>NC_063445.1:42344328-42944328 GCF_020379485.1 Brassica napus
TATTGAACAAGTGAACCGGCTAATTGTTAAGAAATCTCATGACTATTAGGTGAGAACTAATCAATCTTTTTTCAAAAAAATATTTTTTATTGATTAGAATGCTTGTTTTAAATATGTTTATGTAAGATTCAATTTTCCCTTTGAGTTTTTGGGTAATTGTAGCTTGACAAGAGTGTTAATTGTTTCGAAATACTTAAAAATATGTTTGTGAGTTGGTAGATTGGATTCCAAGATGGTTGATACATGGTTTGTATTCTCAGATGTTGATACATGGTTTTCAAAATATTTCAAGATGGTTGATACATGGTTTGCGAGTTGATACTTTTTTGATAAATTATTTGTTATCTGATAAATTATTTGTTACATGGTACATGTTATTTTAGCTTATACATAGCTTGATACCAAATTATTAATAAATGGTTGGTATGGTACATAGACTTCTCGTTAACTGATACATGGTTTGTATTGTGTAGCAGATAAATGGTTTGTCAGTTTGTACATTATTTGATACATGGTTTGGTAGCTGACAAATGAGTTGATATATTGTTTTGTGAGTTAATACGTTATTTGATAAAGGTTTTGTTATCCGATAAAATATTTGTTACATGATACATGTTCTGTTATCTGATATATAATTTTGATATAAAAAATTGATAGATGGTTTGTTTCCTGGTACATGTTTTGTTAGCGGATATATAACTTGTTATCTGGTAAATGTTATGTTAGATTATATATAACACTATGCCTTAGCGATTACAAATTACATTAGTTGAAACCTTTACGTGTTATCCATTGCTGTTAGACAGATCGGAAGATCCCCTAAATATATTCCTTTTCATATGCTCGTAGTTCTTTTAGTTTGAGACTAATGAAAAGAAATTTGTAAGACAAATGTCTTTTTAGCGAGGTTATAAATATCATATAGAAATGAGTTAGCCATATTGTTATATTGTGGTGAAATATAGTTTGTTTGATCGTCGTGTAGAGATATAGTTGTTCCTAGTAATTTGTTTTATATTGTTACTAGTATTATCAATCCCGTGCTAAGCACGGGTCAATTTTTGTGTACTCTTAAATTATAATTTTCATATATAGAATTGAAATGTTCTTTATTTTTTTTGTGTTTAACTAAAATTGAACGTTATTTTAGTCAAATAGAAACATGACACCAGAAAATATATTAGATTATTTGTATATGTTTTGTATATGAATTTATTCTAAAATACGGATTTAGTTACTATTAATATTTAAAATAAAACAATGAAACTAAACATGGTAGTCAAGTCTTTATGTAATAGACTAACAAAAAAATGGTATGATAGTCGAATATGCTTGCCAAACCATAACAAACAAATTTGTAATAGTTCAAACCATAACAAACAAATTTGTAATAGTTCAAAATTGCATCATCATAGCTATACTTGATAGTCTTTTTTCTTGGTAGAGTGTTAGGTTTGTTTTGCTGTCTTTCCACATATTTTGATCATTATTTTGTCAACCATGGGATATAACTTTTTCAAGACTACATCAACAAAACATTAAAGCGTAACATGAGAGGGAGAATCCTAAAAAAAATAAGGATACAACTTGTTTTTAGATTGTGTACAATTTTGCTCCTTTACTATGTTTGCTACAGAGAACTATCCATCTTCTTGTTTGTAGTTTAGTCTTTTCTTTTGCTTGATTGTCTCTTAACCTGATAACTCTTTCGTTCTTGCGAAAGACTCTGGTTTTGTTGGATACAGAAGCAAGGCAAGTATTTGACTAATGAATAATGATAAATATAAATAACAAAGATTCGTAAAATATCAATTTTGTAGCTAACAGAGTTGGAGATACATATTATTACCTTAGTTGCTGACAGAACTTTGGAACAGTACACTCGAGTGCCCTTTTAAACCTAAAAAGACAATTAAGAGATGGTTAATTGAGAAAAGAGGAAACTGAATCTTAATTAAGAGTAATCACAAACTTGTATGGATTTTTTTGGCATCAGTAGAAGATCTCAACAGAAGAGAAAAATGAAGCAGTTGAAACTGAGAAAGAGAATAGAAAAAAGAAAGAGTGAAAGTTATATAGAAAGCAAAACCGTTTCTGCAAAAAAAACCTTCAATGTTGTTTTGTTTTGCAAATTAATCCGCGAACTCAAAAACCTACGGATCAATCTTCCAAGTGCCAGTCAAACTGCAATATAACCCTCGGCCGTATATATATGTATTTGACTGTGTATAATTTTAACATTTTTCAATACTAAGTCGTTTTGGCGCTAATTTTTTAATGAAAAAAAATTGTTGAACTCGGGGTTTGAAACTTGAACCTTAAACACCATGTGCATGCTATATAACCATCTCGGCCAACAAATATATTTGTTTACTTAACAAACGCAATTATATAGATTTCTAAAAATTTATTCCGAAATGACCTTGTTTCTTCTTCTTATCTTGGACATGGGAGCTTGCGTAAATGCACAATAAATGTAAGGTTCAACAAATTTTTTTCATTAAAAATTTAGTGTCAAAACGACGTAGTATTGAAAAATGTTAAAATTATACATAATCAAATACACATATATACGACTGAGGGTTATATTGCGGTTTGACAGGCACTTGGAGGATTGACCCATGGGTTTTTGAATTCGCGGATTAATTTGCAAAAAAAAAAACCACATTAAAGGTGTTTTTTGTAAAAAACCCTTTTTTTAAAGCAATTCCAAATATCAAATTTTTATTGGTCGAGTGACTTGTGCTTTACTATGTAAAGGATAGCCATTTTATTAACTTTTCTCCATAAATTTCTCTTCATAAATTACAATTTTTATTTTTAATGATATAGCTATAAATATGGATATAAATCATGTGGCTAGAAACGCTCGAGGTGTAGATTATGACTTCAAACATCACTCTATTTAGCTGACACACTTTTTGCTTTATGCAGTGTCAGAGTTTGCATCAGAAGCTTTCATCATTAAGGAGGGGAAAAATCGTCTACTTATGACTTAAGTACCATGCACTAGACCATTAATTAACATCAATCAATATGTAGTTAGCAAATATATGCTTCCATTAAGGGTATGACTGGTTTCTGCATTACCACCTGCAAACGCAGCTTTAGCTTTTGTGATTGGTAACGGTTGTTGACGTTTTACAACAATCACTCAAACTGCTGTAAACCGCTCTAAACCTCATAAATTCAAAAGCTAGTTCCAGCTAGCGGTTGCTGACGGTTGCGGGAGGATAATTTTTTTCTAATTTTTTTAAAACAATATAAATACAAAAATAAAAATATTCAATAAAAATTTTAAATTGGAATTATGAAAATACTAAAATATATCTATTATATTTTAATTAATATATAAATTTTAAAAATAAAAATATTTTCTATAATTTATAAAAATTTAAAACTATAACTTTCTAAATATAATTTTTAAAAATTTAAAACTATAACTTTCTAAATATAATTTTTATATTTATTACAATATTATAATTTTGATATTTTTATAATTATATAAAATATAAATATTATTAATTTATTATTTAACCGCTGCTGCATTTGGTAGTTAACCAGTTATAAGTATCCCGCAAACACACCAATTTCTAACCGTAGAACCAGTCGTACAAATCTTTTAAAACCGCAACCACCCGCATCTGCAAACTCCCGCAACTGCAACCGCAACCATTGCGTTTGAACCAGTCAGACCCTAAGTATATTTACCTAATTGTCTCAAAATTGAAAGATAATGCTGACTACAACGAATCAGTGATGATTGCCCCTCATTGACTAAAAATATTTTCCCCTGTTGTTTATATTTTGGTAACGTTTTTGTTTTCTGTTTCTTAGTTTTTACTTTGTTAAATTTATTTAATTTCCAGCATAAAATATTTTTAATTACCTTTCCCATAACTGCTTATCTAACTGTCATTACATTATGAATTCGACATATTTGTTAAGGAAAAATCTACTAAAAGACTCTAAAATAGACTTTTTGATGAAAAGGGCACACAAAAAAGTACCAAAATTTTTTTTATTAAAGAGGTTAAATTATCTTTTATTTTTAATTTATAGATATATAAATATAAATAAATATTTAAGGAAATAATTAAAAATTAAAGCAAATATTTATTTTTTCAGAAATATTTTTGAAATTATTTTCAAAATTTTAAATCTTAGAAACCCCAACCCCAAAAACTCTTCCCCTTAAATCTAAATCCTAAATTTAGATTAGTTAGCGTCAAATCTAAATCCTAAATTTAGATTAGTTAGCGTCAGGGATATAAGTCTATTTTGACCTCTTTAATGAAAATTTTAGTCATTTTGACTCTTGTATGTTTTTAGTCAATTCTTCTAAATAGATCATTTTCAAGTTTTGGTCACAAAAATAGACCACAAGGAGTAAAATGACCAAAATATTTCATTTAATAGGTAAATGGATCATAATTCCCTAGATATATAAAAAAATATAAAAATATATAAAAATAATTAAAAAAATACTTTTTTATAGTTTTAGATTATATGTTTTCAAATTCGATTTTTTTATATAAAAAAAATTTAAACTTTTTTTTTCGAAATTTGTTTTTTATTTTTTTTCCATATTTTCTTTTCATAATTCGAAAATACTTTTTGAAACTATTTTTAAAATTTTTATTTTAAAATTTTTATTTTAAAATTTTTAATTTTTAATATTCATTTTTTTATTTTATAAAATTTTAAATCTCAATCCCAAATCTCCACTACTTAACTCTAAACCCTAAAATTTAGATAAGTTAACCCTAGGGGTATAAGTGTATTTACTTCTTTAATAAAATATTTTGGTTATTTTGATCTATAGAGTCTATATTGTGACATAACCTTTTTTAGTGTTATCCTAGGGTATTTCCCATGTTTTTTCCACGATAAAATTTTTTTATTACTATCTTAGAAAAATTTTCATTTGTCAATAATATATTTTTTACTGTATCTATTTTTTAAATCATATTTATTGTCTATTGAATAACTATTTTTCAGCGTATATTTACTTTGAGAAAATTAAATATGGAGAAATTAATTTTGAATTAATGTCTATTTATTTTTAAACAATATTATATATAATAATTCTTATTTTCAATTTAAATATTATATTATTTTTTATGAATAATTTTAATAAACAAATTTTATTTAAAAATTTACATAATTTATGGTTTCACTAAAAAAAATTTCTAGATCCTCCACCGTGCGTACTCAAAACCACTTAGGGGATTCATAAGAAATAAGTATCACACGGATACCTTAATATTATTATAGCCAAACCATTGAAAAAAAAATACGGAAGAACCATTGTAGTCTATAGATTTCTTCTAGTTTATTGCAAGTTCTTAAGCAAGGTGCAATATACCTTGTACTTATTGTACATAGTTGTGATAATATAACGAGTTCAGCCTTAAACGGGCAGGAGTGGGATGCTCTGCTCATGTCTAAAGAAGTTCTCTGGATCAACCTTTGATTTGATAGTCACCGATCTGTTAAAATTGTCTTTGAAGTACTTTTCTCCCCAGACTTGAGCTTGTTTGAAGCTAGTCTTTGCGTTTTTCTTGTTCTTTCCCAGGTCAAGATCACGGTAGTTCACATAGGCTTCTCGCGGGTTGCTTGAGACATAAGGCATCATGTAACTGTACATATCTCTTATCCAGATAATGTGCCTGGTCGGTCTCTTGTCGCTGTTTGGCCAAGCCATTACATACTTGATCTTCGCCGTCTTGCTTCCGTTGTTTACAGCTACGCTGAATAATACTCTGATGAATAGTGCTTCAACAAGCTTGTTAGCGACCACTTGCCACTTCCAAAGAATCTTGTTGCGCACGTCTAGTTCTAACGTTTTGGTAACGGTGAAGACCGTCACTGTCTCAGGAACCGGAACAAGCTTGATCTTCCATCCTAGAATTATCCCAAAACTTGCTCCACCGCCTCCTCTAATCGCCCAAAACGTATCTTCACCCATAGAAGCTCTGTCGAGTAATTTACCATTGGCATCAACCATCTTTGCGTCTAACACATTATCTCCACCGAGACCGTATTTCCTCATCATGGAGCCATATGCACCACCTATTATATGGCCACCTATGCCTAAGCTCGTGCACGAACCAGCCGGAAACCCATGGACGCTGCTATTCTCTGCAATCCTACATGCACCAAAACAGTTTCTTGATCAGCTATATAATCAGGGTGGATATTGGTACATTCAGTGAGACATCATTGTCTTTTACCCCTAAAAGTTTGAAGGTTATATACATGGACATAAACGCCAAATCATGAGAAATTCTTTTTCTTTTTTAAGTTCTTACTAAATATGTACGTCCCCAAAATTCTTCAGTTTTGTGTTAACACTTTGTTGACTTTATTTATACCTGTAGTAAAGTTCACCAACGGTAGCACCAGCTTGAGCCCACGCACTGTTGTCTTCAATATTAATATCGATCTCTTTCAGCTTTGACAGATCCATCAATATAAACGTTTTTTCCATCTCTGAGACATAAGAGAGGCCTTCGTAATCGTGACCGCCGCTTCTGAAACGAAGATGAATTCCAAGTTTCTTGGAAAAGATGACGGATGCTCGGACGTGAGACTCGTTTAATCGGTTTCAATATGAATTCCGGTTTAGGCATGGCTTTACCCAAGAGCCGGAGATTCTGCTACCCCTTACTTCTGACATCCCTAAAATCCTAAACCCAAGTTCGATTTCTCAAATTGCACTCTTTTTTCAGTTTATTTTTTTTTATTTATTACGGGCCAAAGGCCCAAAATATGTTTATTTTTTTGGTTTCAATCCAAAATTAATCTTCTGCGCCAGAAATTTTCAGTTAAATTATTTATTGTCTTTCTTATTTATTTGGGATTATAAACCTAACTTGAATATATATGTTTATTTTTGACAATTTCCACACTACTAACTAAATTTTTTATATAATAATTTAAATTTTAAATAACAAAATATTAGGAAATCTAATATTATAATAATAAAATAATAATTTAATTTATGACATCCCTGAAATAAATTTCGGGATCCCCCACTGCACCCACCCAAACACAATCAAATCTAATCTACCATCAATCTAACCTAATTCACTCTCTCTCTCTCACATCAGGATCCTCGGTTTTTGGTTTTGCCTGAAAAATAGATGTTAAAGTTGTAAAGTTCGGTGGATTTTTTGAGGTTGTTCTTAATCCATTCGAAGGAAACCCAAAAATACGGGAAAGTGAACCAAAACGAGATTATGTGTTGGCAGCATAAACACGATAACAACTGAAACAAGATTCAGGGTGTCCATTATTGGCGAATCTCACATCTCTACAAGCAGTTCATCTAGTTTTTCCCACTCCTCCTTTCGCTCCAAGCATGTAGTACTTTCATCTCATGCCGGAGACCATCTCATCGAACACTGACACCATCTCCATCGGGCTAGCTACTGATTTCAGTGAATCCAAAAATCAAAGGAGAAGCCTTTATCACTTTAATACGCAGTTCCATGTTCAATTGGAGAAATTCAGGAATCAAACATTACAATGGTATCTCTGTGGCGATTCTGTTTGACGGGGAGAGAAAGATTCATCAGAGAGACAAGAGAGATTATGGATAAGGAGAAAGTTGCTTGAGGCTAAAAAGAGATGAAATCCATTCCAGATATGAAGATTGTTGTCTAGAATCTGGGTTTGCATAGAGGAAAAGAAGAAGAAGAAAGTATAGAGGATAAAAGAGTCGCCATTCTTGCTGCCAACACATGGTCAGTTGGGTGAGAAGGTGGAAGCAACCAAGGATGAGATTAAGGTCATGGAGCACTGTTTTTGCATCATTCCATGGATTTATTAATTCTCCTAATGGTTTATATTTTATTTCATATTTGTATGTGTAATATTGGTTATTTTGTATTTGAAAATATGTAAAATTTTATAATATATATTTAGCTTTTATAAAAATTTACTAAATTGAACATATTTGGGTAATTAAATTATTAGGTATTTGCATGGTGGAAATTTTTTTTAATACTCACATTTAAGCGACAAAAGAAACTTTTTCAATAGAAAGTAGAAACTATTGAAACATGTCTAATACAAATAATAATAAAAATTATTGAATATTTTTTCTTCGGTTTTGAACAATTTGGTTTATTAGGTATTAGCAGAACAAATAATAAAATCTAACAACATGTCTAAAAAGTGTAAATATATATTTAATAATTGTTTAAGAAAAATATCAGCAAATCTTTTTTTAATAATGTATAACTGCAATATACAAAAAATGTTTTATTGGATTTTTTGGATTATGTAGAATTTCAATATTTTGATTTTATAAATTTTACAAGACTAAAACATATTTGGATAACTAAACTATTAGATATTATTTGTTAGTATAAAGAAGTTTTTTGTGGAAATGATAAGTTTTCTAACAACTTAAGAAATATTAAAGATTTCATGACTAATTTGATATTTAACACATATACGGATATATAAATATATAAGTTATGGATTGTAAATTTAATTATAAATATAATGTATTATATTGATTTAATAGCGTTTAAAATAAGGAAAAAATATATCAAATAATCTTTAAACATAGTTTTCATATTTGTTTTATATCGATATACCTAAAAATTCATTTTTGAGAAATTTAAATCTTGTCTATAACATTTTCAAAACAAAAAAAAGAACAAAAAAAACATGTCTAAAACGTGACAAAAATTTCAGGTGAAAAAAAAAACATGTTTTAAACGTGGCAAATTAACCGTATTATATGTCTAACACATGTTTGAATATTTACACTTAGTAGTACTCAAGGTTGTAGTAATATTTTTTTCTTTATAATAATACTTTTGCAAAATTCAACATTTACCAGCAATACCATGTCAAAAATTTAAATTTATAAGTAATACCAATGTATTTAGACATTTTTAGATTGCATATAACATAATGACAGAAAAAAATCAGAAAACATGTATTTTGTGATATTCACCTCATTATGGCTTTAACGTCAAGGCATTAATCATAAAAGTATAAGGAGGTTTTTTTAGAAAATGAGAAGTTCTCAATCAACTTAACAAATCAAACATATTTTATGTCACACTGCTAATTAAACACATATACGTACATATAAATACAAAATATATGAAATAGATATGCTAAAAACAAATAATAAGACGAAAATTAAGGTTTTTAGAAACATGCATAACATATAGTAATTCAAAGTAGTTCAAAGTAGGTCTAGATCAGTAAAATGAGTATCTCGAGTTTCGTCTTTCTCTTCTCCATATGTTGATTTACTCTCTTATATGAGGGCTTCACTTGATAATCTTGAAGGTAACTGATTTTTACTATTGACTCAGTCATCTGGTTTTGAAACATCTCTTTATGTTATTAACAAATGTATAGACATATAATTTCATAATATATAAGTTATATCAGATAGAAATATATAATAAGCCAAAAATATAAAATTCTTAAAAATATACATAATACATAGTAGTTCAAGGTAGTCTACAGTAGTCCAAGGTATTCCTAGTAGTGCTAGTTGTCCACAATACACATAATAATCCGAAATAGTACCAGCGGTACTTAATAGTATTTACTCATCAATTTTTTATAAATAAAAATATAATATAAATCTTCAAATAAATATAAAAAGCTATATATCCTTATTTTCGTCAAGAATATAATTTTGATATTTTTACAAAGATTAAAAATGATTTAAAAGCATTCTTGTTCTTAGGAAATACATCTATTAAATCAAAATTTAGAAAACAATTTTTTTTATAAATCAAAGTATTTTGTAAATAATATTAAAGTCAAAATAGATATAACTGAATTGGAATTATAAAATGATATTCTTTATATAACAATAAAAAGTGTCAAAATTACTTTTTATGAAACTAAGAGAATATTATTCATAAGTCATATAAATTGTTAATTCAATTATAAATATAAAATATATGAAATATCTTATTTTAAATTTGAAGGCTTTTATAAAAAAGATAAAAACTTTAATTTAGGAATATAATTTATATAAATATTTTATTAAATTTATTTTTGAAATTAATTCTTGATTAAAATATTATCGAAATAAATATTTTATTAAATTTGTATTTTCAAATTTTATACCTAAAATTTATATAAATATTTTATTCAATTTATTTTAAAATTTGGTTATTGATTAAAATATTATTGAAATACATATTTTATTAAATTTATATTTTAAAATATTATTGAAATAATTTATATAAATACTTTGAAATTAATTGTTGATTAAAATATGACATATCTTATTTTATATTTGAAAAGTTTATATAAAATAGATAAAAATTTAGTTTAGGAAAAATATAAATATTTTTATTAAATTATTTTTGAAATTGTAGAGAAATATACATAATATTCCTTAAACACCATTTTCATATTCGTTTTAAAACCCCCCATGATTTTTATAATTAAACTGTGATAATTTTTGTTATCCATAGCACATACAACATAACTACTATATTTTTATGAAAATTTTATGAAAAAATGATACTAAATTATTTTCAAAATAAGATTCAAAATTGTCATATAGAACCAATGGAGGAGAATATGTCTGTGGTTAGAGAAAGGGGAAGAAGATGAACACATGTAAGAAAGTGGGGGTCCATTAAGCTTTTTTTTTGTCATCAAGTAGGATCTACTAAATATCAAACAAGTAATAAAGGGGGAATAAGAATCTCAGATAGACTGTCCACGTCAGACGGTAAAATCAACCAATCATGTTATAAGGTTTTGCCACGTCAGCATTATTGGGTCACACACATAATTACTGTGTAGACGCAAGCAGTTACGGTAATTTTTCATTCTGTCAACTTCCTTTAATTGTTAACGTGTTTTTAATTTAATTGGGTTAGGTAATGCTACAAGTCCAATAAAGAAAACCAATTGATCTCCAAACCCATTATAGCCCAAAACAAATCCAAAGTATGCGTTTAAGGTTCGAGTCGATTAGGTTTGGAGTCGTCTCCATATTCGACAATTCAACATATCTTTCTTTGCCGTACAAAACAAAACCAAAACTCCTTTAACTGAACTTTCCACCTCCCCTATATCTTCATGCCCGTCTCTTCCTTACCTTCCGTTCAACGTTTCTGTAACCTATACAATGAATCTTAGTTTATATTTAACTCATTAACTCCTATAAACTCTCTGTCTCCCTCCTTTTACAGTCAAAGCTTCATACGTATCTAAACCGAAAAAACACCTCAAACCCTATATATAGGAGAGGGTTGAGAGTGGAACCAAGCATCACCAACACGTTCTCTCAGTTTATTTACTCTCGAAACCCTACAATCCTCCTAGGAAAACGACTTCATGTTGACCAATCAGCCATCCACCATGCAACCTTCACGCTCTCCGACTTGGGAGAACTTCCCAATTCATGTTGGTCACCTCCTCTGCTTCTTGGATTGGGTAACATCAGGAAAGACGGAGAATCAAGAAAAACCGAGAAAAAGGAGAATTTCACTCTAAATCACCGTTCACCGCCTAAGAAATCAGTGATGACGTGTTATTTGACACTCAGGCACAGGTGGGATCATCTATGTATTCACAGTATTTTTACTTGCTGATATAAATTAACACATATGTGCTACTGTTTCTCAACCCAGCTTCAGTCGGACAAGCAACAGAATCTGCCAACAATAGGGGTGATGCGCAAAAGATTTCACTGGAAGTTGGTGAAGCCAAGTATGCCAGGTCCTGCAACCGACCAGAACAAACGCAAACGCCCCGTGAGTGATTTCCCCAAGGCCATCTAACCGTCAACCCCACTTAGCTTTACTCTCATTTCAATTTTAAATTTTCATATTTTTTCTCTACTTTGAACTTTGATTTTCTCTTTGATCTGCTGCAACCTATTTCTTACTGGTGTAAGAATTATTATGACTTTCAATAATAAAGGGACGTGAGCGGTAACGTGTCTTTGCTTATTTTCTAATGTCAGATGGCGTCAACAATACATAAACCTCGGCCATTTCAACATACATCATTTCATTAATATAAATAACTTCCAAGGAAGCAAATAAACTACACTTCAGAAAAGAGAAGGGAAAGAAGGATCAAGTTACATCACAAGAACAAGACAAAGCAAGCGTATGGGAGCTAAGACGGATTGTACCATAATGATGCAAGCCTCTGCCCCATAGGAAGACCAAGAGAAGACGTAGCTGAGCATTTGTCTCTCAGGAACCAAATAAATTTCTAAAATTGTTAACTTTTTTATTGGTAGGGAGCATGTTTTCTTAAATTCACTTATTATGCATGATTGAAAGCTGACAAAAAGTTCGGTCTATGGTCTTGCCTTTGATGTTGTTATACTCTTGATTTAATATCCTAGCGATTTTGTACTAATTTCAAAACAACAGAAGCAAAGTTTTAAAATGAGAATTATTTGTTTTATTTTTCATAAAAGCAAATGTTGAAACATTTAATATTTCATTATTTGACAAATGATTAAGTCATGCAGAGAAAGAAAAAGGAGAACAAAATGAGCAGAACACATGAAAGAAGAATGGAGATAGTGAACAGAACACACAAACACCATAATAAGGAGAGAAAGGTTAAAGAAGTGAGAGAGCGGAGCGTTGGAACCTTTGGAAGAAGACAACATTGGACAATCCATCCCAAGCCTTTCAGAGAATCAATAATCGCAGGAAGGTAACTTCGATAGGTGGTGCGGTGCTGCGAGGATACTGTCTATGTTTTACCTTTCGATCGCTCTCTTTTATAAGCAAAACCAGTGGCCATGCATGTGGCAGATAAAGGCATCTTCAAGCTCTGGTCTATTTGCGCAGTCTTTGCGTAGAGACAGTTGAGTGGAATCACTTGAAAATCTCACACTTCCGAAGCTTTTTACAAGACCGGTCAATCAAATTATTAATTAGCAACGAAATGGCAATGAAAAAGCAAAAGAACACTGCGCTTGCGCGGGGTTAAAGATCCCTAGTTAATATAATATGAGGAAAGCGAGGTCCGCGGCTCTTTAAAAAAATTAAAAAGATAAAGAAAAAAGATTGGATCTGTAAAAGGTGAGATGTCAAAAGTAATAATAAAAAGAAGGGTAATAAGATAAGGTAAAAAAATGGGGTAGTGAGAAAATACAAGGGATAGCTAGAATAATTTTTTTGTAAGTGGAGCAAATCAGATTACTTTCCCAAGATCTAGTCTTGTTTAAATTGAGTTAGATGGAATATTTTTTAACGAGATGTAGAAAAGTTTAAGTTCTTTAAAGCGTCCACATAGAATCAAATTCGTCGGTTCAAACCAATCAAGTTCGTCAATATGTGGTTCTGTCAGTTTTTGTTTGTGGAAAACTGGAATTGCACGTCAAGTTTTGTTTCCTTGCAATTCAATTATTTTTGTTTATGTGTGAGTTTTTTTTTTTTTTTGCAATTCAATTATTTTCAAAATGAACTAGAGTGACATGATTTTCATTTGGTTTGGTGTGTTTAGGGATGTCCTTTGGGGATATATATATATATTGTATCATTTCTTATTAATAAAGTCTGATGTTTCAAACCTAGAAACTACATTTTGCTCCATGATCTCGTAACCACAAGGTCATTATTTAATGGTAGATGGACTTTGGGGAACTCAGCAATTCGGGTTCCAAAGCATATTTATACATTTTATTTTGTGGCTACGTGGATAAGAAATCATGTTTTAGGTCTCATTTAACTACCCGGAAAGAAGGTCCGTTCATAGGCTGCATCTGACATTGAGGAATAGTCTGTGTCCTTCCATAGATCCGAGATACCCTAGGTTAAAAAAAACGTATAAACTACCATGATTGCAATATATTTCAGTCAATCAACCAGTTATAGATTAACATTGGATTTTATCTGTACTTAAAATTGTCTTTGAAGTACTCTTATCTCCATACTTGAGCTTGTTTAAAACTTGTCTTTTGCATTTTTCTTGTTCTTTCCGATAGATCATGGTAGTTCACGTAGGAATTGTTACTAAATTTCCTGATCAGACATAAAGCATCAAGTAACCGTATAGATGTTGTTATACAATTGCTGCGCTTGCTCGATCTAGCTCGATCTCTTGTAAATGTCTGCCCAGTCCTTTATGTATTGGATCTTGAAGATGCTCCTTTAAATGGGTAAAAGGGGTTTGAGATTCAGATATTTTAGCTGAGTCTTCTTCTTTGACCAACTTTTTGAACATCCCCACCATCCATGATTCATGAATGTTCTTCAAGAAATCCAATTTGGCTTTAAAGTTGATATTTTTAAATGGTGACCTCTCTTGAAGCAAAGGTTAGTAGAAATGCAGCTGGGAGAATCCAAAAATGTAAACAGTAGTTTCAATCAAGCTCACTTTGACACAACCATTCGTTGTTAGCCCGAGATCCGGAAATCTCTTCTTAGCGTACAATGTCGAAACAGATTTCATCGCTGCAGATTGTATGCATGTTTAACAGTCTTAAATGAAATTTTGATATTACACACTATATGATAAAAATTTATGTTTATGTCAAAATTTCTGAATTTTAAACAATATATATCAATTTTTCCATTGTAGAATCACTATACAAAAAAATAAATTGGCTTTGATTTTATGATATTTTTTCACTAACAGATTATATTGATCATTCAAAGATAGGATTATACATGATTTGGAACCTAAGCCGGCTAGTCACATAGGAAGGTAGCCACACTTTGAACCGGTAGATAACCAACCCAGGAAGACGAGGTAAGGGTATGATTTAGGGCATGACTGGTTGAAACACAACGGTTACGAGTGCGGTTGCGGAGTTTGCGAATGTGGGTGATTATGGTTTCTAGTGTTATTAAGCGATTTGTACGATTGGTACAATGGTTAGAATTGGTGTGTTTGCATGATATTTGTGACTGATTGATTATGAGATACTGCAGCGGTTTAATAATAAATTATTAATATTAACATATTATAACATTATAAAATATCAAAAACATACTATTGTGATAAAATATAGAAAAAAAGACCAGACTCTATGCGAAATAAACTAACGAAGGAAGGCAGGAGATGATATTTGAAGAAGGAAATTTAGTTTGAATACACTTGAGAAATGAGAGATTTTCTAATGAAAGAAAATCCAAACTCATGCCCATAATAGATGGTGTAGAACCTAAAATCTACACTAACGAGGTGTTATTGGTTTATATATTTTGATTGATTTAGAAATCCATATAGTATTTATAAATCCAAATAAAATATGCAAATCCGGAGGTTTTCTCTCAGATTTGAGTCTTTGTATTTTTAACAAAAAAATCCATTCAAATTCATTATAAAATCAAATATATTAGTAAATTCGTACGATTGAATAACACTTTATTTGATATAGAATTTATGAATCATTAAACCAATAACACATGATTTTAATACAGATTTGAAAATCATAGAACCAATAACACTAGATTTAGTTTGGAATTTCAAATCCATTAAAATACAACAACCAATAACCCCTACTAAGTATTTGATAGTGATCGGGGTTTGATCTAAGGAAGACAAATGATGTAGGCAACGAAATCTTTAGAATACAACAATGTTAAACAGTTTCCAGTAGGTAAAAATGGACTTTATTGATGAATAAGATCGAATACAATGAGTGGAACTAGATCGAGTGATACAAATGAGATTCGTAAAGAAAGAATCTAAGATTGGGATGAAAACAAGGTCGATGTAAGTGTGTAGCTCTCTCTAGAGTTTTCAACGTGTCCTTCTTCATTCCCATTCCTCCTCCTTTATAGTGAGTCGACCTCGTGATCTTCGTAACTGCTCCGCGATCTCTGGGACTGCTTCGCGATCTCCGGGACCTCGACTCCTTCGCTTTCGAGCTCGATTGCTTGCTATGGGCTTCAGTTCCTTACGGCCCATGTCATTGATCGCGACCCATTAATGTACTGACCAATATTGGGTCCAACATTTATCCCCCAGTCTCTTTTGATTTGATCGAAAAGAAAAGAGGCGGTTAGCTTTTAACCGGGGTCTCATCGCTTGGTAACCGATACCACTCGGATTCGACTTAATGACGATTCTTGAAAAACCGTTTGTTGGCGCGTTTTTATTATTATTATTTTAATCCATAATGGCTATCTTAGCCGCTGCTAGGGCGTAAACTAGGTCATCATTATCTTTCTTGAAAACGACGATAGAGCCGTTAAGGTGGCTATATATACGTAAGGGATCTTCTTTTGTCTCAATTTTGTTCCCTCTTTCTCGTTTCTTTCTCCTTTGCTCTGAAATTTTCTGTTTGTTGAGCTCGAGATGTCTTCGTCGTTCAATTTCCGTTCTCCGACTACTAAAGCCGATGATCTTGAGGACCTTTACAAGACGTCGGGGTCGATCATGCCGTCGTTCTCAGTTTGGCCGGTACGAATGAGACTTCCGAGACCGTGCGAGAAGGTTACTGTGGAGCCTATCTTTCTTTCTTTCACTCATGTGGTCTTATCTTCCCGATCCTGGAGCCCATACTTGAGATTCTGGCGGAGCTTGGTTTATCGCTTACTCAGATCCTCCCAAACTTTCTTAGGTATCTTATCGCCTTCTTGGTTAGGGCTAAGGAGGAAGGTCTTTCTTTTGGCCTTAGTGAGTTCCGACAGCTCGTTCTGGTGAAGCAGAACCAGCAGAACCCAGGTACCTTCCTTGTGTCTCCGCGCCCAGGTTGCCACGTCATCGAGGACAACCCCTATCGCGATGAGAAGTGGCGTGAACAATTTTTCATTTTCAAGATGGATCGAGCATCTATGGGTGAATTTGACTTCTCTCGGCTTCCTCGGAGTTGGGCCGAGAATATCGGTTAGTTTTCTTTTGTCTATGTGTCGATTTTTCTCTTTGGGAAATAGGTGACTCAACTTTTTGTTTTTCTTTGATCGATTCAGCTCCTTCCGAAAGCTCTTCGATGTCAGACGAGATTCGTGGTTTGATCGGGATTCTTCGGAGAAGTCGTTTGAACTGGTCTTTGTTTGATCAAACTCGGATTCGAACCGTCTTTGCTATGCCGGAGGGGATCAACAGGGCCCCTCTGGTTGGGGGTTCTGAGGACGAGGCCGAACACTCCCAGGAAGTCATAGCGACTCCTTCCATTCAGGCCCAGTCTTCGGATCGATTAACTAGACAGCTCGTGAGGTGGTCGTCATTCCGCACTTCCGGTTCTGCATCGAGGGGCCGAGCTTCTGGAAAATCTCCCTTGGTCTCGATTCACGACTCCGACGATGAAGACGCTTCGGAAGAGAGACGATCTCCTGTCTCGTTGAGCCCTGGCTAGGAGGACGATACCGTTGCGGCGACTCTCAAGCAACGCCGGTCGTCGAAGGGTGCCTTGCCCGGCCCATTTCGTCCTAGGTTTGTTCCTGAGGGAGATGGTTCTTTGTTTGCGGCCCAAGGTGACCTAATTTCCCTCGCTGCTCGCATGAGGTCTGCAGGCTGCCGTATTCCATCTCTTGCTTCCTCAGCCGAGAAGGAAGCTTACGCCAAGGTTGCGGTGGCAAGCTCTAAGGTTCGTTTCCCACCTTATTTTCCTTGAAAATTTGCTTCGAGGTTCTTATTTTTTTATCTTGATTTCTTCTCAGGTGATGAAAGCTTTCATTGAATACGTTGTGGTGATGGAAGATCACGTCGTGGCTTCTCGGAACGACAAGGAAATCGAGAGTATTGGTTCCGAGATCAAGAGGCTTTCAAAGGAGCTCGAAGCCACCAAGCGAGAAGGGAAGAAGGATGCCGAAAAGATCGAGGCTTTGACTGAGGATTGGAAGAGAATTCACCAGGAGAACGAGGCTCTTATGACCCAGATGGTTGCTCAGAAGGCAAGAATCGCGGCGCTCGAGGC
Organism: Brassica napus; assembly: GCF_020379485.1. Taxonomy (NCBI): domain Eukaryota; kingdom Viridiplantae; phylum Streptophyta; class Magnoliopsida; order Brassicales; family Brassicaceae; genus Brassica; species Brassica napus. The sequence continues at coordinate 42,362,177 of NC_063445.1, forward strand.
CGAGAGAGATCGGGACATTCGTCGTGCTTCTCGCGTTGCTCGTCGTGATATCGCGACTCGGTACCGGGAAATCCTTGAATCCTTGAAGGATAAGTGGAAGAGAAAGGAAAAGGGAGTGTCTGCCGAGATTCAGCTGCAAGAAGTGATCGCCAACATCTATCTTCTGAACGAACTCAAGGATAGGGGTTTGACTGTGGACGCAGAGCTTGCTCGTTTAAAGGAGATGGAAGGAGATTGTGAGGATCTCGTTGCTTCAGCCACAGTGCCGGATTGGTCAATCTCCGAGCTTGATCTTCCTCAAGTCTCAGACGATTCAGTGGATCAAGGCGGGGGGTCGTCTGTCCCCGATGATTCCGCTTCTAGTTAAATTTTTCTTTTCTGTTTTTTTTTTTGTTTTAATATCTTTTTGTTTTTCGCGATCTTTGATCGTGATATCTTGGATATTCTAATGGATAAGCATAATGTTTCGGGATATTTTCGTTTCCTTAGCCTTTGAGATTCTCTTTGTTTGGGTCGTTGAGATACGGCGAGACCTTGATCCTTATAAAGCTTCACTTTCTTTAGGATTTACCAAAGTGTTTCGTTTAATTTCGTTATTGCTTGTCAAAGGAACATGGCTTCGAGAAGATCAAGCCCTCGCGACTCTGATAGGGTGCAAATTCGAACTGGTAGTGCTAATGCGGAGCGCATTCGATGTGGAGACGTGAGCGAAGCGCTCACAGAAGTTCTTCGTGAGGAGATCCGACTTCCGCGGACTTTAACCCAAGAGGCCAAGGACCTCGAGGGTGAAAAATCTGTTGCTCGTGTTAAGTCGAGTAGCCCAACAGGTTCGGAGGGGCGTGACCGCCCCCCGAAGAAGGCGAAAAAGAATGGTTCGGACCATCGTCTTGGTGTTTCAGGGGAAGCGGTTGTTGCTAAACCGTTTCATTGGTAGTTCTCACACTCCAAGAATTGCCCTATTACGGAAGATCCAGACAGTGTTGCTCACTTGGTGAGGCATTTCAAACCTGCTGGGTGTCCGCTTCCTTCTTTCTGAAATATGGTGGAACGTGAGGCTTATGTGAAGTTGGCTGTGGCTTATGATAAGGTCGTTCTTTTTGACACTCGATCCTTGTTGATTGGTTCGTTTTGTCTGTGCCGATATGCTATGTTCCAGGCCATGGAGGCTAGTAACAAGTTCACGGCGACTTTGGAAAAGCGCATGCAAGACGTCCCGCACTCTGACGAGCTTTACGAGATAAAGAAGGTCATTCGAGAGCTAAATCTTGGTCTGAAGATGGCTCAAGATCGAGAGCGTGCCAATGCCGCTCAAGTGGCCACTGCTGAGAAATTGGGGAATCAGGCTGCTTCACTCGAAGCTCGTCTGCGAGTTGTGAGTAACGAGAGGAAATCGACCCTCGAGAAAGTTTCCTTTTTGGAAGCGAAGGTTGAATCTTCTGCTAATAAGTTCTATGATGACCTTCGTCACGCAACTTATGACGCTAAAAAGGCTCTAGCGGACAGCTACTTGGATGTGTTGGTATCTCTTAAGGAGAAGTGGGAGAAGAAGAAGGCCGCAACTGATTGTGAAGCTCGTCTTAGGGAGGTCATATAAAATATAGATCTCTTGAAGGAAATTATGAACATCAATCTTCTGGATTCGGACGAGTTGTTGCGACTTCGAACGAAGGAGGTCGAGCTCGGGTCCGAGCTCGATGTGAAGGCGGTTTCGGATTTCTCCATTGGGAAGCTCGGTCCGCCTCAGATTTTGGAGGATCTACCAGAATATTTCTTTGCTAAGGTTCCTTCTGCGGCGGATGATGTGACGAAGTGCTCGGGTGGTCAGTTCGAGGATGGCGAATTCGGCATCGAGGAGTAGCATTAGGGATTTTTTGTTTCTGTTTTCTCTTTTTGCTTTTTGTTGCTTTATTTATTATTATTTAATAAAGAGGGGGTCATGGGTCCCGGTTTGTTTGCTGTTATTTTTATGTTTATGCGAGGCCAATCTTTTGGGGCCGTGAGTCGATTTGTTGTAGATACTTTTATCGATGGTTTTGCTGTAACAAAAGATTTTGTTAGCTAGTTTTGTCGCGCTCGTTGGCGGAGTTGGCCGCAACCAAAGACTTGATCAGGGTCTTGGTTTTTGGTCGACTGTCATAGTTTTGCGATTTGTAGATATAGGGAATCTGATATGCTCGAACTGCGATATCAAAGAACTATAATTATTAATATGTCGGATTTTCTTTCGTTACAAATTTGTGGAAAGAAGGCAGTTTAATATTGTCGTGCCGTTGTTCCTCGGGTGTTGCGATATGCTCACTCCGAGTTTTGTAGTTGGAGGGTGACTGGACTCGTGTCGTGAGTTGCCTACGTACCCTCGTTGATAGACCATGGATTTGACCTACTTTTACCCATGTTTTGTAGGTCTTTTTTCTAATAATTATTATATTATAGAGTCTATTTACTATATTTATAAGATCAGGAGTGATTTGGAGATAAGTGATGATTTTGGAGCATTTTGGAGATATTTGGAGCAAGCACCCGAGATGACCATCGAGCTCGACAATCAGTTGATATCGAAGAGAAGCAATCGATCGATGTTAACATTGTGATGTCGATCGATAGCGAAGCGCGCATAAAGCCTGTTTGGTCACAGCCGACTTGAAGCCCAAGTCTTCACCAATTTACAAGATTACCCCTGATGAGTTTTAACCTAACTATATAAGCTTTGCCACCATGTTAGAGGCAAAGTGTGCTTTATTATTTTACTAGTTTTACAGCAAAAGTTTTCTAGGATTTTGATAGATTGGAGAGAAGATCCAAAGTTATATTTGTGATTGGAACTCCATTGATATCTATTTTTTACTATTCTAATGCAGTTTTTATACCTAATTGTTTTCATGAATTGCTTAGCAATGTCTGAGTAGTTTCTTTGTTAGATTTTTTTAATAGGTTAGGAAGGATTAGCCCCAACTATAGATTGCTGAGTTGTGATAATCATCTTTAGGATTGTGATATAATGCATGTGTCTAGATTATCTACCTAGAACCTGCCCCTTAGATTCGATTGATAAAAGCGAGAGCTTTAATCTCATCCTGAAAACATTCTAATAGAACTATGTTTCTTGCTACGAGCTAGGCGAGAGCTGATCTAGTGAGCTTAGTAAGATGCAATTCAACCCGCGCATAAAGCTTGACTAGAGCGCGTCGATCGATATCACATTTGAATAATCGATCGGCGGGGCAAAATGTATCCCTATAGGATTATTGATAAAAATACGACAGTTGAGATCAATAGATATAGTTAATGGACGAGTCCAAACATTGCGAACGCTGATGGACTTGTTGATCAAGTAGTTGAGCATTACATTATCATGCAAGCAACTCATTAGGCATCTGTAGGATTATAATCTCAATTTTCCTGAATAAAAATCCTAAGTCTAGCTATTTCCTTAATAAACACCAAAACCTCAACCAGTCAATTGAGCAAATACTTTGCTTGATTTCTAAGCTGCTATTTACATTTAAAATCGTTAAAACATCCAACTTAACAAATCATATTAGATTTCTTAGGTTCCCTAGCTCCCTGTGAATTCGATCCCTAAGTACTACAACTCGACCTCTTATTTGAGAGAGTATAAATCACTCCTTAGGGTAATTTGAGTGGTATCAAATTTGGCGTCGTTGCCGGGGAGCTTCGATCGTCTGTTTGTTGGGATAAAAAACGGTTACGACGAAGTTAACATTCAAGAACGTCCGAAGAAGAAAACGAAAAAAACTTCTTCGACAAATACTTTTTCGGAATAGATTCTTCCTTACCAAAAGCTTTGCGGAGGAAACACGAGACATCAGACAAGAGCTCGAAAAGGGTCGCTACGCAGCGACCAAACGCGTGTTCCGCTCGATCGCTGCGTAGCGACCGAGCTCGAGCCAAAGCCCGGTCGCTACGTAGCGACCAAGCGTCCGTTCCTCTCGATCGCTACATAGCGACCGAGCTCTTCCGAAACGTCGATACGACATTAGCCCATGCATTCTTGTCTACCCTTCGATGCTATCTCCCAAAGACCGTAACGAACCCATTTCATGTTCCCCGCCATTCTAAGTTATCGATCAAACTTTACCGTAAAAACCGCGGAAAGTTCGTTCTTTATCGAAAGAAGCCATAATAAACACTTCGAGTCAGAAGACGGCCCAAAGGGACCTAAGACATGACTCGAGGCCCAACTTACGATTTCTTAACCAACAGCCTGTAAGCCGCATGACGGTTTACGCTTGGTTCGCAAGGAAAGATAAAAGTCAAGTTTCCGCGGATAAATACAAAATTTTGAAGATAATTACGAAGATCAGAAAAAATGGAATATCTACATTTTTATGCTATGGCGGCTTAAGGGCAGAAGAGGAAAAGCGTAAACCGACCTAGGAGCCAGTATATAAGGAGTCCTAGGCGAGAGGCATGGGGGATGACTTTTCTCAGAGCAAACTTAGCACTTAGCGCAATTAGACATATTTCCGTTTTTGTTATTCGAGCTGCGACTCAACTAGGTTATTGCCGTTTTAGGGTTTTAGAACTAGGAATCTCGCCGACAGCTCTCGTAGCCCAGGCTCTTACCTTGTTGTAACGCTCAAACGCGGATTCGGAATAAGATCTACTTTGTTCTCTTTTCGATTCTTTATACTTTATCGTTGTTATTCTTGTGTTCTGATTGTTTGGCGAGTGGTAGTAGCAGATATCCGGGACCTCTGGGAAATTAGGGTTTTTCCTAGTTTCCTTATTTAAACGGAAATCACAGTGCGAATTTCAGTTCCCACACTGTTTAATTTAATATTTGCTGAGTTTTTGACAAAAAAAAATTTCTTTGATTTTCAGGTACATGCCCAGCAGTACCAGAAGCAACAAGAAAACCCATCTACTATTCTCACCATATCCTACAAGTTTGGAGCGTACGATCCGCAAAGAAGTGCGCTCCTCTTCGATCGACAACAACACCTGTTCGTCGGTCGATTTCGCTCAACCACCGTCGACCGAGACACTAGTCCCGTCGACCGATACTCGCTCAACACCGTCGACCGAAGACACTCATCTTCCATCGACCGACATCCTCCATCCGATATCAATCGATAATCCAGACAAGACATCAATCGATACTGAGCCGCGAGACATGGTTGCTACTCTGATACTTGTACGAGACAACAATGGGGACCTGCATGACCAGGAAGGTCGTCTGCGTAATGCAGCAGGTCAGAGGATAGACGCTCAGGGGGCTGCAATCCCTGAGTCTGATGAACCTGCACAACCTAAGACGTTGGCGGACTACAACCGTCTAGATCAGTAATACACCAACAGATCAGCCATTTGTCCTCCCACTATTCAGAGGGATTATGAGCTGAAGGCGCAGTACTACACCCTCGTGGGACAGATACCCTACCATGGATTATCTCACGAGCATTCTATGGACCATCTGGAGAGGTTCGAGGATCTGATTTCTGCTATTAAAGTCAAGGGAGTCCCTGAGGACTACCTCTTATGCAAGCTCTTCAAGTTCTCACTTTTTGGAGAAGCTTTGCACTGGCTTAAGTAGCTACCACCAGGATCTCTCACATCCTGGAGCGACATCAAGAATGCATTTCTATGCAATTTCTTTGATGAAGCACGTGCTGAAGACTTGAGGAGCAAGATTGCTACATTCACTCAGGAGCCTGCAGAATCATTCAAAGGCTCTTGGATCAGATTCAAGTCTTATCAGAGAGACTGTCCACACCATGGATTCAATGAAGTACAGCTGCTCAGTACTTTCTACAGAGGCATCGCGGTGCAGTACCATATGGCTCTTGATGCTTCCAGCAATGAGAACTTCAACACCAGGAATCCAGGAGAGGCAGTAAAGGTCATTGAAAACCTAGCATCTAGCAACAGCACCAAGAACACTGATTTTGAGAGGAGGAAATGTGCCACCATCCTTGGGAATGATCAGATGGATGAGGTAAAGGCAAAGCTGGACAGTGTTCACAAGCTTCTCAGGAAGCAAGTCTGCTTGGTTGAAGATGCAGAAGCTGTAGAGACAGAGGGTAGAGAAGAAGAAGAAGTGAACTTCATTTGTGGAACAGGTTTCCAAGGGTCTGGAAACCAGGGTGGAAACAGAAATTCCTATGAAAATAGGGGAAATTTCAACCAGAGTTCGCAGTACCAGAAACCCTACAGCACCAACATGAATTTTGGAAGTTCCTACTACCAGAAGCCACCGCCGCCTACTCAGGAGAGCAAGATTGAGGAGATGCTTGAGAGGGTTCTTGAGACACAGCAGCGCATGATAGTGGACTTCAATGGAAAGATTGACTCTGTCTACACCAACCTGAACACAGAGTTTGATACTTTGAGCACTCATGTGAAGAAGCTGGAGACACAGGTTGTTCAGACAGTAGAAAATCTTAAGAGGCAGAAAGCCTTAACAAGAGGAGTAGGAGATGATGTGATGAAACACCACGTGAATGCCATCATTGGGGATGATTTCTGGCAAGTGATGAAGGAGGAGAAGCTGCAGGAAGGAGATTTCGAAGTAGAAAGCCTGATGAGCTTCGGCGGATCGCACTGGTGTCGATCGACGTCGGACCATGCATATCGATCGACAACCCCCAGTCCGAATCGATCGACATGATCTCTATAGCATCGATCGATGACACCAATGGAGTCATCCGCATCTTGCAATGCCGTGAGGATTCTGACTCACGAGGAGTTCGCAGCAAAACACCCACATCTGCCCAACCCTGATCACGTAAGAATTGCTCGACGAGCTAACACCTCTATCGATCGACATGGAGAACCAACTATCGATCGACAAATGGATGTCGAAATCGATCGACAACCTCCAGCTCCCACCGATCGACGAGCACCTATTACGTACCGAGTGCAGATGCCAAAGATAGATGTGGCACGTCTGAATGCACTCTGGCCCAAACCTAAACATTCAGAAAACCCACCAGAGACCGCCAGGACACCTTCAGATGATGGAGAGGAATCGATGGAAATCGATAGGGTTCCTTTGGGAAAAACCCTAAGGAGAAAAAGGAAAAGTGGAGAAGCATCTGAGAAGGGGGGCCAATGATAAGGAAAAGAAAAGTTTTCGGAAGAGAGTCTTCAGGATTCCTATAGATAAGCCATTCGAGGATGTTTATTATACTCACAAATTGTGGATGTTCTTCAGAGAGAAAAAGGAGAAAGAAGAAGACATCAGGAGAATGTTCTGTGAAGCTAGAGAAAATATGAGAAAGAGGATTATACTAAAGAAGAAGAGTGATCCTGGGCAGTTTGCAATACCATGCACGGTGAAGGGTATTGAATTCCCACATGCTTTGTGCGACACAGGAGCATCAGTAAGCATCCTACCTAAGGTTATGGCAGACCATCTGGGTCTGCATGTGGAGCCTTCCAACGAGTTGTTCACTTTTGTGGACTGCTCTCAGAAGAATTCAGGAGGGATTGTGAAAGACCTAGAGGTGCAGATTGGTAATGCCCTAGTTCCAGTTGATTTCCATGTCCTGGACATCAAGTTAAACTGGAACTCTTCTCTATTGCTTGGGAGAGCCTTCTTATCAACAGTAGGAGCAGTGTGCAACTTGCAAACCAACCAGTTGTGTCTAACGCTCATCGATCCTAATGCCCACTACGACCCTATACCAGTCAAGACGCCACAGAAGATCCCAGAAGAATCAATGATTCATGAATCATTGCAGCTTGCCACTGTGAAAAAAGTACGAAACCGATTACTCAGCATTGATCGAGACTCACACAACAACATCGATCGACAATGGTCACCAGAAATCGATCGACATGACAAGTTCGCCATCGATCGACACTCAACCTCAACAACGATAACGAAAACGAGCATCGACCGATACTGCCTACTACAAATCGATCGATACTGCCTACTACAAATCGATCGACACTGACGTCAATCGTGCACGCGAAGGAGACTACTCGATTGGCAGTTAGGAAGATGAACACCACCACGAAAGCTTTGCAGTAGAAACAGCAACCTACGCAACAGGAGCAGATAAACTACATGAAGGTTTCACAGATGAGGAATTACTCAACATGCAAATTCGCTATGAGACAGATCAACATCAATCAGAAACTTCTTGGGGAAGAACACGAACCAGCCATCCGATCGACAGAGCAATCCGCCCATCGATCGACACTCATCACCAACAATCGATCGATAACAACAATGCAACATCGATCGACAACCGTCAAATACCAAACACCACTGTAAGAGAAAAATATAAATTAGATAACCAATTTCTAACTCCATACGAATTTGGTATTTTCAGGGACCACGATGGCTACGCAAAAGCAATAAACGGCCGCACACTACAGGTATCTCGAGAAGACATCGCAGATATATTTCAGACAGCCAATGGCGCAGACAATCTGTTCATGCATCACCCCATCAATCCAGAACAGGAGGTTACAAGGGAGTTCTATGACATAGCTGGTGACATAGACAACAGCTTCAAACATAAATCTCGTTATCCCAGTCGACTATCGATCGACGTTACCCTCCCAGTATCGGTCGACAGACATCACGAGTTCGGCAGAAGAGCTTATGATCTCTATGGTAACCGAAAGCTCTCCTGGGAAGAAAAGGACGAGTACGGAATCTACAGAGATGATCAGAGATACGCCAGAGATATAGATGGAAACACTATTCGTCTTCACAACACAAATATCAGAAGAGTTCTGGAAAGAGCTTCAAGAGATGAGCCAAGCTACATATGTCTTCCTGAGCATGCTACCTTATTCACACAGATCAAGCTGGTACCATAGATCTACACCAAGGACAAGACCATTGAGATGTTCTATGGAGTCTATGGAGAACACAAGAAGAACAAAGAAGCTTTCCAGATAAAGCTTGATGGTGTCTACCATCCACTGAATGATAGCATCGGTTGGTTAACTACTTGCATAGAGGAGATGAAGCAAGACATAGCCAGAATTCAACAAGCAACCGAAGCTTCTCGCCAGACATCGATAGACAGGGGTCAACATGCATCGATCGATTGTCGCTCACCAACATCGATCTACCCACGCTTACCGGCATCTATCGACATCAGTCCACCACACTCACATCCGATGCAGCCGCCACAGAACTTTCACACCAAAGAAGAGATAGATCAGTTAGTAGAAGAAATCTATTGAGCATTGGAAACTACAGAAGAGAGGCTTGATGGGAGATGTGATGACATATATTTCCCAATGGATCTTAGCATCAAGCTTTAACTTCCAAGATTGAAGCTATGCAAGGGAAATTGGTGGAGATACAAAGATACATTGCCCGTCGACCAGAAGCATCCGCATCAATCGACAGACGCAACAACAAATCGACCAAATTTATCATCAAACATCAGTCGACGACGCTACAAACCGAGGCCGGCTAGTACCAAAGGTGAAATCAGACATGTCTGACACAAATTACCATGGAGAGGAGACCTCAGCTGACACTTACGCAACACTTAGAAGACATCAGTTCAAGATTGAGAGTCTTGAAGAGAGATTGCAGAGAATGGAAAACATAACTGCAACAATGAAGGAAAAATGGCGCAGAGGGGATGAAGCAATGAGAGACTTCACTGGTACATGGTTCAACAAGCGCAAAGAAGAGATGGACACTTGCTTTCCAGCAAGTTCCAGTTTCCAACACTACTAGCCCAATCACCTCCAAAGTCAAGCTATATGACTATAACAAAGCGCTGAGTGGGAGGCAACCCACTATTAGGTAATATTTATCTAGTTTTTATTGATATGCTATTTATGTTGGTTTTTCATTATTGCAGGTTATAAAAAAAAAGATCCGAGTTGTTTACCTGTAGGTCCAGATACTTGTTTGAAAATCCTTGCATCATGTGATCGATACCCCCAAGGTAAAGCCTGCACTTTTATTTATGCCAAGAAATGAGGTTGATATAGGGGAATGTCAAATAAGATTTGCTAAGTTGTTGGCTAGATGTATTTGGTTGCTAAGCTAGGATATGGTATGATGTGCTTTTGTGATTAGGACTGTTTAGATGTGGATGCAATATTGTAAAGGCTAAAGATTCTAAGTTTTAAATCATGCGCGTCCATGCTGTTTTCAAACCTCTTTCAGAGAGACTGCCTGTCTGTTTTGCTTGAGGACAAGCAAAAGGGTAAGTCTGGGGGATTTGATAGACCATGGATTTGACCTACTTTTACCCATGGTTTATAGGTGTTTTTACTAATAATTATTATATTATAGAGTCTATTTACTATATTTATAAGATCATGAGTGATTTGGAGATAAGTGATTATTTTGGAGCATTTTGGAGATATTTGGAGCAAGCACCCGAGATGACCATCGAGCTCGACAATCGGTCGATATTGAAGAGAAGTAATCGATCGATGTTAATCGTGATGTCGATCGATAATGAAGCGCGCAGAAAGCCCGTTTGGTCACAGCCGCCGACTTGAAGCCCAAGTCTTCACCAATTTACAAGATTACCCCTGACGAGTTTTAACCTAACTATATAAGCTTTGCCACCATGTTAGAGGCAAAGTGTGCTTTATTATTTTACTAGTTTTACTGCAAAGGTTTTCTAGGATTTTGATAGATTGGAGAGAAGATCCAAAGTTATATTTGTGATTGGAACTCCATTGATATCTATTTTTTACTATTTTAATGCAGTTTTTATACCTAATTGTTGTCATGAATTACTTAGCCATGTTTGAGTAGTTCCTTTGTTAGATTTTTTAAATAGGTTAGGAGGGATTAGCCACAACTATAGATTGCTGAGTTTTGATAATCATCTTTAAGATTGTGATATAATGCATGTGTCTAGATTATCTACCTAGAACATGCCCTTGGATTCGATTGATAAAAGCGAGAGCTTTAATCTCATCCCGAAAACATTCTAATAGAACTATGTTTCTTGCTACGAGCAAGGCGAGAGCTGATCTAGTGAGCTTAGTAAGCTGTTATTCAACCCGCGTATAAAGCTTGACTAGAGCGCGTCGATCAATATCACACTTGAATAATCGATCGTCGGGGCAAAAGGTGTATCGATCGATATCCATATAGGATTATCGATCGACTCTTTTTATTGATCAAAATACGACAGTTGAGATCAATAGATCTAGTTTATAGACGAGTCCAAACATTACGAACACTGATGGACTTTTTGATCAATTAGTTGAGCTTTACATTATCATGAAGCAACTCATTAGGCATCTGTAGGATTATAATCCCAATTTTCCTGAATAAAAACCCTAAGTCTAGCTATTTCCTTAATAAGCACCAAAACCTCAACCATTCAATTGAGCAAATACATTCCTTGATTTCTAAACTGCTATTTACATTTAAAACCATTAAAACATCTAACTTAACAAATCATATTAGATTTCTTAGGTTCCCTAGCTCCCTGTGAATTCGATCCCTAAGTACTACAACTCGACCTTTTATTTGAGAGAGTATAAATCGCTCCTTATGGTAATTTGAGTGGTATCACTCGTCGAGGGATCAAGTCATAACGTAGTTCGATTATTTTCCCTGAGACATGGTCTATTGTTCGGTGGTTGGTGTACATGATTAGGGGTGTTGCTCGATGTCTTTGAAGCTTGCGAGGTAGCATGTCCTGGAGCTCTTCTGACTTCCTCTGATAGTCTCGACTCCTTTCGGGGTTGGAAATTTCAGGCATTAGTGATATGTTGAGGGAACTGCCTTCATGCTATATAGCCAAGGTCTCCCAAGGATTGCGTTGAACGGGGCTGGACGGTCTATCACGATGAATTCTACTATTTTCCTAATTTTTCAAGCGGTTACCGCGAGCTCGATCGATCCGAGGGAGTAGGTGGTTTCTCATGCGAACCCGATGAGGGGAGTTCGTTCTTGCTTTAGGAGTGCTTTGGTGAATCCCATTTTTTTGAACGCGTAGCATAAGAGGACATCGGCCGAGCTTCCAGTGTCGATCATTACTCGGGATAGTTCGTAACCGCCGACGTTGAGTCGTATCACGAGAGCGTCGTAGTGTGGTTTATCGAGACCTGCGGTTTCGTTTTTGTCGAAGGTGATTTCATAATCGGGACCTGCTAGGGGCTCTCTCACTCCTACGTTGTTTTTGGCTCTCCGTTGGTACGCTTTGATTGAGTTAACCGAATTCCAGAACTTGGATCCTCCATAAATGAAGTCGATTCGTTTTTTGCCTTTGTCGTGGGCCGGAAAATTCCATCTCTTAGTCAGTGCTGGTTGGTAGTGTCTCTGCCCCCCCCCCCCCAGACAGATTACGATTAATGGTTTGCGTTCTGTCTTTTTTCTGAATCTGTAGGGCAATCGGTTTTTCCAATAGCTTCGCGAATTTTGGTCATTTTGTTCTTTCGCTTGAAGTTGGGGATTTTTCCGCAAGGAGACTTTATGTTTGAGTTGTACTGAGTGATACTAGGAGGAAGAGTAGCTTCATCGGGGTTTTCCAATGTGCGGATCGCTACCGTATTCTTGAAGCGTATTTTCCCTACGGTCTGGCTCTTGATTTCGTCGGTTGCGTTGTTGTTTGGCCCCATGAAATCATGTCGACTCTTTTCTTCGGAGCTGGGGGTGGAGAGCTCGGTGATTCCTGCGTGGTCTCCCTGCCTCTTTTGTTTCTCGAGACTTTGGCCTTTTGGTTGGATTTTGGAGTCACTGGCTCTTCCTCTTCCTCTCCGGTTTCTTCAGTGGTTTTCTTATTTTCGTTCTGCCTGCAAAGCGCGGCTCGACATTCTTTGGTCGAATGGCCTTTGCGGTCATGGAAGGCGCAATATTTGCTGAGGTCGTATGTCAAAGACTTTTGCGGTGAGTTGTTTATTGCATAGGAATGTTGTCCTTTGGTCGCTGGCTCCTTAGGAGCAGTAGGCTTTTTAGTCGCATTATTTTTTGTTCAAGCTATACAGTTCTTTTAAGGCTGCGACCTCCTCTTCGTGGGTGGCGAAGTAAGAGGCTCGGGGTAGGGCATCATCCAACGAGATAGGTGCTCGTACTGCTAGTTCTTCCCTGAATTTGGATGAGAACCAGACGCCATTCTTCAATGCTGCTAGGGCGACGACCTCGGTCGGATGCGAAATCTTGGCCCTGATTTCTTGGAACTAGTTTATGTACGCTCTCAACGGCTCGAAAGGTGGTTGCTTGAGATTCCAAAGATCTGCCTCGGTAACTCTTGTCGCTATGAAGACTGAATACTATTTTAGGAATGTAGATACCAACTTAGTGAAACTGTCAATCGAGTTTTCTTCTAGTCCAGCGAACCATTCGAGGGTGGCCCCCGTGAGGTTCTCGGCGAAGAAGCGGCAGTAACCGGCCTCTTTTTCATCGTCGGTGAGGTGTGCTCTCGATATTGCTAGACGGAAGGCTCGTACGTGGGCCTTTGGGTCTGTGTTTCCTGCATATTCGGGGAATTTTAATTTCCCAACGTGAAGCAGCCTTACGCTGGCGATTCTGTTTGTAAATGGAGTCCTTCTGGTTTCCTCGATGACCAAGTCGATATCTGGGGCAGAGCTCGTTGCCATATGTACGATCACATGTATCCTTTTGAGTTCGGCATCGTTCCTCTCGATATAATTTTGAAACACTCTGGTTTCACTCGGGATCCCTAGGTCTTCCCTTTGGGGATCGATATTGAAGGGACCGCGAAGATCGTGCCTCCAAGCTTGTTCTGTTGAGTTATCGAATCCCGCTTGGTGGAAGGTCCTCGTGGCGGATGGAGTTTGATTTTCGGGGACCGAATAGTTCGGCAGCGGGATCCGTGTTCTCGGTTCCCTCTGTCTTTCCGTTGATCCGTTCTGGAATTGGATCGTAATACTTCGTGGGAGTTGGAGCCCAGTGTCGATTTCGTCCAATCCACTGTAGGTTAAGCTTCGGTGGGTCATGTCCTGCGGCGGGGGTCGTTGTGAGTTTTCTCCCGTGTAGCGTCCGGATCGAGCGCTTGGGATCTCTGGAGTACCGAACAGACCGGTGTTTTAGGGGTTCGACATCCCTCTTAACGGATCGAGAGGCGTTTGATTTCTTTCTCGAACGTTTGCAGATCGATGCTCTGCGAGTTCCCTCTCAGCCTGGTCTAGTCGATTAGTGATGGTTTGACTGTCGATCCTTTGGTTATGAATTTTGTCGATTAGAGACGAGACTATTCCTCGAAGTTCAGTCACTTCTTCTCGAGTTTGTGCTAGAGGGGTCGGCGAAATTGGTCTGGATTGAGATCAGGTCAGGTCATCGGTGGATTGTCTGTCCCCGGGACGGTTCCAGACTTGAGCTCCGACTCGTTCTGGGATCAATGTTTGATTGATCGAAAGAGATCTGTCTTGACTTGAAGTCCTGATCGGAGGGATTCGTTGCGTCTGGGTTGTTCAGGTCGCGTCATTGGCTCCCGTTAACCCAGTTGGTGTGGTTTCGGTCCCCGAGTCGGATCCAATAGGATCGATGTCGTTGACTCTTGAGGGTGTGGTTCCGACGGTTTGGTTGGGATCCATATTCGCGCTTAAGAAACTTAGATCGGTTTCTTAGCAAATATATTTTTCGTTTTTCTTCCCCACAGCCGGAGCCAAAATGTAGAACCTAAAATCTGCACTAAGTATTTGATAGTGGTCGGGGTTTGATCTAGGGAAAACAAATGATGTAGGCAATGATATCTTTAGAACAAAACGATGTTAAACAGTTTCCAGTAGGTAAAAATGGACTTTATTGATTAATAAGAACGAATACAATGAGTGGAACTAGATCGAGTGATACAAAGGAGATCCGTAAAGAAAGAATCTAAGTTTGGGATGAAAACAAGGTCGATGTAACTGTGTAGCTCTCTCTAGAGTTTGCAACGTGTCCTTCTTCATTCCCATTCCTCCTCCTTTATAGTGAGTCGACCTCGTGATCTTCGTAACTGCTCCACGATCTCCGGAACTGCTTCGCGATCTCCGGGACCTCGACTCCTTCGCTTTCGAGCTCGATTGCTTGCTATGGGCTTCAGTTCCTTACGGCCCATGTCCTTGACGGCCCATTAATGTACTGACCAATATTGGGTCCAACAGATGGTCCTTTCAAGATCATCAAAAAGCTCAACAACAACGCCTACCAACTAGATCTCCAAGGTAAGTATAGTGTAGGTGTGTGCTGATTCAACCACATTGGTTGTGATTCAAGCCGCCTAGATCATTCATCAAGATAGATATTGTGACTTGCACTCTTTTCCTTGGTTTGGTTTTGTTCCATTGGGGTTTACAAGGTTTTTAATGAGGGTTAGACACAAAACTTAGACAAAAGTCTCTTGATTAAACTAAGCCCAAACTAAGCCCATTTGTATCCTCAATTTCGTCTGGAAAGCAAGGGAGGAGCCTGTTTTCAAATTCAAAACTTGGTCTTTGTTTATGTTTTCGATTGAGCGTTAGTTTTAAGTATTTTGTGTGTTTCCAGGAAGCTGTGAATGTGCAATCTTTTTCTCTATATAATATGGACGAAATTTCTCAGTAAAACTATCAAACTCTTTTCTATTTAAAAACATTTTCTGAATCTTGTTTGATCACAATTTATCTAGTGTAGTTTGGATTTTTGATCCTTACATTGCAAGCAAATTTGATAGTCTGAGAGTCAATTCCGAAACTTTTAGAAGTAACAACTCAATCCACTTCTTACTTTCATCATCACAATCATTGGAGAGTATTCATGGACTTGATCCTCACACCTAGAATCATATCAAAACCCATTGAGGCTTTAGTTATTTTCGGTTTAAATCCATTCAGACTAAAATTGGTATGAAAAACCTGAAACTTTACATTTAGTTTAGATAATATCATTTTTACGATTAAAGCCATTTTTGATATTAACATTTTTCTAATATTCTTAATCTAAACTCTAGCAAAACTATCATAAAAATTACAAATGTATTTTATTGTTTGTTTCTGGCTCTCCGGAGTAAATAAAATATTAATTATTTAAATGAGAGTTTTAAGTTGGAATTGTCGAGGAATGGGAAGCAAATGGACTATAAGCTATTTGAACGAGATACGGCATAAACATAAACCGGATTTTTTATTTCTAGCAGAAACTAAGCAAGAACCAGATTTTGTTCAAAAATTTCAAGCTCACTTTGGTTCTGATAATCTGGTAACAGTGGATCCATTGGGGAGAAGTGGAGGCTTAGCACTTTTTAATAATAACGAGTTTTAGGTGAAGGTATTATATTCTAGCAATCGAATGACTGATGTAGAAGCAGAGGCTCTTGGCAAACATGTCTATCTTACTTTTGTATATGGGGATCCAGTTCAAAAATTGCGAGAACAAGTGTGGGAACGGCTAACTAGGTATGGACTGGCGCGATCTGAACTATGGTTTGTTATTGGAGATCTCAATGAGATTACAGGAAATCATGAAAAAGATGGGGGATCTATAAGGAGTGCAGATTCGTTTGTTCCTTTTAACAATATGATAAGAAATAACGGTTTACTCGAATTTCTGGCCCGAGGGAACAAAATGTCATGGCAAGGGAGAAGAGGAAAAGGAAAAGGGGCTGTGACGGTTAGATGCCGTCTAGATCATGCCTTAGCGAATGAAGAATGGCACACTTTATTCCCGTGTTCTTTTACAAAGTATCTTGGAATGGTGGCATCTGATCATCGGCCAGTGGTGGCCTATCTTGAGGATAAAGTCACCGGGAGGAAAGGACAATTTCGGTTTGATAAGAGGTGGATTGGACAGACGGGCCTCATGGAATCAATTACATCAGGTTGGATAGATTATAATGAAGGAGGAAATGAAGGGAGAATACAGAATATAGTGGAAAAAATTAGTAACTGTCGTCACGAAATTGCTAAGTGGCGAAAGATAATCCTCCTAATGGAAAGGACAAAATAAATGAACTTCAACAAGCTCTGGTGGAGGTACAAACAGATAATTCTAGATCTCAGGAGGATATTCTGGAGGTATCTAGGAAATTACAGGATGCATATAAGGATGAGGAAGAGTACTAGCACCAAAAAAGCCGGAATATGTGGTATGCATCTGGGGATCTTAATACAAAATTTTATCATGATTTAACAAGGCAGCAATAGAATTGTTGGTTTACATGATGTGGACAGAAATTGGATTACAGAGGAAAATGGGGTGGAAAAAGTGGCAATAAGTTATTTTGAAGATCTATTTAGTACCACTTCCCCATCGGATCTTGATAGTTTTCTTACAGAGGTTACACCGGCCATTACTCCTTCGATGAATCAACACTTGTTGAGATTAGCGACGGAGGAGGAGGTCAAAGAAGCGTTGTTTATGATGCATCCAGAAAAGGCGCCAGGGCCGGACGGCATGACAGCTCTTTTTTTCCAACATGCCTGGCATATTATAAAGAATGATTTAGTGGAGATGGCGAATAATTTTTTGGTTTCGAGAGATATGGACACTCGACTGAATGTTACTAACATATGTATGATCCCAAAGACAGAGAGACCTACGAGGATGACGGAATTGAGGCCAATTAGTCTATGTAACGTAGGCTATAAAATTATTTCAAAGGTTTTGTGTCAGCGATTGAAAATTTATCTTCCATTGCTCATCTCAGAAACTCAATCGGCTTTCGTGGCAGGAAGGTTGATTTCTGATAATATCCTTATCGGCCAGGAAATGTTTCATGGATTACGGACCAATAAAGCATGTCAAGGGAAGTATATGACAATCAAAACGGATATGAGTAAAGCGTATGATATGATAGAGTGGAATGATACTTTATTAAGGCATTATTACAGAAGTTAGGATTTGACCTTCATTGGATCAAATTGATGATGGGATGTATATCGTCGGTTCAATACAGGGTTCTCATAAATGGTCAACCACGCGGCCTCATTGTCCACCATAGAGGCTTACGGCAAGGAGATCCTTTATCGCCTTATTTATTTATTTTATGTACTGAGGCTCTAATTGCAAATATAAAAAAAGCAGAGAAGGGTCAACAATTAACGGGGATGAAGGTAGCGAGAGCTTGTCCGGCGATATCACATTTGCTTTTTGCGGATGATAGTCTTTTCTTTTGTAAATCTCAAAAAGAAGAGTGTCAAACCATTCTTCGGAATTTAAAGGAATATGAGGCAGTTTCAGGACAGTTAATCAATTTTGATAAGTCTTTAATTCAATTTGGACACAAGATTGAGGAGTCTGTCCGACAAGAATTAAGAGATATTTTGGGAATTCAGAATCTTGGAGGAATGGGATACCTTGGTCTGCCGGAAAATATGGGGGGTTCAAAGATTCAAGTTTTTAGTTTTTTACAAGATCGGTTAAACAATCGAGTTAATGGGTGGACGTTTAGGTTTTTCACAAAAGGAGGAAAGGAAGTGATCACTAAATCAGTGATTACAGCATTACCAAATCACACGATGTCCTGCTATCGTTTACCGAAGTCAACTGTGAAGAAGCTGACGAGTGCGGTTTCACAATTCTTGTGGAGTCCAGGGGGAAGCACTAGAGGCATGCATTAGAAATCATGGGACAAAGTATGTGCAGATAAGAATGAAGGAGGTTTGGGTTTAAGGACATCATTGATTTCAATACGGCGATGCTTGGTAAACAGTTATGGCGACTGATTAAAAAGCCCAACACGTTATTTTTTCGAGTTTTCAAAGGTCGGTATTATAGGAATGCTCCACCTTTGGAACCGATTCGTTCATACTCTCCGTCTTACGGCTGGCGGAGTATTGTTTCTGCTAGATCTCTGGTAAGCAAATGACTAATCAAAAGGGTGGGATCAGGATCTTCTATCTCTGTATGGAATGATCGTTGGCTCTCAACCACTCGCCTGAGACCAGCAAATAAAAATCAACACAACTTATATCCGGATCTTAAAGTTGAGTCTCTCATTGACTCTACTTCGCGTACTTGGAATTTGGAGGCAATTCGGGTTTTGGTGGATCCCCAAGATGCGAAACTTATACAAAGCATCCCATTAAGCAGGACTCAGCGGATAGATAAAGATGGATGACATTTTACCAAAAATGGGAAATATTCTGTCAAATCAGGATATCAGGTTGAGAGGATTTATCCAGATAGAGAAAGACCACCATTACTGATTGGCCCCACGGTTGATGTTTTAAAGGCTTTCTATTGGAAAATACGATGTCCACCAAAGATTAAACATTTCCTATGGCAATTAGTGACATGGTGTATAGCAGTGCGGAAGAATTTACAAGCGAGGGGGATTCAGGGGGATATTTGTTGTGTAAGGTGTGGAGCTCATGAGGAATCGATAAATAATGTGTTTTTTTGAATGTCCTCCAGCTATTCAGGTTTGGGCTCTCTCGAAGATACCAACAAACCCAACTTTTTTCCAACAAGTGGTATCTTCACAAATATGGATCATCTATTTTGGAGAGTCCTTCCGCAGATGGAGGATCATCAGTTTGCTTGGATATTTTGGTACATTTGGAAAGCCAAGAATAATAAAGTTTTCAGTAATTTGGATATGGATCCCATGGAGACGCTTAAATTGGCAGAAACGGAATCGACACTGTGGGCTGAAGCACAAGTATTAAATGATTAGGGAACGGCTCCACAAATAAATACGATATTACCATCAATTCCAGGAAGATGGTGGTTTACGGATGGTTCGTGGAAATAGGGTTCTAATTTTTCAGGGAAAGGTTGGCTCAGTATTTTGGAAGGGTTTGATTGTTTGTTGGGGGCAAGGAATGTTAGGGCTAGTCTCTCGCCTCTTCATGCGGAGATGGAGGCGTTACTATGGGCAATGGAATGTATGAGGAATTTACGTCAATTTCAGGTTACGTTTGCTACGGATTGTTCTCAATTGGTGAAGATGGTTTCGGAACCAGAGGAGTTGCCAGCTTTTGCAAGTTATTTGGAAGACATCAAGATCCTGAAAGAGTGTTTCACCCGATCAGAGCTTATCTATGTACCACGGACGCAAAACTCAAAGACAGATAGTCTAGCACGCAGTGCTAGGAAGCAACCGTCTTTTGTCGTCCACATGGATGCTGATCACCCGGTTTGGTTTACAGAGTCAATATAAATCTGTATAGTTGATGGAAAAAGTTGATGGAAAAAAATAAAATACAAGAGCTAGTCACATTTTAAATTCGATAAACTTGTCTTCTTCTTAATGGAGAACATGTTTTTCAAAAGAATATAAATTGTGGAACATTTACCTACGCTTAGTATAATTTATGTTTTTATATAATTATTTTTAATTTACATTTGATTATTTAAAAGTTTGTTAAATTTGGTTTGCTTATAATACAATTTTAAAGAGAAAAACACTCATTGTTTAAAAAAATGTTGTGTTTAAAAAAATGTTTAAAGTGTATATTTGAAACGAAAAAATTGAAACTGATTTTTTTTTTAAACAAATGTTTTAAAATGGCCAAAATAACATATACAATATTAGAATAAATTATTTTAAAAAGTTCAAAATACGGAAACTCTATTAGAGTCAAAAGCTAGGAATACAGATTGAAAATATTTTGGACCAGGTAGGACCAAAATATTTATGGGTTTTCGGGTTTTGGGCTGGACCAGACTAGACCGAACCATCCCAAATGACATCTAAATTAAACCGTCTTATTTCCAAGCACGTAAGAGGACTTCTGCAATTTTTATAATAAGAAATATAATTAAATACTAAATTTGTATTCTAAAATTTTAAAATCTGCTACTGCATGATGTTTTCAAGTTTTTAATACATATTTAATATTATTGGTTTTAAATTTTGTAAACCCTTTAGAGATACTAGCAATAAAAAATGTTTAATTGTTTTGGGTTACACCTAATTATATTAATTTGATCAAGGGCATTAATGATAAGTCTGACACATATTATTTTAATCATTGCCATTTAACTATAAGTCACTCTGACATTAGTAACGTGTCTTTATCAGTTTAAACCAGTGTTTTTAAAACCGGACTGGAAGTTGAACCGAAAATATTTTGGGTCACGGTTCAATATGATTTGATCGGGTCAAACTTGGTTCAATAATATGGTTTAATATTTTTTTAGTATGTAAATATAAAAGTAATATTAGTAAACATGATGCATAGTTAAAATATAAATCAATTTTGAACATAAAATATTATAAATATAAATTAGTTTCTTGTTTATATGGATGGTTTATAGATTTTCGATAGTTTTAGTAGTTTTTATTGGTTTAATAACTTTGAAATATAATCCGGCTATGTGTTCGGTTCATGGTCGAACCAATTAATAGACCAATCCGGCTATATAACCGGTTCACAGTCGAACCCGGTCCAACCATCGGGTCGGTCCGATTTTAAAAACACTGGTTTAAACAGTCATTTAACAGTATCACTCGGCGATGGAAACAATGGGAACGTTATCACGTGAAACATACTAATAAGTAATAACTAACTAGCTTAAGATCCGCGCCTTGCGCGGGATGAATATTATGTATATAAATAATTATATATATTATATGTTTTTACATGAAATAATAAATATATATTGAATAATTAAAAGTCATTAACTAACATATATAATTAAATTGGTGTGAACGTATAATTAAATCAATTTTATTAATCCAAACAATATTTTTTTTTCTATTTGATAGGATATGTAATTAAATTTTAAATGGTATTAACATGCATATTATATTTTTAATATTAATGTCTATTAAATGATGATTTCTACTCATATGATTTTTTTTTTATCATTTGTATCTTTTATATTAAAATCTTTGAATTACTGATAACAAAATTTTCATTGTGGGATTAATACTTTTAGTAATTTATAAAATTTTTTTAAATTAAGTTGTCAATGTTCATTCAAAGCTTTTTAAAAAAATTGTTCAAATTAAATTTCGAAACTAAAATATTTATGTATTTGATATGGTTTGAAACAATATATATGTATATCAATCTTAATAATTAATTAAATTTGACTTTTTACTTATATGATTTTGTAATCATTTGTATTTTGTTATAACAAAAAGTTTAAATCATGGATCACAAAATTTGAATGTGAGACTTTTAAAGTTTTAGTAATTTATAGTCTTTTTTAAAAATTTGAAATATAACATATTCAGAAAAATCTAATTTTTTATTATATGGTTATTGTGGATGTTTAATTTAGTTTAATAGTTTAAAATTAAACAAATATGATAGAAGATACACTAATTTTTATCAAATCTTTATTATTCAAAATTATTAATTGCCATATATACTTTAGCCGCATTAGGCAATTCCGTAATTTTTATTTAAGGAAATTATAAAAAACATTAATAATGAATTTATGATTAGTTTAATAAAACGCTTATTATATAATTAGATGGACCAACATATTTCTTTAATGATTCTAAGAATTATTCTAATAATGACACGTGGCTACAAATAGAAATTGTGATGTTTCTCGCATAATATATAGGGGATTACAGTGTCTAATATATACACAGTCAACGGTCAACATTTCCTAATTTTCGGTGTCCACAACCGAATGAATGGATACCCATTTTGGCAGATATTAATTTAATATGTTTATTGATAGCAAAAATACTGCAAAGAGTTTTCCGGAAATCAAAAATTTTAAACATTTACTCTTAATCAAAAAGAAATTATTGACTAATCGGGTTTATGGTAGGCATGGGTATTCGAGGTCCCAATCAGATTTCGGTTTTATCCATTCGGGTTTATCAAAATCAATTCCATTCGAGTTTATCAAAATCAATCTCATCACTCTGCAAACCACACTGGTAACTCTGCATCCATGTGAACGACGAAAGACGATTGTTTTCTGGCACTGCGTGCTAGACTATCCGCCTGTAAATTCTCCGTCCGAGGTACATGAATAATCTCTGAACTGAGGAAACTTATTTTCAAAGTCTTTATGTCTTCCAAATAACTTTCAAACACCGGCAATTCTTCTGGTTCCGAAAGCATCTTCACCAATTGAAAACAATCCGTAGCAAACGTGACCTGAAACTGATGTAAGTTCCTCATACACTCCATTGCCCATATCAGCGCTTCCATCTCCGGATGTATAGGCGATAGACTTGCCCGAATGTTTCTTGCCCCCAACAATCCATCAAAACCCTCGAGAGTCCTATACGAACCTTGCCCTGGATAAGGATCCTTATCTTTCCACGAACCATCGATAAAACACCAGCGTCCTGTGATTATTGGAAGGTGCCTAACCTCCACTCACTGTGATGCTTGCTGCATGTTCAGCATATGTGCTTCAGCCCAAAGTGTTGATTCTGTTTCCGTTAGATTGAGCGTGTCTCTGGGATCAATGTCCAAATTACTAAAAACTTTGTTCTTCCTTCATTTCCAAATGTACCATAATATCCACGCAAAGCCTTATGGTAGGCATGGGTATTCGGGGTCCCAATCGGGTTTCGGTTTTATCCATTCGGGTTTATCAAAATCAATCCAATTCGGGCTATATAAAAGTTCGGTTCGGGACCGGTTCGGGTTCTATCGGGTTCGGGTCGGGGTTAGTAAATCTTCAAAGAACCGGTATAACTCATTGTACTTTCGAGTTCGGGTCCAAATCGGTTCTTCGGTTTAAAAATACCTGATTTGTACGTATTTGTAACTAAAAAATAAATGAAATCGGTTCTTCGGATTTAAAATACATGATTTGTACATAGTTTAATAGCCAAAACATAAGTAAAATCGATTCAAAAAAAAAAAAACATCAAACGTGATCATTCAAAATCAAGCGAAAGATAAACATAGTTAGTGATAGAAAGAAAACCAGATAAATGAAATCATAAAAAAAAAAAAACTAAGTTCTATGCATGAGAAACATTATTCAATGAAAACAAAATCAAAATCTAAAAACTTTAGGCTTCAACCGCCACATTCCACCATTAACCTTCATGTAATAGATAATTATTTTAGAAGTTCAATAATATCTTAAAGTATTTTTGATACATATTAAGAATTAAAATCATATTTGGTAGAAGTTCTTTTTGTGATTTTAAATGTTTCAGGTTCTATCGGATATCCATTTAGGTACGGGTTCGGTTTGGATAATACCCATAACCCAAAATACCAAAAAACAGGATCCATTCGGTATTTATGTCGGGTTCGGATCGGTTCGGATTCATTTTTATCGGATCGGGTTCGGTTCGGATTTTTGGGTTCGATTTATTTGCCAGCCCTACCTTATGGTATAAAAGTTTTCCTAAATAAGAAGGAATAATTATCAATAGCCATTTTTATTAATTCATTTGGATTAAGTAGTACTAATTTTCTGTGTGATTTACTTTTCAAGATTTATATTCAAACATTAAATAATCTCTGCCTCGAGATTCAGTCTTTATATATAAAAACAGAGTTATAAGTCTCGGTCCTCGTGATTTTCACAAGTCTCTGCCTATATTAATAGAGCATGCAACACAAGAAGAAGAAAAGAGCAGCAACAATGGAGATCATCAGTAACGAGAAAAAGAAACTCTCGAGACAATCTTCTTCCTTCCGGCTACGAAGTCCCAGTCTAAACACTCTTCGTCTCCACCGTATCTTCGACCTATTCGACAAAAACAACGACGGATTCATCACGGTCGAAGAACTGAGTCAAGCCCTCTCACGACTTGGTCTCGATGCCGACATCTGCGAGCTCAAACCAACCATCGAATCTTTCATCAAACCTGACGAGACCGGACTCCGGTTCGACGGTTTCGAAGCACTCCACAAAACACTAGACGAATCCTTCTTCGGAGGAGACTGCGAGTGCGACGGATCTCCGGATTCGGATCTGGAAGAAGCTTTCAACGTGTTTGATGAAGACGGTGATGGGTATATATCTCCCGAGGAACTTCAGAAGGTTTTGAAGAAGTTAGGGCTTCCAGAAGCAGGAGAGATTGAACACGTGGAGAAGATGATTGTCTCTGTTGATAGCAATCACGACGGTCGCGTTGACTTTTTTGAGTTCAAGAACATGATGCAAACTGTTCTTGTCCCTTCCTCTTGAATCTTCAGTTAAACTTTCTCGTTTGGTTTCTTTCTTTGAATGCAGAACAATTTCAAGATAAAATCTTGTGTATGTTTGATTACAAGAAAATCAAATTATTTTATGATTTTTTCTTCTGATTTGAACTCTCTTTTTTTTTTGGTATTTAAGAAATTGATTAATAAAAATTATGACATATCCGGTTATCCTGTTTTACCGGTAGATCCAATCCATGATGTCTCCTCGATCAACCCAGCTCTAGTTATCACAGTGTTTCTGATGGGTTGGTAATTAATCAAGTGCTGAACCGGCAATCAAACCGTACAATAAATATAAACCAACGCACCATTGGCTTGATCAATCATTATCTTTATTTTATTATTGTTGCATGTATTAGTTATGGTCTCGTGCTCATGTCCTCTTTTCAAGGAGAGAGTAAGTCACGATGCCCATGTTTCCCTTTACCTAATTTGCTTCCATAACTGTTGGAACTTATGGTTCTAGTTTTTTTATTTAAATGAGAAAAGCCAAAGGAAAAAATCAAAGAAAAAAACTGAAATAACTTTTATTTTATTTTTATTAGTTTGTTTTTCACAAACTCTCTTAGCTTTGAGGAGAAGCTTTAATTGGCATCGAAGCAACTTGTGTTCTAAAGTATCAAAGAGGTGATTGGATTCACACGTAACAATTTGTATCAGAGCACTTCTATCCTGCGACTACACTTCACCGATTTGATCCAGACCACTTAACTGTGGTATCAAGTCAAAACACACTCCACCAAAAAAAAAAAAAAAAAGAAGAGATAGGCAATATGAAGTTGGATCTAACCAAGGAGGTGGCCAAGATGACGTTGGATCTAAAAGAGGAGATAACCAAGATGAGGTTAGATATGGGACAGCAATTCCAACATCTTATTGCCTCCATCAACCGGCTCAAAGAAGGATTTAAAAGTTTTCGAGAAAGATTAAAAGAATCTCGATGTGATCACAGCTTTGAAAAGTAAAACCACTACAACATCAACTGGTCAAAAAGCTCTGAAGAATCAAAGCGTCATGAAGACGACGAAAAAGAGAGCATACAACCGGACTGGTGAAGAAGCCTCAGCGTTACTATCCCGGAGCCGTTATTGTTCTTGAGACGACGAGGGAAATTGAGCTGAGTACTGAAGGAGAGAAGAAACCTTCTCGTTTCTGTTCTAGAATGGTTTCTATTTGTGGTATCTTTACCATCCAAAAGAGTAAGGGGTTGGTAATTCGAAATTCCTCCTTTCAACGTCTTGTTCATGAGCGTGGTGGTCAGCATCTTCTTCATGAAACACAAATGAAAGGAAAGGAGTGTTTTCCGTTGTTGAAGCTTGAGGACAAGGTTCATTTCGAGGGTGGTAGTATTTTTTGGACCCAATTTTGACCTATACGTTAATGGACCACGATCAAGTAAATGGACTGTGAAGAGTTAAAGCCCATAGCGAGCACGCAAGCTCCAGACGAAGACTTCAAAGATCCGGAGATCGCGGAACAGTTGCGAAGATCACGGGAGCAGCCAGTTATAAGAAGAGATCGATGCATAAGGAAAAGGACACGTTGAAAACCCTAGAGAGAGCTACACCCATACTTCGACCTTGTTTGCATCCGTCTTTAGATCTTTTCTCTTAGAGATCTCGTTTGTAACATTTGATCTTGTTTAACTCTTTGTATTCGACCTTATTCATCAATAAAAGTCCATTTTTGCCTACTGGAAACTGATTATATCGTTGTGTTCTAAAGATATCGTTGCCTACATCATTTATCTTCCCTAGATTAAACTCCGGATCACTATCAAATTCTTAGTGTAGATTTTAGGATCTACATTTTGGCGCCGACTGTGGGGAAGATAAATGGAAAACATCTTTGCTAAGAAGCCGATCTAAGTTTCCTAAGCGCGACTATGGATCCTAATCAAACCGTCAGAACACAACCATCGAGAGTCAACGACATCGATCCTACCGGATCTGACTCAGGAACCAAAACTTTACCCGCCGGGCCAACGGGAGCCGATGGAGCGATCAGAACAACCCAGAAGCAACGAGCCCCTCCGATTGGAACATCGAGTCAAGATCGATTTTCCCCGATTGATCAGACCTCGATTCCAGATCGAACCTCCATCCCTGAACGATCCGGAGCCCGAGTCTGGAACCGTCCCGGAGAAAGGCAGTCCGCCGACGATCTAACCCGAACGACTAGACCGATATCTCCGACCCCTCTTGCCCAGACTCGAGAAGAAGTGACCGAGCTTCGAGGAATGGTCTCATCGTTAATCGATGAAACTCGCAGCCAAAAGATAGCCTATCAAACCATCGCTAACCGACTCGATCAGGCCGAACGGGGACTCGCTGAGCATCGAGTCAACGCTCGAGAAAGAAACCAAACACCACCAGACCCGCTAAGGGGAACGTCGAATCCCCAAAATACCGGATTGTTCTGTACCCCAGAGATCCCAAGTACCCGATCCGGGCGCTACACGGGAGATAACTCACAACGACCTCCGCAGCAGAGCGTGCCTTTAGCGAAGCCAAAGTTACAGCGGGCTGGACGAAATAGATACCGGACTACAAGCCCAAAGAAGTACTCTGATCCAATCAGAAAACAGACATATGGAAAGACCCGGGGAGCCTAGGAATCTAATGCCACCACTGGGAAACCCAACCTTTGAGAATTGAACTCCGTCATCTGCGAGAACCGTTCAGGAAACGGGGTTCAGTGATCCAATAAAGCAAGCTCGAGGTTACGACCTCCGCAGCCCCACCAACGCGGAACCTCAAAAAGAAGACTTGGAGATCCTGGGAGAAACCGGAACGTTCCAGAATTATATCGAAAGAAACGATGCCGAGCTCAAAATAATAGACGCCATCGTGCATATGGGGACGAGCTCCGCTCCAGACATAGATATGGTGATCGAGGAGACAAAGAGAACTCCATTCACGAACCGAATCACCAGCGTAAGGCTACACCATGTGGGGAAACTGAAATTCCCCGAGTACGCTGGGAACACAGACCCAAAAGCTCACGTACGAGCTTTTTAACTAGTGATACCACTCAAATTACCCTAAAGAGTGATTTATACTCTCTCAAATAAGAGGTCGAGTTGTAGTACTTAGGGATCGAATTCACTGGGAGCTAGGGAACCTAAGAAATCTAATATGATTTGTTAAGCAAGATAGTTTTAGAGATTTAAATGTAAATTGCAGTTTTATATTGAACAAGTGTTTGTTCAATTGATTGGTTGAGGTTTTGGTGCCTAAAAAGTAAATAATTAGACTTATGGTGTTTATTCAGAAAACTTGGGATTATAATCCTACATATGCCAAATGAGTTGCATGCATAATAATGTAAAGTTTAACTACTTAGTCAACAAGTCTATCAGCTTTCGCATGTTTAGACTTGTCTATTAACTAGATCTAATGATCTCAACTATCGTATGTCGACCAATAGAAAGTGTCAATCGATGATCCTGTAGGGATATCAATCGATTCACCTTTCGCTCTGTCGATCGATTATTCTTTAATGATATCGATCAACGCGCTTCTAGTTAAGCTTTATGCGCGGGTTGAATGATAGCTTACTAAGATCACTAGATCAGCTCTCACCTTACTCATAGCAAGAAACTTAGCTCAGTTAAAATGTTTTCAGGATGAGAATGAAGCTCTCGCTTTATCTATCAATCCTAGGGTAAGTTCTAGGTAGCTAATCTAAAGACATGCATTAATGAACAATCCTAATGACAATTACCACAATTCAGAAATCTATAGTTGGGGCTAATCCCTCCTAACCTATTTAAACCCTAAAATCTAACAACGAAACTACTCAGACATTGCTAAGCAATTCATAACAGCAGTTAGGTAAGAAAACTTCATTAGAATAGTAAATAAATATTAATGGAGTTCCAATCACAAAATATAACTTTGGCTTTCTCTCAAATCGATCAAAATCTTAGAAAACCTTGCTGTGAAAATTATAAAATAAGAAAAGTACACTTTGCCTCTAACATGGTGGCAAAGCTTATATAATTAGGTTAAAAACTCGTTAGGGGTAATCTTGTAAGTTGGTGAAGAATTGGGCTTCAAGTCGGCTGTGACCAAACGGGTCTTCTGCGCGCTTCACTGTCGATCGATGTCAAGATATGAACATCGATCGACTATTCCTCTCCAATATCGACCGATGGTCGAGCTCGATGGTCATCTCGGGTGCATGCTCCAAATATTTCCAAAATGCTCCATAATCATCACTTATCTCCAAATCACTTCTGATCTTCTAAATATAATAAATAGACTCTATAATATAATAATTATTAGTAAAAACACCTATAAACCATAGATAAAAATAGGTCAAATCCATGGTCTATCAACTCCCCCAGACTTACCCTTTTGATTGTCCTTCCTCAAGCAAAACAAATAGACAGTCTCTCTGAAAGAGGTTTTAAAACAGCAGGGACTCACATGATTTAAAACTCAGAATCTTGACATCTACAATATTGCAATCCACATCTAAGAAGTCCTAATCACAAAAGCATATTATACCATATCCTAACTTAGCAACCAAATTCATCTAGCCAACAACTTAGCAAATCTTGTCTGACATTCCCCTCTACCAACCTCATTTCTTAGCATAAATAAAAGTGTAGGCTTTACCTTGGGGGTATCGATCACAGGATGCAAGAACTTTCAAACAAGCATCTAGACCTGCAGGTAAACATTAGTTCATATCCTCTCTCTCTACTAATTTTCTCTCTTAGTCAAAATCTACTTGTTTAGCAAGATCATTGACCAAGAATGGACATGCTTCCATGAATCAAGCCTTAATGGTGGTTCCCACCATGTCATATTCACTTTTTTTTTACCTATATCCTAGGATTATTTGTGAAGCAATCTGAAAAGGGTTTACTTCAGAAGTTGAAGCTAACCGAAAGAGAAGAAGAGATTCAGAGAGTACCTTGCAATCAGAGGAGCCTGTATAAGCTTCGAGAATCATCGGCATAGTCTTGGTGAAGAAGATGACGATAAATCGCTTTAAGAAAGAAGGGAGAGAGAGACAAGCGGCTAGGGTTCGAAGTGAGAGAGATCACTTTGGTGTTTTGTCTGAAAGGTGGAGATTGTGGGTTTGGTTCCGCCAAAACTCCAAGTGGGCTTCGCATTCCGCGGCCCAGCTTGTCCAAAACCTGCAGAGATAAGAACAAGCGCAAAGTCTCAAGCCCAAATCTATCAGTTAATGAATCCGTGTTTCACTACTCGAGGTGATAAGGTTGTTATAATGGCCAACGTTCACAGTAGAGAGAGGAGGATCAGAATTAGAGATCAAGAGAGAGATAGAGAAGGTGACTTAGCTCGAGATCGTGAGGGTGAAGTATGACGGAGTTGCGAACGCGTTGAACCATTCCGGCGGCGACTTTCCGGCTTCACATAGGATACAATAAGCTTGCTAACTTCTTTAACGCTTTCTCTGTTTTGGCGTGTGTTGCCATTGTTGAGATCTTGTACTTGTGATCATAAACTGATAGTGAAGAAGTTGAGGGATCATATTCCCTCCCCGGTAAGTAGATCAGTGAACACAGGGTGAACAAATGTCGTGTCGTCTCTTACGTACTCAATCTCAATCTAAAACAAAAACAAATCGATTCAATTCATTCAAATACATGAAGCTAGAATCAAAGAATCGAGATCTAAAACTCTACAAGAATGGTATCTTTTCGTGGACGATCAAGTCTGCAAAACATCGCTGGAAATTAAATGTGTATTCAAGAAAAAGAAAATTAATATTTTTGTTACAAAGGATAAGAAAAAGAAAATTATTTTGTTGTGCATGGAGAAAGAAAAAGATTAAATAAATAACCATATGTTGTGACATTCTATATTATTATGTTCTGTGGACAAAGTATACGTACTTATCTTAAGAGTTAGGTGTATCGTCTACCTAAATATAGGTCGGCATCTAATTGAATATCTAGTGAATTCATGTTAAGCGATGGCGGAAATAAAATGATACAGAAAATTTTTAGATAACTTCATATCTTTTATTAAACACACACGTGAACAGTACATA
Source organism: Brassica napus (assembly GCF_020379485.1). Classification (NCBI taxonomy): domain Eukaryota; kingdom Viridiplantae; phylum Streptophyta; class Magnoliopsida; order Brassicales; family Brassicaceae; genus Brassica; species Brassica napus. The sequence continues at coordinate 42,393,146 of NC_063445.1, forward strand.
TTATTCAAGCGATAAGTAGTTTTGCAATCACAAACACACATAATTTGACTTATAATAAGCCAATCATAGTTGGTTGTTTTTGGTATATGTCTCACCAACCTTTATTAGACAGTACATAATTTGAGACACCTATTAGCAATGCTCACCACACAAACAAACAAACCCTGAGACTGAGAGTAATGAGAGCATTGATTAGGCGCGATTGACTGCGTAGAAGTACATCTCATCGGTACGGTTATTGGTAGGACGCTTTCCTCCATGCATGAGGAGGCCTATCTTTCCATAGATGGTGGCAGCCGTGTAGGCGGGCCAACCAAGTTGCCCCGGTTCATTTCCTCCTCCAAACTTCTCCCACACCAATGTCTCAGTGTTCAACGCAAAACCCTCACTGGACAACGTCCCGGGACCCAAATGTGCCCTTGGGTCCGGCCAGGTCTCACCTCCAAATATTAGTATATATTTTCCTACTACCGCATGCGCAAACACGCTCCTCGCAGAAGGTTTCTGTCCTTTGGTCTCCACTTCGGTCCATTTTTGAGTAGCGGGATTAAAGTAGTGAACAAGATCAGACTCGTAGTCGTTCATCCCATTAGGATCAGGCGAAGTCGCAAACCCGTAAATCACCCAAATCTTTCCTTGCACCACAGCGAATCCAGCTCCACCTCTTTTCTCGAACTTCTCAAACTGCACTCCAGGATCTGGTAGCTGAACCCATTTCCCAGCAGCAATGTTATAGGCCTCGATCGTCCTGAAACGCACAGGGGTTTTGTTCGTCCCACCTTTGCTCACTCCACCGAACACATACACATGGTTTTGATCGGAAGCCATCGAATGGTAAGTGCGGGCCTCAGGTCCTCCCTCTTCATCGAGCTTCGTCAGGAACTTCCACTCCTTTTTCACGGTATCGTATGAATAAAAGTCCTCAAATTGTTTATTCTCATCGCGGCCTCCGAAGAGATAGAGCTTAGTTCCAACAGCCACCATGCGGGTGCCCAAGGCCTTGACGTTAGGAACGTCTCCCTTGGCTGGAGCGATTGACCAAGTGTGAGTGTTGAAGTCAAAGACGTAAAGGTCTTTGTCGATGGAAATGTTTGGGGTCAGCTCCCCGCCGAAAGAATAGAGCTTGTCTCCAACCACAGCTATGCCGTGTGAGCTTCTTGGTCCAGGTCCTTGTCCTCCTCTCTGCTGCACCTGTTCATTAGTGACCACGGTATTATGAACCAGTTGCCAGTTAATTATTTCAAATACTTTTTTTTTTCTTAAATATTTCAAATACTTGACAGGTATCAGGGATATTTGAAAAACCACCGACACCCCTCTTCAGGACGAATACATAGCTCACTTAGAGCCCCTCAGTGGTGTTACCCAAATAAGAATACTTACAAAAATTGTATTTTGATTTTTTAAGTATTATTTTTTTTTTCTTTTTCAGATAAAAAAAAAAATCAACCAATCGCAGGTCGTCACATGTCGTGGGAACCCGCAAATAGAGCAATGATTCACTAAAAAAGAATCCTTATTTAAGAATTTTAATTATTGAATCCTTAACTTTTGGTGGGATCCACTGATTATTAAATTATTTTTTCCCTAAGGACTCCCACTTAAGGATTCTCCTTGCAGATGCTCTAAATTTAATATATTATAAACCTACATACTGAGTTTGACAAAAAAAAAAAAAAAAAAAAACCTACATACTGATTTTTTTTTTCCCGTTAACCTACAAAATTATAAATTTTAGGGAAAGTAAAATAACCTTTAATCCTCAATTAGTTAATTTAATTACCTTGATCCACTCGCCTTGCAAAGTCGGAGCCATATAGCTACGATATTCAATCTTTTTGTATTTGTTTGTGCCTCCTCTTCTTTCACTAGTAATCTATTTATAGGCTAAAATTTCAGGTGCGAAAAATTATTTTAATAATTGTGTGGTGCTTTCAAAATTATTATATTCTAATTCTTGTATTTCAGAATACCACAATATATTTTTTAAGCAAGAAAATTACCACAAAGATATTCCAAGAAAATTTATATTCAATTTCTCAGAATAAGTACTATCTCATTTGTCAACGTAAGAGTTCTAATTTTCTTATATTTACATAGTGGTACTCTGGGAGAGCAAAATATGTAAAGCGAGTTTACCAATTTTAAATTTCAAGGAACATCCAATAACTGATAATAAGTACAGTTAATTAACACAGCCGGGTTTAATGAAAATTTGACATCAACTGTTTTTTTTTCCGTGTCGAACGGCTATTCTATTACTCAAACTTGAGGTGGTCTGGGTAGCCAGACCGGAACAGAACAACCAATAAAATGTAACTTCCTATAGAAGGATCTATCTGTTTTAGCTAAAAAGTCTGAAATCTGATTATGCACTCGTGGAACATAAGAGATATTCAAATCCGAAAAGCATATCTGTAGCGTCTCTATCCTCTCCAATTTCGTTGCAAAGCTTTGCCATGCATGAGGTTCCTTAATCGTTGCAATCAGCTCCTTGCAGTCTGTCCCGAAGCTCTAGCATGACGAATATTGAAGCATGTTCTCCATCGCCCATCGCAGTGCTTCTACTTCCGAATGCAACGCTGATTCCCGTCGAGGGAAATTCCGTGTCCTCATAAGTTAAATGTTCCTACCACTGTCCATCCAGACCCATCCACATCCACTGAATTGAGCAGAGGATATCCAAGATCCATCTAGCAAGCAAATGTTACCCATGCTTATGGCTTGGGGTTTCCTCCCTGTTGTTTTCTTGTACGATTGGTGGTACCATCTCATTCGCATTGAACCATGCCTGACATTCACTTTCAGCATACCGCACAAGCTCCAAAAGGGCCTCTATATATCCCCCCTAAAGAGTTTATCATTTCGAACCTTCCAAATATACCAGATTATCCAGGGATAAGGATCTTGTCTTGTATTTGACATCGACTGTTTTAAATGCTAGTTTTATGCATTTCTATTTACATTAATTGTTATCATTTAAATTATGATAACCTAAACTTAATAACTAATATTGAAATCAGTGATCAGATCTTAACTAATACATATAAGTTTGTGTCGATTATATTTTAACATGTAAAGTTATTATTCCATTTTATATATAAAGTTGTATTAAACTAATTTAAAATGTTAAAAGATAAAAGATAAAACAAAAACCTGTAAAAATTAAATAAATATAGTAAAATCAAACTTAATTATGAAAAACAATGTTAAGAAACTTTAAGTTAATGTTCATATTTATACATATTTTATAAAATCAAATCCTGAACATGCTTATATTCATATACTAATCTTGTTTATATAGAATCGTATTTCTAAAAAAAATGCTTTCATTTATAAATTTACTAGTTTTCAAAATTTAGTTATGAATATAAACTTAAATACTATTGTTTTAACTGTTGAATATAATAATTTTTAGGAAACTATTTTGTGAGTGAGCTTAGTGAAAATGCTTACATGCCACATTCAAATTGATATTTATTGAAACATGAATTGAAAAGAAAAAAAAAAGATGATGATTACTTGTTCACATAAATAAAGTATCTTAACTAAAAGTAGAAAAATAAATCTCATAAGAAATTATACTAATATAAAATTTTCAAATAAGTATTACTTTTCGAAATATTCTAAACTAATTTAGTTTTTTTTTGGTCATCTACTAATTTATTTATAATAGTAATATATAATCTTCAAAAAATATATTTCTTCACTTCATTTTTTCGTGAATCTGACATAAATATGTGAAGTTTTAAACTATATATTGATTTTTTTTTACATAATTAAATAGGTACCCGAACTCGAACCGAACCCACAATGTCCAAACCGAATCCAAACTGAAATTTAAAAATACTCGAGCTTAAGTCTTTAACCCCTAAAATTTGAAATCCAAATATATCCGAACGGAACTTGAATCAATATACATACACCAACCCCTAACCTTTGTGTTCTTTTCTATTGGGATATTTTGGATTGTAAAGTGAGGACAAAATTTATTACATCATTAATTTTTTCGATGTGAGACGCGAAAATTGGGTATTCTAACTGTGCATACTCATCTTCACCGGTACTCAAAACTAATTTAAAATAAAATAATCTATTTAGGAGTAAAGCAAAACTAGTTTTTACTTTTCCTAGATAGAAACTGCAATTCAAACTCCAAACTGAGTTTCTTGTATGTATTATTACCTGAGCTGAATTTTCATTTTTCATTTTCTCTTTTTTCATTCGAGAATAAGCCGTGTTCATCAGATATGATTAAACATTCATACTGTCATAGCATTTTCGTATTAGAAGAAAACCTTTCATATTGTTTTCTTCTAGTTTTGGTTCTTTGCTATCCAAATAAATTAGATCTCTAACCAATTTCATACCAAAATAATTAATTTTTTTATATATTTTTTCATCAACACGTAGTATTTTGTTTTTTTCTTCACTTTTTAATATATTTTAATACATAATTCACCCTCATACATATTTATTCGATGGAATCCAATATAATTAAAACACCCCTATACTATTTTTTTTTTATTTTAAGTCTTCACTTTTCATTTTTATAATATTAGAGGATTTTAAGATTTAAATCATTTACTCTAATCAAATTTTTAATAAAATTTAGAAAGAAAATCTAATTTTCCTGTAAAATGTTTTTGATAGAAAGGGATAAGGAAAAAAAAACAAGAAAAGGCATCATGAATTTATACAAAATGATGAAACATTTCCCTATAATAATAATTTTTGGTTTTGTTGAAACTGTCTGATTTGGTAATTGTAGTTTTCTTATTTGTTTTAAATTCTGAATTTAGTTATCGGCATAATTTGAAGAAATTATAAATAACAGTACCAGAATAGATAACCCACAAAATTATGACATGTAATATTATATTTAAAATTAATCTTGGTGTTAAGTTATTATGTGCTATAAATCAGAGTTAAAAGTAAAATTAGATGTAAAAATAAAGTTTAATATATAGCTTAAAACTAAATCTAACTCATAATAAACATTAATATTTCAGGAACATTATATTTCTTTATAATATGAGTTAATCTTAGATGTTTAATCAATTTTCCTATAAAAACTATTTTTACATTAAACATAAATTTCAACAAAACTTAGAAAACTATCTCGTAAATATTATTTGAGAAGTGATTTGTTTATGTGTAATCACTATATTTATTCTCAAGAAAAAAAAGATAACATGTCTTTTTTAAAATATGAGATGACATCACTTAATTATGGCATTTACAAATTTCTATATATATATATTCAAACTTTCATCAAAATTTTAAAACATATTTTTAACTCCAATATTACCATTACAGTAAATTTTCTTTACAAATATTCATTTTGCCAAAAGATTTTCAAAATATTGTAATAACTATAACAACCAAACATTCCAAGTCAAAGCTAAAACTAACCTTTTTTTGTAATAACTATTCACACATTAATTTTTCGTACCCTCCTTAAGTTTTTGAAATATTTACAAAATTGCTATTATTATTTTATTTCTTATTTATTTCAAAAATATCAAAAAATAAATACAACCTAAACTTTCTCCTAATTTACAATAATGCCATTATCATTAATTTTTCTAACCAACTTGAACTACCATTTTTAAGCTCTTAAAGCTCAAAAATTCAATTTATTTTGTTTCTCATTCTAAACCAACAAATCTTCATTTCCTCTCATTTCCGCTCTATTTTCATCTAAAAACTTTTATAACTTTCATTTCATTAACCCAATTATTTAGTAAAGACTCGTGCTTTTCTCATATTTGGAATTTGGACGGTTGAAAAGATTGGAAACGAGCTTTACACTGTTAAAATAACTATTTACCTGGTTTTCGTCTATTCTGGTATGTCCTCGTACCATTTCTTGTTTGAGTAGTGAAATGAATTTTTGATGTAGAAAAAACAAATTATTAATTTTCCCATAAGAGAAATTGCTTAAACTACCACATTTTTAATACCACTTTTCATGTTACCTTAATTACATTTACTTTTAGTTTTAAGTAGGCAAATAGACATTTATATTGTTAAGGTTAACTAATATAGACTTTAAATCTAGATTTGAGGGCTCGGATTTTGAAGGGTGGGTTTTGGATTCTAAAAATAAATAAACAAATATTTCAAAGCTAAGATAAAAATTCAACTTTAGAATAAACTTTTGAAAAATTGGGTCTAAAGGAATTTTTGAAATTTTTTGAAAAGAAACTTATAAAATGTTTGAATTCAAAAACGTATAAATCAAAGAAAACATTCAAAATAGTTTTATTGATTATTTATTTATTTAAATAATTATTTATATTTATATATGTATAAATTAAAGATAGAAATGTATTTTTCTCTTTTAAGACACCTTCTTCCTAAGGTATTTGTGAAAAGGGAAATTTTTCATGTTTACCACTTTGTTAATACTATTAGTCATGATTACAATTAATAAAGAGACAATTTCAAAAATATTTTTTTCATTAAGATGGAAAAAACTTTTATACCCTTACTATATATATAATAAATAATTATTTAAATAAATAAAAAAATAAAAATAAATGAGGCTCACCTTGCACCTTCTACAGGCTTCCACTCCATTGACTCCCTCCAGATCTAACTGAGACTTGCCATTAGACTCTGAACAAGCTCATCACGCTCTTCTACACACCTCTACACTAGAGCAAACCAAAACAAGCAGCACCTAACACAATCGAACTCAACACAGCCGGTCACTATAAACCAACCACCATATATCACAGATCCGACGAGATCTGATTCTATGATGTCCGATCTGAAACTTCCGAATTCAATCCAATAAACTGAAACCTAGGACCAAATTTGAATCCATCTAGGCAAGAAAGGAAACTAAAACTTGCAATAAAAGACATCCATCTTCTCACGGTAGCAGCGGCAGGCCGGCTTGCCTGAAAAGATGGATAGACGATGTTTTTTTTTTTTACCAAACATAAATTAAACTATGCATAATTTTATGAATACATGTATAAAAATATATATATATATATATCAATCTAAAATTAAGAACCGAATTAACAAAGTTAACCCAATTTTAGCTTAAAACGTAAGCTACCTTTTTTAAAAACACTTCTTTTTTTTTTTTTAACACAGATGTAAGCTAGCTAAAACATCATATTCCACTAAAATCATAAATTAAAGTAGCTAAAAGATGAGATTCCGCTAAAACCTGGAATCTGGTCCTTATTACACAGATTCCTCTAAAGACCAGTTTCATATTTTTATTCTTATGCCATATTTTTTCTTCTCCACTACGGATCCGACCAAACTTTAAATTACATTATTATTATAATGTCGTCAAGAATTCGTAATTTTCGAAGAAATTCCCAAATGATTTATTAAAAATAATTATGTATTCTACTATATTAGAATTTTAAATATAGTTTTCATATAATACAAGAATTAATGATCTTGTTAATACATATAAATACAACTGTAAATCTTTCAAAACAAAAAAAAAACTTTAAAAAAAATGCATCTAAGTTGATTTAATCTGATTCCGATGAATAATTAGCAGGAAATTAGTCCAAATCATCGTCAACCTCTCCAACTTCGACCTTTAATTCTAAATTTTCCAAATTCAGTTAAGTCAACAACGAGTTTAACATCAATATTCTCAATTGCGTGACCAGTGGAGTATGGTTGCAGTGTACTGTGATCAGAAACTCCATGTATTTTTTCTCTTGATTTGATTGACGTTACAATGATCGAATTATTATATACATTTTATCGAAGATACTGAATATATCATATCTGAAAAATGATTTAATTATTAAATGTATTTTATAAGTAACAAAATTATTGATCAAATAAGAATGGATTTACATAACATACATGATGAGCTTGTGAAGCAGGATGAATGAATTGTAAATCTGCAGTCTCATCGCAAATGTACATATATATATCACCAAATGTGTCAGTTTGTACACCACAACCAAGAGAGTTATCGTACCAATCACGATAAAAGATAGTGCATCTCACCAATCACTCAGGGATATTATACTTCCAAAATTTCACAGATATTACATGTACACATCGTCACCAGATGCGGACGAAACACCGACATCAGAAGTTGTTCTTGAGTAGTCCATCTCTTTGAACCGTTGATGCATATCTTTAGTGCAATATCTTAGATACGACTATACCACATATCTTGGTCCACACAAATTCAGGTAACCAGTCAGGAAATAATTAACCTCTAGCCGCACCCGTTGTTACCTAGAAGAAATATATATGGTTTAGTAAAAAATAATGTATAACAACTTTGTTTATATGGGTCGAAACTGCCCATCGCAAAGAAGTCTTGCATAAGTCTAATAATGTCTTGACGCATCTCGCGCCAAAATTTTTGAAACAATTTACTAGTCATGCCATCTGGTACAGGAGCTTTATCCGGGTTGATGTCGAAGAGAGCTTTCCTAATTTCTTGTTCCGACGGTCTCTCCAAAAGTAGCCTATTATCGTCATGGGACACCTTTGCGGAAATGAATCGAAGGGAGGTGTCTAACTCTGTCGCCGAAGAGGTAGAGAAGAGGTCTCGAAAGTATTGAACAGCCACGTTCTCCACCTCGATTTCACTCTCTACCAGCCTCCCATGTTTATCTTTAATACTGATGATTCTGTTTTGGGCTCTTCGTTGTTTTGTGGTGGCATGATGAAATTTCGTGTTTCTGTCCCCATCTCTGTGCCACTGATCTCTACTTTTTTGTTCCCAAAACATGTTTTCTTCTCGGAAGGCCAAAATTAATTGTCTCCTCAAATCTTCCAATTCTTCAGTCGTAGAGTTTTCATCATCTTGTGCCAGGTCTATCTTCTGTTTTAACTCTTTAATAAGTATAGCAGAGTTCGTTGGATTTTGCTTCTTCCAAGAACTGATTTTATTTCGGCATGAGGTAACTTTTTGATGAAAATTCCGGACTGGAATTGCATCAAACTGTCCCCATCCCGAGGTTACCGCTTCTTTGAAACCCGGTTTTCCTATCCATCTTTTGTCAAATCTGAAACTCTTCCTTGTCCGCCGAACATTCAATTGAATATGTGCTAAGACTGGTCTGTGGTCCGAGCCCCACAATTGTAAAAATTCTACAACGAAATGGGGAAATAGGGCGTGCCATCTTCATTTGCAACTGCTCTATCAAGTTTGCATTTAACTTTACCGGATCATCTTTTTCCCACCCACGAGAATGAATTTCCTTTATATGGGAAGTCCAGCATTCCACAATTTTCCAACATGATACGAAAAGGGAGAAAAGAGCTCTCTAAACGACGTCTTCCTCCCCTCTTCTCATGATTTCCAGTGATCTCATTGAAATCTCCAATCATAAACCATGCTCCCCCCTCGGTTGGTACTCATGCGTGACAATCTTTCCCAAACTAGGTCTCGATATCGAACGACAGGGTCTCCATACACGAAGGTCATAAAAATCGCGTGTCCATCAAGTCTAGTTTCAATATCAATCATATGAGCATCCGTATATGAGATAGTAACCGAGGGATCATCCATATAAAAAAGTGCAAGTCCGCCACTTCTACCAACAGGGTCAACAGTACAAACATGATCATATCCAAAAGAAACTTGCACATTTTGCAAAAAACTCCGATTGTTCTTAGTCTCGAAAAGAAATAAAAATTTAGGTAAAAAGCAATGGAACAACTCATGTAGATGCTCCTTGGTCAAGTCGGCTCCCGCCCCTTCACAATTCCATGCAATTGTGTTCATCCTGGGATTTTTGGTGGTTTGTTGCTTCCCACCTTAGCTGATTTTTTGCTGTTCTTCGAAAAAGGTTCTGCTTTTTCAGTTTCACTTGGCACCTGGGTATGAGCTGGAGAGAGTTTTGGCCCATTCTTTGAAGCTTTTGGCTTTGAAATCCGGCCCACCAAGATATTCCTCTGTCTGAGAGAGATGCCAGTAGCGTGAGGACTTGGAGAACCTCTTTTCTTCTTCGCCGGAGATGGACGCGAGCTGGAAGATGGCGTCTGAGCAGGGCGAGCGTCCGAACGATGATCAGAACGAGCATGGGGGCTTGGTTTCGCCGAAATTTTGTTGCTTTCCTCCAAAACAGAGAGACCATCAGTCGTCGATTGCTTCGACGCTTTGGCAGAGACGATCGGTGCTGCCTCATGTTCCATATCTTCAATTAGCAAGTCGTCTTCATTCATCAGATCATCATCATCATAGTTAATTTCATTAGCCATCCAATCTTCATCCTCTAGGATCTTTTCTGCATCTGGGTCCTCCACTGTCTCCATCGTCTTCTCTACATGCATGTCAGGTTTGTTTACTATCTCTTGATTCAAAGTCTCTTCTTCTTCTTCTTCTTCTAGAGTCTGCTCATACCATCTCTTTTCCTTTTCTTTTGTTGGAAGGATTAGGGGTGGTGCGTCTTGCGGTTTGTTCAGAGGAGGAGACTTCTCTTCGTTGAAGTTTAAACATTTTTTTGCAGAACTACCTTCGTCAGATGCGTTATCCAAGTCAGCCACTTTCCCTTTCAGCTTTTGATTATATGAAGATCTCTTTCGCAGGTTGAGCTTGAATGGCCTTTCCCTTACATGTTCTGGGGAGGAAGTTCTGATGCTCTCCCTTTGAGATTTCTCGGTCGCAGGTTTAAGCGGGACAATGGGGTCAATAGGTTGTTGCCCACAAGAAGCAGAAAAGGGATGCTCTTTTATAGACCATGGATTTTACCAACTTTCAGCCATGGTCTATAAGTGTTTTAATAACTAATTACTACTATATATATTCTATTTAGAGTGTTTACAGGTTCAGGGACGATTTGGAGGAAAGTGGTAATTTTGGTGTCTTTTGGAGCCTTTTGAGTGCAGAGCTGCACAGACGCATCAGATGTCTAGCTATGGATGGAGACCTTCCGACCGTTAGGTTGAGCTCATCATTTGACACAAGATATAGCTCTGAGTTAGCTTTCCAATGCCGCCATTCCGAGGTCAATCAGCATCTTGTAGCAGAAGTTATGCCCATTTTACTGAAGAGTGGTTAGTTTGCCTCGCGAGAGAAAGTTGTCGAGAAGAGGAACGTATGTCGATCAATGCAAGACTCTTGATATCGATCGATATGGATGACAGAATGCGGGCTGAACATATTTAATGACCGACTGAAGCCCAGAAGCAACCCCAAATTACCATAATACCCTTGAATGACCAGAAACCCTATTTATGTGTTTTCTAAGCCATTGTTGGCGGCTAAGCTTTATTTTCGTTGTTCTTAGTTAGGAGAGAAAGGAGGAACTCCTTCAGGGTCCTCCTGGAACTCCTTTGGTTTCTTGATTTCTTTTATATTTATTCTATTGCAATTTCTTATCTATTCTATCTATGATTTATGTGACAAACTTCATGTCTGAATAGATCCACCTGTTAGGTTTAGGGTTCAAATAGGTTAGAGGGATTAGCCCCAACTATATATTTCTGAGTTGTGATATTCATTGATTGATTGTTCTTAATGCTTGTTCTAGCCTTGCTAACCAGAGTATTGAACCTAGGAATTTGCATGTGTCAAGCATCCTTGATCATCCTGTCCTGAATCTAATCTGTCATGCTAGGACTACTGGAGAGAGCTAACCGCTGATCTAGGAGACTAGTGAGCATTATCAACCTGCGCCTAGGGCTTAACTAGAAGCTACCGATCGATATCGTCATCTGAAAATCGATCAATATTGTGAAAGGTGTATCGATCGATATCCCTATAGGATCATCGATCGACACTTTCTTGTGATCAAAAGATGACAGTTGAGATCCAAGATCTAGTTAGTTAACCAGTGAAACATTGCCATCGCTGATCACTGTGATTAAGGAGTTGAGCTCTAATATATCATGCATGCAACTGTTTGGCATCTATAGGATTATAATCTCCAACACTTGAATAGAAACCCTAGATCTAGCAACCATCCTTCCATCAAACAAACTCCTTGCCAAACTGAACAATCGTCTTGTTCAACTTGTTTACTGCTTTATTACTGCTTTGCATTTACTATTTTATAAACTGTTAGCCTAGCTTAATTAAACTTATTAGATTTAATTGGTTCTCTAGCTCCCTGTGAATTCGATCCCTAAGTACTACAACTCGACCTCTTATTTTAGAGAGTATAAATCACTCATTAGGGTAATTTGAGTGGTATCAAATTTTGCGCCGTTGCCGGGGAGCTTTGATCGCCATTAGATCTAGTTTAGTTAGATTTAGTCTAGGTTTTACTACTTTAAAAAAAAATTGATAAAATTTTTTCTTCTGTTTCAGGTACATACATCTTAGTACTAGGAACAACAATGAAGAGAGGATTTTTGGGTTCTTTAAAGAAGAAGCCTGCTGATTCACGCACGATCTGTAAGTCTACGAGGGAAGAATCGATCGACACCCTCCAAGCAGCATCGATCGATAGCGTGAACCAGAAATCGATCGACAACGTACACCATCAATCGATCGCCACCCGACAAACAACAGTGATCGACAGAGCCAATCAAACGTCAAAAAACACTGTTCATCTGAACACTGTTCACCCTGATACTGTTCATCCGGTGAAAAACATCACCACTTGCGGGAGACAGAGAAGATCGAAGTGCTCATACTTAAGGTCAATGAGAAGGGGATGTTAAGAGACGAAGAAGGTCGCACTCGCAACAGCGCATGACAGTTGATTAATGCTCAGGGTGCTGTGAATCCCTGATGTGATTGTTGTTGCTGAGATGAATGACTTTGACCTGAGTCGAGAGTGGTATGATTGGGTAGGTCAAGATCCCTTCCAGGGTCTTCCTCACCAAGATCCAAGAAAACACATCGAAGAGCTGGAGGATCTCGTGTCAAGGAGTGAGCAGAATGAAGTGTCTGAATACCACATGCTCTGCAAAATCTTCCCCTATTCTATCTATGGGGATGCATTCAGCTGGTTCAGTCAACTACAGCCAGGATCTCTAACCAGCTGGGATGACATTGAAAGAGCCTTCCTTTACAAATTTCTTGATGATGATGAAGCAACTCGAGAAAAGGAGAAAAATTATAAATGGGATAGGTTCTTGGCGTCATTAGATGAGGAGTATATGATTCCAGTACAGCTGCTCGACGACATTATGGCAAAAAGGGATGAACTACATGGATTTGGAGAGCCGATCAAAGGAGAAGAAGCTGAGACTAGTTATCCGACCTCAACATCGAACGACACCAGCACCTCAACATCGATCGACAGTACGACCACAACGTCGACCGATGACAAGACCTCAACATCGATCGATGGGTCGACACAGAAGAGCACCGATGTATCAAGTTGTGATCTTGTCCCAGATTTAGACAGAGAGATCACTATGGAAGATTTCTTGGAGCTAGAGGATGAGGCACAACTTGAAGATATGGATCAAAATTCGAAGAAGAAGCTTGATGATGATCAACATACTTCGAGAGGTGATCTGGAAACTTCAAAGGCTAGCATCGATCGACACCAACCTGATGAGATCGATCGACATCCACCCTACGTCATCGATTGACACCCACCCGACATCGATCGACACCGCCAACCACTTATCGATCGACACCATCCACCTAATATTGATCGATGCCCATTGCTAGACATTCCGCCAGGTTGCATAATTGAGATGGAACCGATTGAGGAGAGGATGTACATGTCTAAAACCTAACACCTTGCTGTCCCCAAACATCAGAGACCACCTATCTGGACAGAAGAAGCTGCTGAGTTTCACAAAAGAGTGATGAGGATACATGATCCTGTGAAGATTGTGGTTCCATGCGCTATGGTTGAAGTTGAATCTCCTATTCCACCTGATAGAAGTATGCAGCTCAGTCCTTACATTGGGGTACTTGATGATCCTCTACATGCAGAAGCTTCTCAGAGAGGGTTGCTGTTTAGAGATGAAGTCGATAAAGGCCCATCAGAAGCAGAATAGATCGACACCGACCAGATACCATCGATCGACACTAACCCTTCACCATCGATCGACGCTACCACTTATCCATCGATCGACACTGGGCGCGTATCAGTGCAGAAGGAGTTCGATGTGTGTGGAAATCTTAGGGATGGAGATACTACCACACGATCAGACAAGTCTGGGGGAAAGAAGAGGAGGAATTGAAAGAAGAGAAAAAGGATCAAGGATGGTCCTCAGGTATCATTGACCCCTCATTACTCAGATTGTGTCAAGAAGTCCATAGTGCGCAGCAGATGCTTCTTAAATCCATTTGTAAATCTTCGAGCACTCCTTCTTGCTGAGATGATAGACAAAGGAGAAGAGTCTATGGAGGAGGCTTTCACACAAGAATGATAAAGCTTCAGAGAGCAGACATTGAGACTTGTTTTGGAGCATGTTCTCATTCTCATCCGGACTAAATCAGATCTCTGAAGTCAAGCTAAATGACTATAACAAAGCGCTGAGTGGGAGGCAACCCACTAATAGGTAATTTCTTTCAGTTTAGTTTAGATTGTTACTGATTAAAGTTTTTATTTATTGCAGGTCAAAAAAAAAAAGATCCGAGTCGACGATTCCTCAGCATATCGACCGATGGGACCAGCTCGATATCGATCGACATCACTTCAGATCCAACGATCGATTTTCTCTTCATAGTGTCGAATGATTTCTCTAGCCATTGTGTCGATCGACACTGAGTAGGTTATCGTTCTTACTTGTTAAATTATGTACTTATGTTTATGTTATTACCAAAACTCTGACTAGACATACACTGGGGACTGTGTAATTTAAGTCTGGAGAGATGTTTACTGATATTAGTGTGTTCATGAGTCTTATCAAAATGTTTTCAAAAGAGTTTTATTGAGTCAAGAAGGGGATAATGAACTTATTAGATTTTTGCTTGTTATCTAACCACTCTTTAGCACCATTCTAGACTTATTGATTGCAGATAGTACTAAAGATACTAAAGTGGATCAACTTGTCAACTGTTCACACTTGCTGAGATTTTTTGAAGGAACCAAAGCTGACCTCCAACGCTAAACCTGACACAATTGCTTGTCTTGGGGCTTGGTATACATGGGATCGGATTCTTCAAACAAGTCTGGAAGGTAAAGCCTTGTGTAGATTTATCACCCTTTCTCTCTCTATTTCGACCCTAGATTTATAGGTAGAGATATTTATTTTCAAAAAAAAAAAGAGAAAAAGAAAAAACAAAAGGAAAAAAAAAGAGAAAAAGAAAAAAATAATATATAATAGGTGTTAGTTAGGTGGAATCCGAACAGGACTTGGTGGCTACAACCATTAAGGCTTGCTTCATAAGGATTCCAACAAAAACAATTCGAACGGGACATGGTGGCGGCAATCTTCAAAGCTCGATTCATATGAATTCTTGGATATATGTCAAAAAGAAGTGAACATGACTTGGTGGCAACCACCATTAAGGCTGGATTCATGGAAGCGTGTCCAATCTTTGTCAATGATCTTGCAATATAAACAGACTTTCGCTCAAGAGAGAAATTAGAAATTAGAGAAAAGATAGGAACTAACTTTTACCTGCAGATCCAGATACTTGTTTGAAAATCCTTGCATCTTGTGATCGATACTCCCAAGGTAAAACCTGCACTTTTATTTAAGTTAAGAAATGAGGATGGTAGATGGAAATGTCAGACATGATTTGTCAAGTTGTTGGCTAGGTGAATTTGGTGCTAAGCTATGATATGGTATAATGTGCTTTTGTGATTAGGACTTTTTAGATGTGGATTGTGTTGGGGAAAAATACCCCGGTACCATTTTCTCCAGCCTCCAGGCAGGACCCAGACCCTCGGGTCCCCGATAAGGAACGCTCCAGGTCCCCGCTGGAAGGAACCCCGAGTTCGGTCCCTGGAACCGAACTCCCTTCCAAGAAATGGAAAACTTCCGATAAGGAGAACCTTCCATATTTCCGAATATGGAAGAGTTTAACCTAATGGAACCGACTCCCAAACGACTATATAAGAGCTACTAAAACCCTAAAGCAAGGGATCGACTTCTCAAGGGCTTAGAGACTAGAATTAGACGGCTAGAACTAGGGTTTATTCAAAGATCATTGTAACCTCTTTTGTTCTTGTTTGTCTGATCAATAATACGTCTCTTCAAGCCCATATTCTCATCATTCTCTCAAATCCTTACGAAATACATACAAACTCATCCGGTTTACCAGCTTGTCCATCGTTCCGTGGTACTCTAAAAGAGTCTACACAAAAATCCCCTAACAGTTTGGCGCTAGAAGGAGGAGAGTAATCTAACTACGTGATGATGGCGATGGACAAACATGACGAACTACCCGAAGCCATTCGAAGAGGGATCGAGTCCCAGGACTTATCCGACAACTTGCAAGGCCGGGCAAGCGAGCTCGTCAAAGACAAGCCCGTCCTGCCATGCCTACGAGGCAGGACGATCCATGTCATATCTGAAAGACCAGAGGCGTGCAGCATAAACCACGCCGCCATTCAGGAAAACACCCACGACGTACGGGGCAATTCCGAAAGGGTCGAGTCAGAATGTCCCGAGACCGACAAAATAACTTTCACTGCCGAAGAACGAGAGGGAGTCTTGGTGCCACACCACGATGCCCTCGTCGTCTCACTTACTGTAGCAAACTGTCTGGTTAAAAGAATACTGGTGGACAGCGGCAGCTCCAGTAATATCATCTTCCAGACCGCATACCAAAGTCTAGGGCTGGAGGAGAAAGTCCTAATACGTAAAACAATCCCCCTTGTCGGATTCAGCGGGGAGGTCAAGCAAACAACAGGGGAGGCCGTCCTCCCTATCCATGCTGAAGGGGTCAGCCTACCCACTAGGCTCCTGGTCGTCAACTGTCATTCCTCTTACAACGTGATCCTAGGCCGAGCGTGGATTCATGGAATGGGGGCAGTTCCCTCGACTCTCCATCCGAAAATAAAATTCCCCACTCCTTGGGGCGTTAGGGCGATAAGAGGAGATCAGGAAACCGCCCGCCATTGCTACCAGGTCGCTCTGAAGAAACAAATTGAGACCGCACCACCCTCACAAATCAAGTCCCAAGTTCCGCATACAGAGGAACCAGAAGTCGAAGATATGGATGACGTGCCACTAGTCGAAGGCGACTCAAATCGTAACCTCAGGATCGGCTCCAAGCTCCCCGAGGGATTAAGAAGAAGACTAGTAGATTTTCTCAGGTCCAACTCCGATTGCTTCGCGTGGTCCCACTTGTACATGCCCGAGATCGATCCCGAGATCATTATGCACCAGCTGCAGGTGGATCCCTCGCACCAACCTATAAGACAGAAGCGAAGAAAGTTTGCTCCGGAGAGAGACATTATAATCAACGAAGAGGTCAAGAACCTATTGGAGACGGGATTCATCCGAGAAGTGCAATATCCAGAGTGGCTAGCCAACGTGGTCGTGGTCAAGAAAAAGAACGGAAAATGGCGGGTCTGCATCGACTTCACAGACCTCAACAAGTCATGTCCAAAGGACCCCTTCCCTCTGCCGCACATCGATAAACTTGTCGATGCTACGGCTGGACACCAGCTAATGAGCTTCATGGACACTTTCTCCGGCTACAACCAAATACTAATGCACCCCGAAGACCAAGAGAAGACCTCCTTCATGACGTCTCGAGGGATCTACTGCTACAAGGTCATGCCCTTCGGCTTAAAGAACGCTGGATCAACATATCAGAGGCTGGTGAACATAATGTTCGCGGATCAAATAGGAGAAACTATGGAGGTCTACATTGACGATATGCTGGTAAAATCCTTAGAGGCGGAGGACCACATCTCGCACCTGCAACAGGCCTTTTCTACCCTCCGTAAATATAATATGACGCTCAACCCAGCTAAGTGCTCGTTCGGCGTCAGCTCCGGAAAATTCCTAGGGTACATTGTAACCCACCGGGGTATCAAAGCTAATCCAGAACAGATCAGAGCTATCCATTCAATCCCTTCCCCGAGGAGCATAAAAGAAGTCCATAAGCTGACAGGCAGAATGGCTGCCTTAATCAGATTCATCTCCAGGCTCTCTGACAAGTCCCACGCCTTCTTCGAAACCCTCAAGAAGCCAAAGGATTTCGAATGGACCGAGAAGTGCGAGTCGGCTCTCCAGGAGTTCAAGGCTTATCTTACGACTCCCCCTCTCTTATCTAAACCCTTTCTCGGCAAAGTCTTACTGCTATATCTCGCGGTCTCAGAGCACGCAGTCAGCGCCGTCCTGGTTCGAGAAGAGGGAACCAAGCAACTGCCAATCTATTACGTGAGCAAAGCCCTTCTGGACGCGGAAACCTGCTACAGTCATCTGGAAAAGTTGGCCTTGGCCCTAATGGTCGCCGCTCGTAAATTACTGCCTTACTTTCTGGGTCATCCGGTGGTGGTCGTCACTTCCTTCCCTATAAAGCGAGTCCTGCATAAGTCCGAGGTCTCCAGACGACTGGCGAAGTGGGCAGTTGAGCTTGAGGAATACGACATAATCTTCCGGCCCGCTACGGCAATTAAGTCCCAGGCCCTAGCAGACTTTGTGGCCGAATTTTCTCCAGCTTTGCTCCCGGCCCTCGAACAGGAGGTACGCCTGCAGAGCGGGGCAAAGGAAGAAGGAGAATGGATCCTGCATGTGGATGGTTCCAGTAACGTTCGAGGGGCAGGAGTAGGGATCGTACTCACGTCCCCAATAGGAAACACAGCCTCGAGAGACGTAAGATGTAATTTCAAAGCGACGAACAACGAAAGGGAGTACGAGGCCTTGATCGCTGGGCTATCGCTCGCTCACCAGCTGGGTGCGGAGAACATCCAAGTCTACAGCGACTCCCAACTGATTATCAACCAGGCACAGGGAGAATATCAGTCTAAAGATAACAGTATGATCCGGTATCTTGCAGTCGCTCAACGACTCATCAAGAAGTTCAAAAGCTGCAAGCTTACTCAGATCCCCAGGGAGCAGAATTCACAAGCTGATGCTCTGGCCAACTTAGGGCCCGCCCTCGAGACCCAGACCCAGACGAGCATCCCCCTGTTACTGCTCCAATGGCCGGCCACTCTAGTAGAGCCACAAAACGAAGATATTTCCGCCATCGAAGAAGAAGAAACTTGGATGACTCCCCTTGTCTGGTATCTAGAGGGCGATATACTTCCAGAAGACCGCAACGAGAGCAGGAAAATCAAGAAGAAGGCCACTAAGTACTGTCTCTCTCAGGGAAAGCTATACCACATGTAGTTCTCTGGCCCATATCTGAGATGTGTTACACCCTGTGAAGCGACTAAGACACTAGTGGAATTACACGAAGGAGATTGTGGGTCTCACTCCAGCGGCAGGAGCCTAGTACCGAGAGCCAAAAGAGCAGGCTATTACTGGCCCACGATGGCCGATGATGCCAACCAAAAAGCTAAACATTGTGACAGATGCAAAAGGCACTCCCCTGTCTCCAGACTGCCTCCGGAGAACCTCAAGTCCATAAGCTCGCCCTGGCCATTCAGGAAATGGGGCATGGATATAGTAGGAAAGTTCCCCATGGCGCCGGGGCAGAAGGTCTTCCTCCTGATAGTAACAGATTACTTTTTAAAATGGGTCGAGGCAGAAGCACTCAGCAGAATAACCGATCTCCAGATCAGAAAGTTCATATGGACGAACGTAATCACGCGTTTCGGGGTTCCAGAAGAAATCGTCACTGACAACGGCCCCCAGTTTAAGAGCCACAATTTCAAGGAGTTCTACAAAGACTGGGGCATCAGACTCTCCTTTGCTACGCCGCGACACCCCTAGTCTAACGGGTAAGCAGAATCCACAAATAAGACCGTGGTGAACATGTTGAAGAAGCGCTTGGAGGGTTCCAAGGGAAACTGGGCAGAGGAGCTGCACGGAGTCCTCTAGGCCTATCGGATCACTCCCAAGACAGCAACCTAGGAAACCCCCTACGGGCTGGTATACGGAGCAGACGCCATAATCCCAACCGAAATGCACGTAAAGACCACAATCTCGGGGACTACCTCTCAGGAAAAAAATCACGAGCTAATGTCACTAAGTCTCGATCTACTCGAAGAAAAGAGAGAAAATGCCCGACTGAGAAACTGGTCCTACCAGCAAGAGGTAGCCAAAACCTACAACAAGAAGGTCAGAACCAGAACCTTTCAGCAAGGCGACTGGGTCCTGCGACGAACAGAGAAGACAACTGGGAAACTCACCCCCGGGTGGGAAGGACCCTATAAGATAATCGAGGTACGGGGAGCAGGGGCATATAGGCTACAAGACGCCAAAGGTAAAATACAACCCAATTGCTGGAATGCCCTACACCTTAAAGCTTATCATTTCTAATAAAGATCACTAGATCATATTCTCTATATCTATTATTTAAGCATTATGTTTTCCTACTCCTATGTACGCTGAAACGTCTCTGGACAAAGCTTATATAATAAAATAGTTCCGACTATAAAAGAGTAGTAGGAATGCCATAATACTTAAAGGGGCAAACGAGCTGGATCAATTCCAAAAGACCTTCGATCCTGGCCAACCCTTAATTACAAGTGGTACGACCACGCAAAAACAAAACGGGTATGAGACATAAGGCATGAATGGGTCTGCGCAAGCCCGAGTATGCCGTCAATACTACCTAAAACCCCTGTATAGCCTCAGGCATATCGGGGTCCCAAATAAAAATACCAAAAATGTGAAAGTACCTGTATTAAAACGCTACGTGCTAGAATAATACAGGGGACACGAGGTATAATTACCCTTGAGAAAGTGCAAAAGTCTGGGAGCACCACATAATATTCTACTTCGCTAGACGTGGAAAGTAGCAAAGCCTGGCACTTGGGTTTTCACCCACACCAGCACCCTCGAAGCCTGATAGTGGCTTTCTGCAGAAAGTAGCATGCAGCACGGGAACTCGATAGTGACCAGCTTCGGAGCGGTAGAATACGAAATCCCAACAGGTACCGGTAGTGGCCTCACCTAGGATGGCATAACACGGTCCCTTAAAATTGAAACTGAATACCCCGGGTTATTAAGAACTTTCGGGTCCCCATGCAGTCTCCGGGTCCTGAACAAATTTCTTCAGAGCCTGGAAAAGGTAAAACTCCAGTTTCTTATTAACCCCCGGGCCCGACTACGATCTCAGGATCCAAAGATAAAACCTCCGGGTCCCCAAGGACCTCCGGGCCCTATACCCTCGGAGCTAAGTTCTCAATTCCGAACTTATGGGACAAAAGGAAACTGGGTTTGCAGGAAAAGAAATCCATTACAAAAAAGCATTGTTCCAAAGGAGAATCAAGAAAGGCAACAAGAAGCCATTGTTCAAAGAAAAACAGATTCGACAAAAAGCAAAAAAACATCTAGAAAGGTGGAGCAGCTGAGACCCGAGACTCCGCAGCGGACCTCGAACCTACTTGAGGGCACCCTCCAAAGTGATGATCGGATCCTTCAGAACAAAGCATATGCCGACGATATTCTTCTTCGGGATCCCAGCGTTCTGTTCTTCCTTCCAGCCATTCATTCATAAGCTCCCATCTAGCCGAAGCTCTCACCTGCCAAATCAATAATTCACGCTGAGCTGCCATGTCTCGCACCCTGTTACGAAGAAGAAACAACTCAGTAAGAAGCCTCTGCCGAACGCCCATTAGTGGTGCATCTCCAATCGCGGTTTTGGAGGGGAGTGGCCTAGTCCTAGCAGCTGGCGGTGTTTCCCTAGTCAAACGAGGTGGGGGACCATAGAAAGGGCGTCTTCTTCGCGTTCCAGCCTGCTGATATTCGTCATAAAGGACAGAAGCAGGGAATCTTGCAATATTCCCTGAGAAGTAAAAAGTGAAGAAATGAGACCCTACCAAGACGAGATTCTTCTAGGGAGGGACCAAGAAGCAGAAGTTTACCCCAAAGACGACTATGACGCAGGACCTCCTTACTCATCAAGAAATGCACTCCACGGAAATGTCGAGAGATCGTTAACATCTTTTTCGCCACTGCTTCCCCAAGAAAGGATACCGGACGAGACACATCTGGAAACAAAACCAGTTGTCAGCAAACCAACAATCAGAGAAGGAAAAGGCGCCAGAAGCGAGACTTACCAACAGTACGCCATAATGTAGGATAATGGAAGGGTTCCTGGATCTTCATAAACACGTACCGACTGGTCCAATTGTACCCAAATGGGTAATTACCCCGGGTGCCTCTCGAAGGCTCTTCAACCAAGGGAGCGCCATCACGAGGCTGAAGGTGGTAGAACCCAGGCATGATTGTCAATGGGGCAAAGCAGTAGGAGTATAGAACTTCGTGTAGCCCGGTATCAAGGCCATAAAGCTCCCCGAATACTTGGATCGACATTAAAGTCTTCCAGGATAAAGGAGTGAATTGAGAAGGACAGAAACCCAACAACGATGATACTTCAGCCACGAGCGAAGGGACGACCCCTCGGAAACCTGCTATCAGATACGCCTCAAAAATAGCTATCTCGCCTGGCCCCCCATCAGGAGCGCGCTCAAACTCCAAGGAACTCCTCATCTGCACCGAAGAGTGGATCCTGTACTTTCTCTGTATCACCTTCAGACCTCCCTCCTGAATTTCAGAACGCGGGCCATCTTCGAGAACGAGGGAACCATGTCGCTTCAAAGGCGCCATTGGGATCGCCTCGCTATCAGTTTCAGAAACTTCTCCGAAAGAAGCGACAGGGGAGGAGAAAGGATCAGCAACCAGGCGGCAAAGCCTTACGCGGCCACCCACGAGTGAAGCAGTAAGATCAGAGTTCATCTTCTTGAATAAGGGATGAACGAAACTCTACACATCGGGCACCCTAAATATATGCCTGATTCTTTCCTTTTTGGAGCCAGAGAAAAGAAAATCGGATATTTCCAAATCTTCAAAAGAATCCTTTATGAAAGAAACGGCCGGCCTGGAAAAAGGAAAGGTGCCAAGGGAAACAATGTCTCCACCTTTCTCCTCAAATCGACGGATCCTAGTCTCACAGCCCCAGAATCCCCCCAGCAAGAACTCTCTCCAGCCCGCGCGTGGTTCAAATTTCAGAGCTCCAGCCTCGTCGTCTCCAGAAGATAAGATAAACTACTACTAGACCCCGGTCAAACACGAAGGAACCGATCTTCACCTGGGTTCAGAATGAGTTCCGGCTTGAGTGGAACCCAGGCCAGCAAGACCAATGGAACGGGGTCCTGCCTAAGGGGAACCTGCTGAGAATGAGCAACCTCGGTTGACTTGAGTGCATAGGTTATTCCACGACTTCGATGACGAAATCGAGAAATAAGGGTTAAACTGTTGGGGAAAAATACCACGGTATCATTTCCTCCCGCCTCCAGGCAAGACCCAGACCCTCGGGTCCCCAATAAGGGAACGCTCCAGGTCCCCGCTAGAAGGAACCCTGAGTTCGGTCTCTGGAACCGAGCTCCCTTCCAAGGAATGGAAAACTTCCGATAAGGAGAACCTTCCATATTTCCGAATATGGAAGAGTTTAACCTAATGGAACCGACTCCCAGACGACTATATAAGAGCTACTAAAACCCTAAAGCAAGGGATCGACTTCTCCAAGGCTTAGAGACTAGAATTAGACGGCTAAAACTAGGGTTTATTCAAAGATCATTGTAACCTCTTTTGTTCTTGTTTGTCTGATCAATAATACGTCTCTTCAAGCCCATATTCTCATCATTCTCTCAAATCCTTACGAAATACATACAAACTCATCCGGTTTACCAGCTTGTCCATCGTTCCGTGGTGCTCTAAAAGAGCCTACACAAAAATCCCCTAACAGATTGCAATATCGTAGAGGTGATGATTCTAAGTTTTAAATCATGTGAGTCCCTGCTGTTTCTAAACCTCTTTTAGAGAGACTGCCCGTCTGTTTTGCTTGAGGACAAGCAAAAGGGTAAGTCTGAGGGAGTTGATAGACCATGGATTTTACCTACTTTCAACCATGGTCTATAAGTGTTTTAATAACTAATTACTACTATATAGAGTATATTTAGAGTGTTTACAGGTTCAGGGACGATTTGGAGGAAAGTGGTGATTTTAGTGTCTTTTGGAGCCTTTTGAGTGCAGAGCTGCACAGACGCGTCAGATTTATAGCTGTGGATGGAGACCTCCCGACCGTTAGCTTTCCAATGCCACCGGTTTGAGGTCAATCAGCATCATGTAGCAGAAGTTATGCCCGTTTTACTGAAGAGTGGTCAGTCTGCTCCGCGAGAGGAAGCTGTCGAGAAGAGGAATGTATGTCGATCGATGCAAGACTCTTTATATCGATCGAAATGGATGACAGAATGCGGGCCGAACATATTTTATGACCGACTGAAGTCCAGAACCAACTCCAAATTACCATAATACCCTTGGACGACCAGAAACCCTATTTATGTGTTTTCTAAGCCATTGTTGACGGCTAAGCTTTATTTTCATTGTTCTTAGTTAGGAGAGAAAGGAGGAACTCCTTCAGGATCCTCCTGGAACTCCTTTGGTTTCTTGATTGCTTTTATATTTATTCTATTGCAATTTCTTATCTATTCTATCTATGAATTCTGTGACAAACTTCATGTCTGAATAGATCCACCTGTTAGGTTTAGGGTTCAAATAGGTTAGAGGGATTAGACCCAACTATAGATTGCTGAGTTGTGATATTCATTGATTGATTGTTCTTAATGTTTGTTCTAGCCTTGCTAACAAGAATATTGAACCTAGGAATTTGCATGTGTCAAGCATCCTTGATCATCTTGTCCTGAATCTAATATGTCATGCTAGGACTGCTAGAGAGAGCTAACCGCTGATCTAGGAGACTAGTGAGCATTATCAACCTGCGCCTAGGGCTTAACTAGAATCTATCAATCGATGTCGTCATCTGACAATCGATCGATATTGTGAAAGGTGTATCGATCGATATCCCTATAGGATCATCGATCAACACTTTCTTGTGATCAAAAGACGACAGTTGAGATCCAAGATCTAGTTAGTTAACCAGTGAAACATTTCCATCGCTGATCACTGTGATTAAGGAGTTGAGCTCTAATAT
Source organism: Brassica napus (assembly GCF_020379485.1). Taxonomy (NCBI): domain Eukaryota; kingdom Viridiplantae; phylum Streptophyta; class Magnoliopsida; order Brassicales; family Brassicaceae; genus Brassica; species Brassica napus. The sequence continues at coordinate 42,418,083 of NC_063445.1, forward strand.
ATCATGCATGCTCTAATCGATCACCACCCGACAAACAACAGTGATCGACAGAGCCAATTAACCGTCGAAAACACTGTTCACCCGAACACTGTTCATCTGGGTACTGTTCATCCAAACACTGTTCACCCTGACACTGTTCATCCGGTGAAAAACACTAAAATCACCACTTTCCAACTCGAATTTTGCTGCCTTTGCTTCCACATTCCCTACAAGCCCGAGTCTCTTTCCAAGAGCTCTGAAGATTGGGTCAAGCCAAAAGTGTGTCGGAATACCAGTGACGCTAACCCAGAAGGTCATCTTATTAGGGAATGAATCGCCTATGTGGGGACTCCAGCGTTCTAAAGCGAAAGACCATTTGTTCAAATGGCGTGGGCGTTTGCTTAACACCTTCTGCAGGTCAGCGTCTGAATCAAAGTCGAATTGAAACCTATGGTTCCCTAAATCCACACCTCTGGCTCTACCTTCAACATCCCAGATGCTAGGTCTAGGCATTCCAGATGCTAGGTCTAGGCAGGAGGGCAATAAGAGCTTCAACACTTCGTCGCTCTTTGTTGAAGAGCCTACCCACTAGGCTGAGTTGGTAACGAGCAATGAGCTCAGAGTTGTCGACATCGGGGAGGATAACCAGGTCTTCATCTTCCTCTTCCTGTGGTTTCTTATTATTCAAGTTGAGGCTGTTACTTGGTTGAGACATCTTTAGTCCTGCGGTGACACTAAGCGTGAGGATGAGGGGTCTTAGAGGGAGCTTAGGCTACGGCGCAGGCGCACCGTTTGCAGATCTGGAGAAAACACCGGGCAGGTCTTCCTTTGTAGGAGCTTGGACCTAACAAAGGAGAAGTAACAAGGAGGATTTGCAGGGTTACAGCCTTGAAAAACACTAGTCAGAACCAAGCTAAACGCAACGGTCTGAAGAGAGCATCAAATTGTCCTGAGTAGGGATGTTGAAGAATTTTCTTTGGCAAGAAGTTCCCAACAGATTATTGAAAGATTCCATGCCTTTAAGACTTCTTTGGGAGTTTAGGACGAGAAAAACACCGGTGGAAAATGAAGAATTTTTTAAAAAGGTATGAAAAACGTCGCCGGAGGGAAGTAGACCTACTTCAAGCCACCGTCCGTACGAGTTTTAGGAAGAGGAGCTCCATTCTCGAGGAAGTGGTTGAGGCGTGCTTCGGTACTCGGGCCTGAGAGCATTTGACTTTTCTCTACTTTAAATTTTTTTTTTTTTTGAACCAGACAGATATTGAACCAGACAAATATTTGCCTAATTCCTAAAAAGAAGAAACCTCGAGACATGACTGAGTTCAGACCTATTAGTCTTTGTAATGTCAGCTACAAGATTATATCTAAGCTACTTTGCAAGAGACTTAAGAGGGTTATCCCGCGCTTGATCTCAGAGACACAGTCTGCTTTTGTATCAAAACGCTTGATCAGTGATAATATTTTGATAGCACAAAAAAATTTTCACGCCCTACGGACGAACCAGAGATGTAGAGAAGACTTTATGGCTATTAAAATGGATATGAGCAAAGCCTATGACAGAGTGGAATGCAACTTCCTTGCAGCCTTGATGTTAAAGATGGGGTTTGATGAAAGACTGGTTGACCTCATTATGTGTTGTGTCACGTCGGTCACATACCAAATTTTAGTCAATGGGCAACCAAGAGGGTGAATCTTACCTAGGAGAGGATTGAGACAAGGAGACCCTCTCTCTCCCTTTTTGTTCATCATGTGTACAGAGGCTTTGATCTCACTTTTCAACGGAGCAGAAGCGGAAAAGAAGATTGAAGGCCTTCGGGTTGCTAGGGCGAGCCCAAGGATTTTCCATCTACTATTCGCAGACGACAGTCTTTTCTTCTGTAAGGCGGAATTAAGCCAATGCAAGGAGATCATAGACATTCTAGACATATATGGGAAGGCATCATGACAACGACTAAATGCGTCAAAATCCTCGGTCTTTTTTGGAAATAGAGTACAGTTGTCTCTAAAGCAAGACATAAAAGAAGCTCTTGGTTTTTGTTCGGAAGGAGGCATGAGGATGTACCTTGGGCTACCCGAGTAAATATGTGGCTCGAAGATGAAAATGTTCTCCTTTGTACAAGATCGACTAAATGGGCGAGTCAACAATTGGTCATCTAGACTCCTCTCCAAAGGGGGGAAAGAGGTCCAGATTTAATATGTGGCTTAATCAGTACCAACCTTTGTGATGTCGAGTTACTTGCTCCCACAAGGCATTACTGATAAACTAAGGAGCACAACTTCAAATTTTTGGTGGAGCTCAAAACAAAACAGTAGAGGTTTACATTAGATAGCATGGGACGAGATCTGTACCCCCAAGGACTCGGGGGGACTAGGTTTTCGTGACCTTCATGACTTCAATATAGCGCTCCTTGCAAAAAAATTATGGAGATTAATTCATTACCCACTCTTTGTTGGAACGTGTTTTAAAAGGAAGCTACAACAACCACACCTCTCCTTTGGAAGATCGACGAACATACTCACCATCATATGGATGGCGTAGTATCATGGCAACAAAACCTCTACTCATTTCGGGATTACGGAAAACTATTGCTATGGGTCGAGATACAAGGGTCTGGAGTGAGGCATGGATCCCAGACTCAGTGGCTAGACCACCCAGACCTGCTAGCCATATTGTGTACAGACTACCTCAACTCTTTGTTCAGTCCTTTATTAGGACTGATACCAAGGAGTGGGATATACAGCTTTTACGAGATTTTTTTCACCTGGAGGATATCCCGTTGATATTGGGGCTAAAACTATCATACTCTTCGGCCCCGGATGGATATGTTTGGAATCACACAAAATCAGGAGTCTATTTAGTTAAAACCGGTTACGATCTTCTCCAAGCAACTAAACAGAGCCTCACACATGAAGGGGCCATAGAACCGAGTATTACGAGCCTTCAGAGCCATGTATGGAAGCTAAAGACCCCGACCAAGATGAAACATTTCCTATGGCAAGCGATATCGGGCTGTGTGGCGATGACAGAAAGGCTAGCGTATAGACACATGGGCGCCGATAGGAGTCGTCGTAGATGTGCTGACCCAGTGGAGTCGATTAATCATCTTCTTTTTGAATGCCCCCCTGCCCTTCAGGTTTGGGCTTTATCGGACTATCCGTCCCTTCCGGGTTACTTCCCGAGTACATCTATATACCAAAACATGAACTTTCTGTTTTGGAAGAGAAAAGAGGTGGCTCCACTGAGACCACAATTTAATACCTTTCCATGGATCTGTTGGTACATTTGGAAGGCGAGGAACGACAAACTCTTTAATGGGAAAGTCGTATCCCCGATGGATACTATCCAACATGCGTCCCTTGAGGCGGAATGTTGGAGAAAAGATAATGAAAAGGAGGAAGTAGATGAGGATCATGACGACCCCTCTACTATAGAGAGAGAGATAGTGCCCCCTTGGATACCCCGAATCCCTACCTGTCAAATTGATGCATCATGGATGAAACATATATCTGAAATTTTCTACATTGATGCTCTTAAGATGAAACATATATCACTCAAAAGGATGCATCTCTATACTGGACCTGACCACCAAGAGACGCTTCTCTCACAAGATAAATAGGAAGATGTTCTATAATATCAAAAAAGATGGAAGCAATATATTTTTGAGGTTGTAAAGGATCATAAGTATGCTATCTAATTGTGGATACCACCAGTTGTGAGTGATCTCCTGCTTAAATCACATAAGAAATCACTTATCCTTACATCAAGAAAACCAACAATATAAGTGTATATATTTATATATATATATATATATATATATATATATATATATATATCTCCTGATAAATTAAAGAATATTTGTGTTGTTTATACACACAAGATCACATAATTCGATATATATAATCCATGTTGTCTAGTCTTTTGAAGGTTCTTCTGCCTTTTGGTTTTCCTTTATTGTAGGATATTACCGTTGTGGCTAGAGAATCCTGATTTTACTGTCTAAGGAAATTTTAATTTTGAGAATTGAATTCTCGATTTTTGAAAATTTTCAACATTCATTTTATATCGGCGAAACGCGAGGATCTCCCGTTTTGGATAGGATAAATACTTTAGGAAACCTAAGGCTCGATTCTGAGTCATGTACTATATATGTTCCAATCGAATAAATAACACTTATTTTTATTAGATTTGTAGAATCATTAAAATCTAATTTTCTTGAATAACAAATGATTTTGTATAGAATTATAAAATCATCGAACCAATAACACTAGACTTTAATGAAAATGTGAGAATCTATAAACCAATAACACTATACTTGAAAATAATAAGACGCATTATAAATTTAATTCCCACTAACACCCCCTATATCTTCACACACCAGATTTGCAAATATTTTTATGTTGTAATGTATTATTTGCAAATAACAAAGTAAACAAGTTTGATATAGGATGTGGTATTTTAAATATATTTCATAAAATTTAAATTGATTTTCATCTATTTTATGAATACTTAGAATATTTAAAATATAGCTTGGGGGTTTTCAGCGACGATTTTCTACCAAATATTATGTTTTACACATCATTTTTCGTTTAATATTTTCTTATGGGCATTCGTTTTCACCGTCATCTCGGAATAAACCCCTTTGTCTTCTTAATGAGTCGATTACCTCTTCATCGGAGATTTTGGTAGTCCTTGGTAAATAAGAAAATTCTTCTTTCGGTTGGAGGGATTGTTTTCGATGGCATGTTTTTAGAAGTTATCCTCTATGTGTGTGTCCTTTGGTTTATAAGTGTCTATCCATCCAGCTGTTCTCGCTTTAGAATTGTGAGGTGATGGTGTGAGATATGGTCGTGTTGAGTGTCATATTTTTCTCTTCTGTCGGCTCAAACTATTCCTTTTTTTTTGGCAACGAACGGCTATTCTATTAATCAAACTTGAGGTGGTCTGGGTAACCAGACATTTAGTGGGAAAGCTTTTAAGTAGCATAATATGATAGGGTTAAGTGAAACATTTAGATTTTTGCAATATGGTGGTGAATGTAAATTTTTTTAAAATAATTGATTTTCCTATTATTATTATTACTATTATTATTACTAAAGTGCACTTATTTTTTTGGTTAGATATCCATAAAGAATTTCATGGCTTAATAATGTGCTTGGGATTGAGTAGTATAAAAATAAGTGATCTATCAGAAAGTGATTTGGTATACTGTGCGAGTGAAGTCAAAGCACGGAGAAAAACTACACGGTAATTGTACGATTAGTAGAAAAGTCTTTAACCATGTGTGGATTCACGAGTAGAGTGAGTGGGAGTGGAAACCCTTTAACCATGTATGGTTGCAGGTGTTAAATTAAGGGTTTTGTTGGGTCTTATGTTCGGTATCGGAGGTTGAGGACACTTATCTTCCAGAAATTTGAAGGGTCATCATGATTTTTTTTCCGCCTTGTCTTCAAATGTTGGCTATCATGCCTCTTCCCGCCTTTCTCCTTTAGCGATTCCAACTTTAGATCCTATAATTCTCCCCTGGTAAGTATTATTTGCTTCAGTCATCTAGTTCTCCCACTTTTCCTCTAGTTGCTCCTTCGAAGTATGGTTTGATTTTCCTTCTTGTTTTGGTTTTATTATGTTCTATTCTTCTTTCTGTGAAACTAAACTTCGACCAAGTGTTCCTCTTTCCGTTGTATTCAACTTATTGTATTCGTTTCATATAAAACAACCATAAATTTCAACTTTCTTTTTACTTCAAGGCCCCACTTCCAAGTTCCGACATATATTATATGAGATAATTTGTAAAGTACTCTATTAGTAGTTTGAAATTTGAAAATTATCACTTCTATTTTTTTTTTTGAAAACTACACTTTAAATGTGAATTAATATTTTTATCCAGATTAGATATTTCAATAACTGAAATATAAATTCAAATTAATAAGAATAATAATATTATTATTATTTTAATTATTATAATTATTTACTTAAGATAAATTTGTGTGTTGAGATAAATAATCTTCTCTATTAAAAGGTTTAGGACATGCTTATTACTTTTGTTGCTGTTATTAGTTTGAATTGGGAGGAAACAAGCAGTGTCTTTCGGAGGAAGCAACTTGAACCTATGCTTACCATCAACCTCGAGGCATGCTATTGTACCTGAATTAGCCATAACAAGCTTATGCATGTAAACTATGGTTTCATATTTAAGCTTGTTATGAAGCCTTAAATATGGTTTAGCATCTTCCCTAGCTTTCCATTTCTTCCAATATTTTTTAATCAGACCATTTCTCTTTTTATAGTACTAGAAATCAACTATGGTTTCATATTTAAACCTGAATTTCCAAAGTTTTCTAGAAGAAACTTACTTATAACTCTAGAAGAAGCTCTTCGTCCACCAATTCTTCTGGAAAATAATGTATGCTTGTTGATATACTTTGTTACCCTGAAAAATTAGCTTGTCGGATTAGTCGTATGAGCTCTAACCATCTAGTTGGAGGATATAGAGAAGAAGAAGAAGTTTTCTTTTTTTTTTCAAAAAAATAAAAAGTTTAAAATATATTAAAAGAATATTTTATAGGTTTTTTAAATATATTTTTTTTTAATATTAGTTTTGTTAAATTCATTATTTTAAAGATAAAATAAATTACGATGATCAATAATTGAGAAATATTCTGATTAGAAACTTTATTAAATATATATATACATAAGTGGATTTTTCAAAACTCTTAAATGATGGTGTAGTTTTCAAATTAAAATCTTATTTAAGTGTATTTCTCCAAATTTTTCCTATATTGTATATATTATTATTGAATTATTATTTTAATAATTTTATCTTCTTTAAAATTTAACGTGTAAGTCAATTTTGAAAAGATAATCATATGACAAACCAAAAAAACAAAATTAAAAATGTTTGCAGAATTTGGTAGCTTTGACCTGTATGTGTCTGTTTATAATCAGTTTTGTTTTTTCTTTTCTTTTAAATTTGTTCCCTTTGTTTTCATCAATCCACAGAAGCATTAACTTCATGGTTTGTTGGCTGGAGTATTGATTATTGGGAGCTCTCTTTTTATTTTTGTGAATCTCAAGCCTCTGTTTGAGAACAGCGAAATTTAAGTCTTTCAATGCTAAGTTTGTCTTGAGTCAAAAGTCAACGAAGAAACATAAAGAGGTAGATTATAAGTAAATTTACATAATTATCTGATCATTTCAGAATCCTGAGAAAGAGAAACATTTTTGATGTTACTTTTTCTTAAATGCAAATATAGATTACTTAGAACCCAAGACAACGAGCAATCTCATGGGAAAACTTCTTTGTTACGTTTGATCGTTGTATCGTTGATTGCGTTTGATGTGATTATGCTAAGTAAAGAAAAGACAAAGCAATTTGTTTGCCCAGTTCGTGGATCCGCCACTACGTCTGCGGGGAGGCTCGTGCTCCCAATCCACAATCAGATCACCGGGAATAAACCTCCGGTGTGATTACACTTCTCCGATCTCACTATCTCTTTGTTACAGATTACAAAGGAGATAAGGAAGAGAGATTACAATCAAGAGCTATAGATCGATCAGCGTTCTCCGGCGAATCTCGACTCCACGCTTCTTCTTCGATCTTCTTCTTCTTCTCTTGATCGCTCTGATTAGTGTAACGAACTCTAACGGCGTCTCCTTTCCGTTGCAGGTTATAAAGGCGACGACCCAAAGTCGGTTTGACCACACACCCGAAGCCCAATAGCCCAAGTTCTCTTCTTCCTGATAATGTACGGCCCATGAAGTTAGGCCCGAGAGAGTTAAGACATAAGCCCAAACAACATTCTCCACGGTGGCTTTACTCTCTCTCTATCTTCTCATTCGGACAAACCATCTGAAACCATAGCCTCCAGTCGAAACTCTCGACTCTTCTTGTCTCTACCATCTCCGCCACGCTTTTTCGACTTCCAATAAGAATATTCCTCTGATCGAGCTCCACCTCGATGCTAAAACGATCTTTCTTCAGGTTTTACCCTCTGAATCAACACCTGAGAAACACCGGCTCAATTAAGGCGACTCATTCTGATATCTGATCAGCTGATAACCAGACGAATTGAGACGACGACTATCCTCTGACCAGAGAACCTGAAACTTCCGGAAACGACGCACAATCTTCAGATTAATCAGTACACAACACCTCACTCGACTCTTCAGGTAACTCCACCTTTCTGACTCGCTTCCTTGTTTACTGACTAAACCGAAACTTTTATCTTTCAAAAAATATTTAACCTCTCTTGATGAACCTTCTTGAATTCAAAACTGACCCTCTGTCTTCTTTTCCACTGCGAGATAATCACTGAGATATCTCTTCCTACTGCTAGACAACCCCTCTGTCATCTTCCACAGCTATAGGCGGTGAAGCCTACTCCAGAACCTTGACGCTTACTAGACTCTTTTCCAGAGTCTTACCAGGTACACACTTTGTTAGGATATCGGCTAGATTTAGACTTGTGTGAACCTTGATGATTGTAACTTCACCTGCTGCTATCACGTCTCTGATAAAGTTGAACTTAGTACGAATGTGTTTAGTCCTCTCATGATAACCACCATTTTTAGCTAAGAAAATTGCAGACTGTGAATCACAACTAATCTTGACTTCTTGCTGAACATAACCCAACTCTTCGCAGAACAACTTAAGCCATAACGCCTATTTAGATGACTCTGTTAGGGCCATATATTCTGATTCAGTGGTTGATAGAGCCACAACTGGTTGGAGACCCGGTCTCCAGCTGACTGTGTTGCCTCCCACTTGAAAACTATACCCAGTAACTGATCTACTTCGATCCAAATCAGTAGCATAATCCGCATCACAAAATCCCTCCACTTTAAAGTCTGACTCTTTAGTAAAAGTTAAACTGTAATTGAAAGTAACCTTAATGTACCTTAGAATCCACTTTACTGCTTCCCAATGGACACGCCCTGGATTCCCCATAAAACGACGAACCAAACCAACATCATGTGCTATGTCTGGCCGTGATCCCACCATGTCATACATGAGACTCCCAACTGCACTTGCGTATGGGATGTCCTCCATGTAAGCTGCTTCGATCACACTCTCTTTCTCGTCTAAGCTCTTCAACTTAAATTGAGACCCCATAGGAGTTGTAACTGGCTTGCAGTCTGTCATGTTGAAGGTTGAGAGTACCTGCTTCAAGTACTTTCCCTGTGACAACTTCAGAAGACCTTTCTCTCTGTCTCTGAAAATATCCATTCCAAGAATTTTGGACGCTCGTCCTAAATCTTTCATCTCGAATTCTTGACTCAGACTCTTCTTCAAACTCTGAATTCCTTTTAAGTCCTTCGAAGCTACCAACATATCATCCACGTAGATAAGCAAATAAACTCTATCTGAACTTTCTTTGCCTCTGATGTAAACACACGGATCATAGCTGCTTTGCATAAACTTTTGATCCTTCATGAACTCATCAAAGCGCTTATTCCATTGTCTTGGTGACTGCTTGAGACCGTACAACGACTTCTTCAGCAGACACACCCAGTCTTCCTTGCCTTTAACAATGAACCCCTCTGGCTGCTCCATGTAGATTTCTTCATCTAGGGTACCATTTAGAAAAGCTGTCTTGACATCTAGTTGCTCTAGCTCTAAGTCCTCATTCACAACTAGAGACAACATCAGTCTGATAGATATATGTTTCACAACAGGTGCAAAAAACTCATTGTAATCTATCCCTTCTATTTGAGAATATCCATTAGCCACCAATCTAGATTTAAATCTAGGATCTTCAACTCCTGGAATCCCTGGCTTCTTCTTGTAGACCCATCTACAACCAATGACACGTTTCTTCTCAGGTCGCTTTACTAAATCCGAAGTTCCATTTTTCTCCAAAGAAATCATCTCCTCTACATTCGTTGCATTCCATTCTTTGCTCTCACGTGTCCTCATAGCCTCTGCCTAGGACCGTAGCTCATCTATCTCGATGTCTTGTGCAGCTGCCAAAGCATAAGCCACGACATCAAAATCATCAAATTTAGATGGCATCTTACGACTTCTCTCTCTTTCTAGAATGTAATCTTCTAAATCCTGCTCCCCTTCTGTAGTGCTTCCTGACTCACTCTCTACTGATCCACCTTCAGTAACTGAACCAGAACTCACTCCACCTGAAACTGTAGACTCTGTGGCAGTGCCAGAAACAGACGCCTCTAAGTCATGTAGACAACTCGTAGGACCTTCAATCAGATCTGGACTGAAAGAAACTTTCTTACCTTTTCCCTTATCAACTTTCTTCACCTGGCCTCGTTTTGCACAACTACTATCACGCTTGGACTCTTGTTTCACAGAATCCTTGAAGACTTCTTCTTCGTGAAAAATAACATTTATGCTAACCACACATATCCTCTCTTCTGGCATCCAAACTCTGAATCCCGTTGTTCCTTGAGGATAGCCAATGAAATACCCCTTAGTAGCTCTAGTACTGGTCTTTGACTTCACTGAATGAACGTAAGCAGAGCACCCAAATCTTCTCAGATGAGACAAACTCGGCTTAAACCCACTCCATAACTCTTCTGGTATCTTGAAATCTATAGCCGAACTTGGTGACCTGTTGATTAGATAAACAGCCCGTAGATGCCGCCTCAGCCCAAAATCTTTCTTCCATTCCACTTTCTGTGAGCATGCACCTCACACGTTCCATGATAGTTCTATTCATCCTCTCTGAAACCCCATTCGGTTGAGGAGTGTAGACACACGTTCTTGTCTCTTAATCCATGACTCTTCACAGAACTCTCGAATCTAGTATTGCAGTACTCCAAACCATTGTATGTGCGTAGACACTTCACCTTCTTAGAAGTCTGATTCTCAACTTCGAGCTTCCATTCTTTAAACTTTGAGAACGCCTCGTCCTTAGTTTTCAAAAAATAGATCCAGACCTTCCTTGAGTAGTCGTCTATGAATGTTATGAAGTATCGCATCTCTGCTAAGCTAGGAACAACTGACGGTGCTCCCCATAAGTCCGAATGAACATACTCTAGAACCTCTTTAGACGTATGTTTTCCTTTCTTGAAACTTTGCTTCTGCGCTTTCCCTAACACACATTCCTCGCAGAATAGCCTTGCATGACTAAAGCTTCCATATTTTTCAAACTTAGACGACCCAACCTAGAGTGCCACTTCCTTGTCGTATCAACTCTAGAGACAGACACATGCGCTTCACCCTTCAGCACGGTGCCTTGAAGGAAGTACAAGCCATCAGTGTAGATGCCTGTCACAACTTCTTTTCCTTCTTTGTAAAACTTCACTTTGAACTTATCACCAGTGTAGTTACATCCAGCTTTCTCTAGACCACCGCAGGAGATCAAAGTTCTGCCCATCGTAGGCATGTACTTAACTCCAGTAAGCACAACAATAGAACCATCAGGATTTCGAATTCTAATCTTTCCCACGCCTTTGATCTCGCTATAGGTATCATTTCCCATCAACACCTTCGCACCTTCGCCTTCTTGAAGGTCAAACAACGCTTCTCTGTTTGGTGTAATGTGAAAACTGGCTCCCGAGCCCATTACCCACTCTTTCCTAGTATCTTGAACACTCGCAGTTAGTATCAACAGCTCTTTCTTGGCTGCTGCTACATGTGCTGAATATGAACCCCAGTTCTTTCCCTTGTCAAGACACTCACGCTTCCAGTGACCTTCCTTTCCACAGATAAAACATCCTTTATAATTTTTGGAGTTGCTTTGTTTTGAGAAATTTCTTCCTCTGCTTTTGGACCGGTTCTGGTTTGAACGGTTTCCTCTCTTATCATTTCTACCTCGGTCGCTACTGTATAAGCCCTCTGCTTCATTCTTGTTCTTATGAAGCAAACCCTTCTCCCTCAACTCTGTTTCTTTCGCATACGCTGAGGTTATTACCTCATTAACCGGAAGCGTATCTTTGCCACTTCCATATTTCAAAGTATGAACCAAAGGTTCGAACTTTGATGGTAGTCCTGTGAGTATTTGAATAGCCTGATCTTCGTCTGAAATGTTGATGTTAAGACTCTCCAGATCATTAACCAGTTTCATAAAAGCATCTAGATTCTCCTCTATTGTCTTACGATCGTCCATCTTGTAACTTGCGAATCTTTGCTTCAGGTATATTCTATTTGGAAGATACATGGTCTGATAATCCTTCTCAAAATCCTTCCAGATACCAAGAGCGGTATCCTCCTTCATCACTTTTCTTATTATTTGATCACTCAAGCTCATCTTTATAAGACTCCTTGCTCTCTTATCTTTGGCAGCTCTCTTGGGATCAACCTCTGTCTTCGCATCATCTCCATCCTTTTCAGAACCTTCAGCTTTGATCACTTCTTCCTCTAGAACTGAGTCTAAGCCGAGGATCTCAAGAGCTCATAACATCTTGTGCTTCCAAATGCCGAAGTCTCCTTGTCCATCAAACTTTTCAACCTCAAACTTCCCTCGTGTTGGCTCCATCACTAACCTTATGTATCTCGATCTTCAACTTGCAGGATACAGTCTGAAAACTGAAGATCTCCGCGTAGATCCAGAACCACAGAACTTATCAACAAGAACAACTTATCGATCTTACAGATTCTTCAACGCAAGACACCACATACAGATAAACCAGATAAGTTTCGAACCTTGACCTGATCTTTCTTCTTGCTTGCTTGATCCTCTGATTGGCGATCTAGCTTCTCGTACTGATCCGAATGAGAACTTGAGGCGATGATCTTGATACAATAACCACAGCTCTGATACCACTTGTTACGTTTGATCGTTGTATCATTGATTGCGTTTGATGTGATTATGCTAAGTAATTAAAATACAAAGCAATTTGTTTTCCCAGTTCGTGGATCCGCCACTACGTCTGGGGGGAGGCTTGTACTCCCAATCCACTATCAGATCACTGGGAATAAACCTCCGGTGTGATTACACTTCTCCGATCTCACTATCTCTTTGTTACATATTACAAAGGAGATAAGGAAGAGAGATTACAATCAAGAGCTATAGATCGATCAGCGTTCTCCGGCGAGTCTCGACTCCACGCTCGAGGTAAGCTAGCTTCTTCTTTGATCTTCTTCTTCTTCTCTTGATCGCTCTGATTAGTGTAACGAACTCTAACTAATTCTCCTTTCCGTTGCAGGTTATAAAGGCGACGGCCCAAAGTCGGTTTGACTACACACCCGAAGCCCAATAGCCCAAGTTCTCTTCTTCATGATAGTGGACGGCTCATGAAGTTAGGCCCGAGAGAGTTAAGACATAAGCCCAAACAACATTCTTATTAGTTTATTTTGTAATCTTAGCCATAATTGTGATTAATCAAGATCCAATATTCACATCCCCAACTGTGGTATCCCCACTCTCATCAATTCATTTTTCTGAATGTTTTTATTCTGTTTTCTCAAAGAGTGGAAGGATTGACTCATGTTTAAGTCGCTGGTGGTGCTGGATATATCGGTTCACATGCTGCTCGAAGGCTGCTTAGAGATTCACACCGTGTGATCATTGTGGTAACCAAAAGTCTATTTCTTGGATAGTAGTTCCAAATTTTTATTTAGCTATTTGATGAAATTTGAAACTTTAAATACATTTTTGATCTCTCCGCAGGATAATCTTTCCAGGGGTAATCTTGGTGCGGTAACGGTTTTGCAACGATTATTTCCACAAACTGGAGACTTCAATTCATTTACGCTGATTAAAGAGATCCCATGGATGTACATTTGAAGCATTTTTAATATATTTTCTGTTGAGATGGAAGCAAAAGAAGAAGGAAATAACTAAAGAGGTTGAGTCTACCTACAACAATGAAGTGGGCACTCTGAAAAAACTACATTGAACACTTTGAAGAAGAAGGCAGATTACCTACAACACCAAAGTGAGAGCTTTGATAAACCTAGATTGAGCACTTTGGTGCTGTAGGGATTCACGAGCACTGTTCACTACAGTCCAAAATTCAAAATTCAAAAATATAGCTGTTGGGGCTTTATCTCTTTATAATTTTCCCATACCTTTTTTATTTGGATTCTGGCTATAAATAGCCTTCTTTGTACACATAAATAAATCAAAGAAATTATTCTCTTCTTTTCTCTCTCTTTCTTGTTCTTCATTCTTCAGCAACAATCTCTCAAACTAATCATCTCATATTCTCACAAATCTAACATTTTCTTGATGGATACAATTTCAGGTTGCGAAAATCTTCTCAGATGCATTTTGCTGCGGTAGATTATGTTGGAGAAAACACTTTTTATCCTCTAAATTACAGCCCTCATTCGTCTATATATAGTTTTCTTTTTGTGATATGATACTCGTTTTACTCTTAACACCTTTATTGATTGTAAAATAGATTTTGTGATGTATAAATTTAACATTCTTTCAAAAAAAACCTTAGCCTCGTAAAGTCGGTATCTACAGTGTTGGAACTGGAAAAACAAAAAGAAAACTCTAGGTTTAAGTACCTCCAACTTTTTATTCTAGGTACAGTTTGACATTACATATACCGTTTTTTGGTTTGGTTAAACAGGAAGATCGGTTAAGGAATTTGTGGAGGCGTGCAAGTAGGCAACAGGAGTTGAGATCAAAGTAGACTTCTTGCCTGCAAGGAGATAACGCAGAGGTTTATAGTGATCCGACAAAGATTTTGAGAGATTTGAATTGGACTGCTCGATTCTCTAATCTTTGGGATAGTCTTCAAGTTGCTTGGAGGTGGCCAAAGATTCATCCTCATGGTTATGCTTCTTATTAAAAACAGAGGAAACGACAACAATTTGAATTTGAATAATGTTTTTGAGAGCTTTTATAGTTTATAATAAATAGAGAAGATGTATTGCGATTGGTTCCGTACTTAATGGTGGAACTGTGGAACATAGGCTTGGAACGCCGAACATGTTCGCCGAAGTTGGATCAACACAACCAAGCAAACTCATTTAAAAGTTAACCAAAAAAAACTTTTTAAAAGCATAAAAAGAAAACATGGCTAGATGTTGTGACGATCGTAGTACATAGAATAATGTTTTTATATTGGCATACGTTGTTTTGATATATATATATTTATATATATATATAATGTATATTTAAATAGTGTAAGTTTGATAATAATTAAGAATAGGTCAAGTTCTAGTTTTGGAAGAATAGAATTGTTTGGAAACACTGAACACATTGTGAATATTCATGTATCTTTCATAGCGAAAACCGCTCGGAGCTGATAGTTACATAGGTGATATCTTCTTTCTTTCTAGCATTCAGTTGTTAAAGATACAATTTTTATTTGATGCAATGTAAACTGATAGAAATGTTTTCACACAAGTAAACTTCAATCTTCAAGCGTTTCCTCCATCTTTCTTGCCTTTGCGTGGGGAAAAAGGTAGCTTCTCTGGTTCCCTTTGAGCTCCAGATGGGTTTGTTGGAATGTTTGGGTTAACCATTTTGAAAGGTGGGTACTTGGGGAAAGGCCAGCCCTTTAATGGAAACTAGTGGCTGAAGAATCCAGCAATCATGGATTTTGCATGGTCGATATTTCCCACTGAAGACGAATCATCCGTTATGGTTTGAGGTGATGTTCGTTCTGATTGCGGATTTGAGACAGGAAGTGAGAATGCAGGTTGAGAACTGAGGAAGAATGTTTGATCGGAAAACGGTAATAAATAAGATATGAGTTTAAACAAAGACGTCTTATTAATGGTCGGAGAAAAATGTTCAGTCGGTTACAAGGGAAACGAAGAGAGTGCGACAGAAAGGAAGCCGGTGGCTTGATGAGCTACCAGAAAAGTACAACTAACGGCGAGATGAAGCAAAGGTGAAAACCCTAATCTAGCCGCCAAGTGTTAGTCAGTGATTTTGGATCCTTCTCTCGTTGTCTCCCCTTTCCTTTATATAGACGTCCTGATGCCTCGTCCTTGACCTAATTTACGCCATCTTGGTGGGCTTCCTCTGCTGGGCCGAGAAGCCCGTAGGCGTCCGAGCAGCCGCTGAGCCGAATGTACTTCAGTCGATGATGATTGACTAAAAGTACTCAAGAGTCAAGCCGAGAGACCTGACTCTTGAGCCGACCGATCGAGCCGTCGCTCTACCTAATCCGGGCCAGGCCTTTCTATTCCTCGGGCCTTGTAGGATGGTCAAATCCATCCTCTACAGTAAGCCCCCCCCCCCCAGTCCATTAGTGAGCGAAGTGCTTTCTGGCTCGTGATGGATTCTAAGGTTTGAAGGTTTGAGGGAATAGAAGGCCTGTCGGAAGGTTGGAGCGGTTGGTCGATGAGTCGCACAGCGTCGTTCTTTCGGAAGCGAGCAGTAGAGGCTTTATCGCTCCTTTTGATCGTTGTGTGGCAGGGAGGGTTCTGGAATATTTCCGCTTGAGGCCGATTAGTCGCGGATATTCAGATCCCGACTGACATATCTAGATTAACCGTTGGTTTATTCTGATTTTAAGATGACCGACGTCCGATTTAGACGAGAAGCCGAACCGTCGCGAGGGTCCGCTGGATATTTGGGAGAGTTTCGAGGTCCATTTAGGCCCGTTTAGGCTTAATGACGACACCTCGAATTCCCCCCCCCCCCCCTTTTTCTCTTTTAAATGCACCGAGAAGTCGAAACGTCGCGAGGGTCCGCTGGGTTTTTAGGAAGAGTTTCGAGGCCCATCTAGGCCAGAATAGACCTAATGATGATGCCTCGAGTCCCCCCTCTCTTTTCTTTATAAATACGCAGATCCTCTCTCATTTCTTCAAGTTTCCTCCGCGATCAAAGGTACTCTCTCTCTCTCTCTCCTTCTTTTATCTCTCTAGGTGTTATAGCCTTCATTCGACGCGTTCTTCGCCGCCTTGTTCTACCATGTCGTCGGCTCAGGGGTTATCAAGGCAGCAAAAGAGGAAATCAGTTGCGGCGGCATCGGCTCCGGCAAGGGGTCCTGACGGAGGTTGTATCGGGGATCTCGAGTCGACTCATCACGAGGCGATGATGGACACAGTCGATTTGTCTCGCTCCCAGAAGCTTCTGGTCGCAGATGCTACACGGCTTGCGAGGGAAGGGTGCGAGAATGTCGCCGTGAGGGATGCGACGGAGTGTGCGAGAGACGACAGAGCGGGGCGGTGCCCGTTGACTCGATTACCTTGAGGGCTCGCGCAGTGGAAGACGATCATTCGGAAGACGACGATTCTGAAGCCAAGTTGTTTCCGACGACCTTCAATCCCGAAGGGATTTTCGAGGAGCTTCCACGACTACATCCTGACTTATTGCGCCCTGCTTTCGTGGCTTGTCAAGATTGGGACGGTGTGGAGGAGACTAAGTCGACCCTGAGGAGCGTGAAGAGGGTTCTTCGGGCCAAGAACGCTACAGGCGTGACCTTCCTCATTCCTACGCAGGAGCAAAGGCCTTGGTCTCCTCCGATCGGGTACCAAAACAGTATACGAGTCTTATTTACAGGATGACACTCGCTGTTGGTTCCCCATCCCGCGACTGATCACCGCGTACGCTAGGCGGTGGGATCTCGCGATTAGTCAGTTACTGAACGGCTCGCTGCGACTAACCGTCACTCTATCAGTTCTAGCGGAGGAGATTGACATGCCGATGAGCGTCAGGTCGTTCGAGGAGATGACCTCGATAACCGATATGAAGGAGGGAACCTACTCGGTGAAGATGCGACCAAACTGCAATGTGTGTGCCGGTCATCCAAACAAAACGCAGAATTGGCAGCGTTCCTACTTCTTCATCAAGTCCGACGACTCGGCTTTCGAGGAGCCTCCTCGAGAGGACTATCGGGTCCTATGGAACCGTTCTTGTGGTAGAATATCTTGTCGCGAGCTACGTCTGATTTTGTTAACCTTAACGGAACTTTCTTTTTGTTGTTCTCGCAGTTGGCCATCCTACGTCTCCAGTCTATCCTGAGGATTTCCTGAAAAGCGTTCGAGCCGTCGATTTGCTTCGGATCTACCGTTGGTCCGAGATTACCGTTGAGAAGATTCGCGAGCTTCAGGACCGGATCGCTCGAAGTGCGTTCTCTCGCCGTTTCTGGTTATTTTTTCGATCGCAAAGTTTATTTGTCGCGTCCTGACCTTTTTTTTTTTTGCCTTATGTTTTTAGGAGAGTGGAGATCTGATCTTCCGACCGTTCTTCCTATTCGCACCAAGCGACTAGACATCTTCCCGAAGGACATCCAGAAGCAAATTTCTGAAGCAAAGAGGATGGCAACTCTTCCTGATTTGAGCACGATGTTAGCCGCCCAGCTGGGACTGGTCAGCGAGGAAGGACCCTCGACGACGGTTCTTCGCACTGGCGAGGTTCCCCCTTCTGGCGCTAGAAACGCGGGGAAGGGTAAAAAAAGGAAGAGGGGCGGCTCGGGAGTCGAGGGGACCGCCGAGGAGGCGAGCGATGTTCCTCCTTCTGGTGAACCCCAGAAGAAGAAGAAGAAGCAGAAGAAGAGGACAAAGAAGCCCGTTGACGAGCAGTCGGAGAATCCCGAAGAACCGACTGAGATTGAGGAGGGTGATGTTCAAGAAGAAGAACTTCAACCCGAAGAGGAGGCTTCTGAGGCTGAAATCTCGGGAGAACGGGACGATGCGGCGGTAGTTGGTGAAGGGGAGGAATCTGAAATTTCTCTTAACGCCGCCCGTCCGGACGGTTCTGAAGAAGACAGCGGAGAATCGCCGCTTTTGATCAGGAGACGTAACGACGAGGTTGGCGATGAGGCGCGATCTCCTATTCTGGCGTCTTCTCGCGAGGGAACTCCGGTTCCCATTGGGGAAGGGGTCGCTCAGATCGGCACTTCTTCTCGCGGTTCTGCTATCTTGAGGAGGGTGCCCGGAGTCAACTTTCCAGACAAGGTTTCGTTTCACTACGAGGGACCGACCCCTCTAGTGTATGTTCCCGAGAAGTGTGGAGAGTTCCTTCGCCAATTAAGGGGGAGGGTGAAACCTTTGCCCGCTGTGAAGGACCTCATCTTTGGGGGTGAATACGAGGAAGCCGCGAGGGCCAAGCTGCTGGTAAATGGCTCGGTCCCTTTTTTTTTTTCGTTCTTTAACTTCTTCTTACAATTTTCATCTCCTCGTTTGTTTAGGGGGATAGCGCGACGAACATCGTGATCGATAAGTACGACACTGCCCTGAAGGGAGCTTTGGGTGAACTCGAGCTAGCTAAGAAGGAGCACGCGGAGAAAGAGGAAGCTTCTGCTCACCAGCTGAATGCATCGAGGGCTGACGTCGAGAGGCTTAATGGGATGTTTGCTCGCATCATTGCTCGAAGAGACGAGCTCAAAGCCGAGTTGGAGGTATCCCGAGGAGTCGTTCGTGAGCTCGAGCGGAAGAACGCTGAACTTGAGAGCGAGAAGGTTTCGCTCGCTGCGTCTCATGAAAGAGAGATGAGGCGCCTCAGAGATTCCAGGATCCTGGAAGTGACGAGGGAAAGATGAAGAGTTGAGGCCGAGATGGCCGCGAAAGCTAATCGTCGCTTCGCTAGGGTTTGCTCCCGAGAAGAGCGACGAGGTCCCTATGAGGAGGCCCGGTTGCTTCATAGCCAAGCCTTCGGAACCAGGAAATGCCTTGAGGCTTTGAAGAGGGCTGGGAGCGACATCTCGCAAGCTACTATCGAGCTGTTCGCCGAGCAAGAGAAGAAATACGAGGAGGAAGCCGAGAAGCTTAGGGTGGGCGAGATACCCAAGGAAGATCTCGCACTTTCTCCTCTCGTATTGGACTCTCAGTTTGTGGATGCTCGAATCTTGGCGAGTCTCGATCCGTATAGGTCCAACGCCGGCTTGATCGATCCGGAGATTGCAGCGAGCCTCCACGTTCCGCCTACTCATCCGGCTGAAGAGCGGCGCGAAGACCTGACGCCTCTTCTTGAAGGTCCTTTGGCTGATCCAGAGATCGTCCCGAGATCAGGCGAAGTGCATGTTTCTCCGGCTGCTCGTGAGTCAAGCGTCAGGGCTTCGGAGCTCTCCGTCCTCAACGATCGCGAGAGTGATCGGGAAGCTTAGTCTTTTTTGTTTGTTGTTTCTTTTGAGTCTCAGAGGACTTGTGTTGTTGCTTTTTAGACTTTTGCCTTTCAAGACTTCTACTTTGTTGTTTCTCTTTTGTTATTTCCAATTCTTCGAATCTTATTAACTGTTTGTCTTTTATCGTACTTGTCTATCAAATGCATGATTTCTCAAGATTCGAAGTGACTGTTTGTTTAGTATAAACGTTATTCTAGATATCGAATCGTCGTAGTGTTTAAGCTCGTCATGACTTTGTCTCGGTCGATTTCTTTGACTCGCGATCGTTCGTCATTTGAGTTTCGTTGTTAATTGTGAGTTCTCGACGTTGACGGTTCCAAATCGACCCTAACGTAATTTTCAAACGTTCAGTAGGTCAAACCTTACTTAGTAAATTACAGGGTGAGTTGGAGTCATTGTCTCGGCCGGGTTGGTTTAAATCGCAACGCGGTTGACTCCCGTGAATACGTGTCTGATCAGGACATATCCAACGTGTAATGCGAGTACCGATACGCTTGTTCGAGAAGCTGGGGCATGCTCGTGTCGGCATCGCTTAAGTGATCGTCTGCTTCGGAGATCGATTCCTCGGGGAGGAGGTTTGTTTTTTTTTTTTTGGCTGGACCCCTTTTCTTTTGGGCTGCCTACGTATCCCTTTGTGGGAATCAAGCCATTCGTAGTTCTTAGATTGCGAGTAAAAGTGGCTTTTGAGGCGCATTTACTCGGTTTTTTTTTGTAGCGAGAGAACGTGACCGTTGGTCGTTCTTTCGCCTTTTTTTTTTTTTTTTTTTGAGCGAGAGGCGAGTAAAAATGGCCTTAGTGGCGCATTTACTCGGTAAGGCGTTTGTCTTGACTAAGGATGGAAGAGGCGGAGATGTTTGGAGTTCCAATCTCTCGGTATTGCTTCGCCTGTTGAAGTCTCGAGGCAGTATACTCCTAATTTGATGACTTCGACTATCTTATATGGTCCTTCCAAGTTGGCTCTAAGCTTGCCAGGTTTCCATTCCTTAGTGTTCTCGAAGACCTTTCTTAAGACAAGATTGCCCATTTCGAGGGGATGCGATTTGACCTTTTTGTTGTAGTAGCTCTCGATTTGATGCTGGTAATTCTGGATACGGAGTAGTGCTTGGTCGCGCTTTTCCTCGATGTCGTCGAGTGCGGCGAGCAGCATGTCGCGGTTGAGTTCGATGTTTTGTGGCATTCGCGATCGGCGCAAGCTCGTCACATTCACTTCTGCGGGGGCCATTGCCTCGACGCCGTAGGCCATCGAGAAAGGGGTAGCCTTCGTCGCTACGCGAGGAGTTGTTCTGTGGGACCACAGGACACCGTCTAGTTCATCTGCCCAGCAACCTTTCTTTAAGTCGAGTCATTTTTTCAGACCGTCGATGATGGTCTTGTTCGTCGAATCGGCTTGGCCGTTACTCGGGGTCGACATGTTGAGTCGAATTCGCCATCTGTCGCAGAATCCCTTGAAATAATGCGAGATGAATTGTGAACCGTTGTCTGTAATGATCTCGTATGGGAGCCCATGTCGGCAGATTATGTTCTTCCAGATGAAGTTTTGCACCTCCTTGTCGGTGATGCTGGCGTAGGCTTCGGCTTCAACCCATTTGGTGAAGTAATCTGTGAGGACCAGGATGAACTTCTTTTGGCGAGATGCCGGCATCGGACCTATGATGTCCATTCCCCATCGCATGAATGGGTATGGAGCAGTTAGGGTATGAAGGAACTCCGTTGGGCTGTGTAAGGTGGAAGCGTGACGCTGGCATTTGTCGCACTTGCGCACGTATGTCTCGCAGTCGGCATTCATGGTTGGCCAGTAGAATCCGAGATTCTTTACTTTTAATGAGAGAGCTCGTCCGCCCGAGTGATTGCCTGCTGCTCCTTCATGTGTTTCGGCCATGACTAGTCTCGTTTCTTCGCCAGAGATACATTTGAGTAGCACCTTCGTCGCGGTCCATCGGTGTAGTTCCCCGTCCATGACAACGTAGTGTGCGCTACGTCGCTTCAGTCGCCGCGCGTCCCATTTCTCGGTGGGCAATAAACCTTCAGCGAGGTAATCGATGAGTTCTTTGCGCCAGTCTGTTGGCTGATCATCCTGCGAAGGAGGTTCTGCTTCGTCGATGTCCATCGCTTCGCTAATCGCTGCTGCGATCGCAGTCTGTTCCGCCTACGTATCGATGCTCGGTTTCTCGATTTTATGGATTGGGATTGTCCTCTTGACTTGATCGTGTAGCTTGCTTCCTAGAGCAGCGAGGGCGTCGGCACATACATTTTCTCCGCGAGGAACCTTCGTGAGTTCGAAGAACTCGAAGTCTCGCGTGAGGTCTTGGACGAGTTTGAGGTAGGCGTCCATCCATTCGTTGCGGACGTCGTAATCGCCGAGGCACTGGCTTACGACAAGTTGAAAGTCGCAGTAAGCGCTGATTCTTTTGGCCTTCACTGCCTTGACGAGACGGAGCCCTGCGATGAGAGACTCGTACTCAGCTTCGTTGTTTGACGCCGAAAAACCAAAACTGAATGACTGCCGGATGAGTTCTCCTGTTGGTGATTGCAGTTGCATTCCTGCCCCCGACCCTTTACTCGTAGATGAACCGTCGACGTGTAAGATCCAGTTTAAACTTGGTAGGATGAGGTCTTGCTCCAGTTCTGGTGTTAACTCGATCAAGAATTCGGCAAGTACCTGTGACTTTGCTGCTGTGTGATTCTTGTACACGATGTCATGTTCGCTCAGCTCCATCGCCCATTTAGTCAACCGTTCTGACTGGTTAGTATTCTGCATAACCGTTCAGAGTGGTTGGTTAGACAGTACTTCAATCGTGTGCGACTGAAAGTAGGGTCGCAGTTTCCTGGCCGAGGTGACGACAGCTAAGGCCATCTTTTCGAGTGTTGGGTATCTCGTCTCCGGCTCGGTCATTCTTTTACTTGTGTAAAAGATTGGTTTCTATTCTCCCCGATCTTCTCGAATGAGAACGCTGCTGACGGCGGAGGATGTGACGGCTATGTAGAGAGACAATGTGTCGCCGGCTTCTGACTTTGATAGTACTGGGGGGGGGGGTTGTGAGGTAGTGCTTAAGTTGATTGAACACCTCCTCGCACTTTTCGTCCCAGACGAACCTCTTATTGCCCCTTAGTAGCTCGTAGAAGGGAAGACACTTATAAGTTGATCGCAAGATGAACCTGTTGAGAGCTGCTATGCTTCCGGTTAGTCGTTGTACTTCGCGGCTATTCTTTGGGCTTGGAAGGTCGAGGATCGCCGAGATCTGCTTGGGGTTAGCCTCGATTCCTCGTTGAGTGACAATGTAGCCGAGGAATTCTCCCGAAGTGACACCGAAGGTACACTTGGCCGGGTTTAGCTTCATCCCGTAGTCGTTCAAGATCTTGAAGTAGTCGCGTAAGTTGCTTAGGTGATCGTCGGCCTTGAGCGATTTGACTAACATGTCGTCGATGTACACTTCCATGGTGTTGCCAAGCTGATCAGCGAACATTCGGTTGACGAGTCGCTGATAAGTCGCGCCGGCGTTCTTTAGCCCGAAGGGCATCACCTTGTAGCAGTAGGTCCCTCTGTTGGTGATGAATGCCGTCTTCTCGCGATCGTCGGGATGCATCAAGATCTGGTTGTATCCCGAGAAAGCGTCCATGAAGGTTAGGAGTTCGTTACCAGCAGTTGATTTGACGAGACGATCGATATGAGGGAGTGGGTAACTGTCCTTTGGGCACGCCTTGTTGAGGTCCGTGAAGTCGACGCATATCCGCCATTTGCCATTTTTCTTTTTGACGACAACCGAGCTAGCCAACCATTCGGGGTATCGGACTTCGGTTATGAAACCCGCGTCGAGGAGCCTGTCGACTTCTTCGTTTACGGCTTTAGATCGTTCTGGACCGAGTTTTCATCGCTTCTGTCGGATGGGTTTGAACGTCGGGTCGACGTGCAGTTCATGGGAGGTAACTGCGGGGTCGATCCCCTTCATGTCGGAAGTCTTCCAGGCGAACGTCGAGGCGTTGTCTTTGATGTAAGAGATGATCCTTGAACATACGTCATCGGAAAGGTAGACGCCAACTCGGATGATTTTCGTCGGGTCGGATTCATCAATTGCGACTTCGCGAACTTCCTCCTTCTGGGGGTATATCTTGTTGAGTGGTTTACTGACGGAGTTGTCAAGGGAAGCTTGTTGCTGCATCTTTACAGTTGCGATCAGTAGTTCTCTCGCGGCTTGTTGATCTCCCCGAATCGTCTGAGTTTTGCCGTCTTTTCTGGGAAATTTGACGCATTAATGATAAGTCGAAGGGACGGCTTTCATGGAATGCAGCCATGGTGTTCCGAGTATGGCATTATAGGGTGCTTTGGCGTGGATGACGGAGAACTTGACAGTGCGGGTTATACCACCTGCGTAAACTGGAAGGCGAATTGTCCCGATCATTTGCTCCGAGGCTCCGTTGAAGCCGGTGAGCGTGCGAGAAGAAGGCTTCATATCCCATAAATCAACTCCCATTTTGTCGAGTGTGTCGTGAAAGATGAGATCGACTGAGCTGCCAGTATCAATAAGGACTTTGGCGACCAGACATTCGCCGATGTCAAGGTCGACGAGGAGAGGATCGTTATGTGGCATGTGGACGCCCTTGGTGTCTAGTGCCGAAAAAGTGATCTGGTGATCATTTTCGACTGGAGAAGGCCACTTCTGAGAGGTGGTTGCCTGACGATTGTAATCTTTGACGGCTCGAACTGAGTCACCGCAAGGTGGTGATCCGCCCATTATGACACTAATGTGCGGGGCTCGGGTAGCTCGCATTGATTCGAGTTGCTTCCTCAAATAGTCAGTTGTGTTCTCGAATATAGGAGTTTCTGCGGGCTGTTTCTTTTTTGATTCGAGACGTCGTCGCAGATTGGACCCTTTCGAACGGTTGAGTTGGATTCGCAGGTCGTCGGCCTTCGAATTGAGCTGGTCGCGAAGGTCGCCAGTTTGACCGACTCTCCGAGTGTTGCATTTGTAGATGGTCGCACGGAGGTCGGCGGTTCCTGTGTTTTCGTTCGTGGCGCTTTTTCGCTTCAATAGAATGCGCAGGTCTTTATCTGTTTTCGAGGGAGCGAGAGACTGCTTATCCTTGCTGTCCAATTTATCGCGCAGATCTGGTTGCACTGTCGGGACGTTGTCATTAGAGGAGTCGCAAGGGCGAGAGAGTATGACTTCCACTCATCGCCGGCGACGCGGGTGTTCGTCTTCTGACGAATCGTTGGCGGGGCCGACGTTGTTGACGGGAGTGCGCTCAGGGCTTGCTCTTTCCTCGCTCGGGGCCGTGTTCTTTTGAGACTTCTGTGCCTTCTTCTCCTTGTTCTTACTCCAGCTTTTAGTGTTTTTTCAGTGTCGTAGGAGAAGTGGGCATTTGGATTGTCCCATTAGTGATCCCGTCGAAAAACTGCCCGATTAGGACCTTGCATTCCTTCGTGTCATGGGAATCCCTTTTGTCGTAGAGGCACCATTTTTTTGGCTCCTCGGAGTTTGAACTCGCTGGTTCGGATGAGGTTGACTGCTTCGGAGCGGAGTCTCGATCCCAGTGGTTCCAGCTTTTCTCTCGCGTGATGGCTGCTGATTTTGGAGATTCCTCATCATCGACCGAGCTAACGTAGCCTCGCTTCTGAGTGGTATTTCCACCGGAGGAGTGCTGGCGGGGCTCGGGGCGGGTGTCGTTTGTTCGGGAGGATCGCTGTTTCGCTGCTGCTTCTTTTGCGAACTTTGCTCTGGTGTCTTCTTCCATGCAGATAAAGTTGTGCGAGCGAGCGATAGCGTCGGAGACAGATTTTGTCGGATATCGGTAGAGATCCTGGCGGAATGTGGAGTCGACGTGCAAGGTGTTCATCAAAGATTCGACGGCGATATGGTCGGGAATATCAATCTTCGAGACAATAGCTTTGAATTTCTCCATGAAGTCGCGGAGACTTTGGTCGCTGGCGTGAGTGAGGTTCCATAAATCTGACACGGTCGCTTCCTGGTTGGTGAACATGATATAGTTCTTAAGGAAAGCCGTCGAGAGGTCGTGGAAACAGTCGACGGAGTTCTCTCTGAGGCCGGTGAACCAAGTAAGGGCCGGTCCTTCTAGGGTTTCGACGAAGAGTTGGCAAAAGCCGGCGTCTTTGTCTTCGTCGGTCAGGTTTGCGCGTCGCATCGCTATGTTGAAAGACGTGACGTGAGTAGAAGGGTCAGAAAGACCTTTGAAGGTTGGAAGACGGAGTTTCTCCATCTTCTGTAGCCGCACGCCGGTAACCTTTTGCGTGAAGGGTGTACGAAGAGATTCCGCGAGTACATGCTCGATTTGGGGCGCGGACGTCGTCACCTGGTGGATCTTCGAATTGATATCGAGGACCGATTGTTTCAACGCGGCTAGTTCGCTTGCGGTGTGCGCGTTGGTGTCGTTACCGTTGCTTTGGTTATCGTTATCTCGCATAGGTGCTTAGTCGGTGGTTCGTTTTGTGGCGAACAGGTGTCGACGATACTGCGCCGTTTAAGCTTCGACGTTTGCAGCGAGAGGAGCAAGGATCTTTGCTATCGCCGTGATTTGGTCAACTGCCGCCTTCTGCGCCGCTTCTTGTAGGGCGAGGCGTGCCAGGATAGTTTCCATAGACGCAGGATGGGGAAGTGGAGTTACTGGTGTAGGCGTAGGTGTCATCTCTGGAGCCGGCGTCACCTCGAGAGCTTCGCACTCCTCGCCTGACGAAGAACTGTCGTTGTTAACGACCATAGTTCTGACGTTACTTTGCTAGTTGTCCCACGGTGGGCGCCAACTGTTTGATCGGAAAACGGTAATAAATAAGATATGGGTTTAAACAAAGACATCTTATTAATGGTCGGAGAAAAACGTTCAGTCGGTTACAAGGGAAACGAAGAGAGTGCGACAGAAAGGAAGCCGGTGGCTCGATGAGCTACCGGAAAAGTACAACTAACGGCGAGATGAAGCAAAGGTGAAAACCCTAATCTAGCCGCCAAGTGTTAGTCAGTGATTTCGGATCCTTCTCTCGTTGTCTCCCCTTTCCCTTATATAGACGTCCTGATGCCTCGTCCTTGACCTAATTTAAGCCATCTTGGTGGGTCTCCTCTGCTGGGCCGAGAAGCCCGTAGGCGTCCGAGCAGCCGCTGAGCCGAATGTACTTCAGTCGATGATGATTGACTAAAAGTACTCAAGAGTCAAGCCGAGAGACCTGACTCTTGAGCCGACCGATCGAGCCGTCGCTCTACCCAATCCGGGCCAGGCCTTTCTATTCCTCGGGCCTTGTGGGATGGTCAAATCCATCCTCTACAAAGAAGAAGACGGCGAAGAGCAAACTGAGAGCAGAAGCCTTTGAGACTTTTGACATTGTTGCTTGGTGTTTCTTGATCTCTCTTGCCTTGTGAATGTGTGTGTGTTTTGAGCTTTATGAGGGCTTTATTTATAAGTGGCCATTTTGAGTTTGGAGCAGAGAGGTGTTCGATAAGGAGAAAAAGGTTGGCATTTTAACGTTGGGTTTCTACCACTCACCTAAACTATTCGAACTAAGGCTTCATGATTTGAGCATGACCTTGAGAGATGTATCGCCATTCACAGTTTTTATCTACAAAGTTCATAGCCAACTATTATCAGATTCAAAAATGTATTGTATAATTAATAGCTAATTATCACAAGATTCAAAAAATTATTGTATACTAGTTGTGCTTTCATGGATCAAGATTTCGCAGACGTAATTATTTGTAACTATGCTCTATGTATATACCAATAGTACATCATATATGTGATGAAGCAGCCGGATACTGGATACGTGATCAAGTACAACATGTCAAACCGGATTACAGTAGGGTCATCACATTAATCATATTTAAAAAGCCCAAAACAAAAGGACCAACGCACAAGAAGAAAGTTTGATTACTAACAGAGTAATAGACAAGACAAATGCTTACATGCTTTCACAATCACTCGACGTATACACACACTAAAACACTCAAAAAAGCAAAGAAGAAAGGAAACAAGGGAACAAGACATGAGTGTGTATAATTTTGAGGCGGTGATGGTTTCAGGGGACGACGGAGGGAGTAGCGGCCGTGGAGGAGGAGCATTTATTAGGGTGAGCAAGACGAGATATTGAGATGGCGGAGATAATGAGCATAAGGACCACACCGGCGAAGGCGGCGATCAATGCTCCGGCGCCGTGATCGCAGTAAGTGGCGAATCTATCACAGATTTTGTCCCATCTCGCGTGTTTGTTCCCATTCTTCCCCACTTCCGATATGAACGCCGCCGCGTTAGCTGCCGCCGAAATCAGTGTCACATTCAGCTGTGTTTAACGTTTAGCGCACGAGCCATGAAGAAGCCAAGTCAGCCAAAAATTCGGAAAATGCAGTTTTTCTAAACTAATATTCGACAAAGATATGCCAGTATTGTTTCCAAATTCATGAAATGAACATACTATATTTTGCATAATATTAGAACCTATATTAAATTAAAAAAAATTTAACATCTACTAGTCCACCTTCTCCAACTAGTTGGTCTAGTCGTTAACAACTAAGGACTTTAAGAAACATTAACATATTCATTTGTGTACCTATGTATATATTTACCATCTCGAGAATATATTCATAGAACTGTACATACGTATATGTTTATCATGTGGAGATTATATATTCATATAATTGTACATATGTGATATGTATGTTTACCATGTCGAGAATGGCGACGGAGAGAAGACGAAAACTAGTGAACTCCATTTTCCCTCCAAATAGATGCACAGCAATCATCAACATGTTGTGGAAGCTCACCATTGCATTAGCTACTACAAAGAACCTATTTTCCCCACGCCAAGAATCATCAACAAGATTGGTCTACAAACAACTAACATTTGAAATCTCAAATTTATAATTTAAAGCAATGATGGCTTACACGAAAGCTGGAGTGTGTTGGAACTTAGCGGTGAAAGTAGCTTTGACCGGAGTATTTCCAACGTTTCCCACAACAAACGTCTTTGTCTCTTTGTTCAATCCCATCACAATGGCTGCAGATAGCGTAGCCGAGAAGGCAAGTACTCTTAGCCCTAAGAGTACTTTGCAGCTTTTAGTGCTTGTAGCAGCCAATACAAGCTTTGAAACCGCCATTTGCTTAAGAGGTAATTGTTTTGTGTTGTAATGTGTGAAAGAGTGTTGTGTTTGTGTGAGTATATATATATATATATATATATGTGAGTTTGAGTGTCTGTATTTGGTCTTTTGTCTGACAATCTAACTTTGTAGGGTTAATTTTAGGTGTTGGTGGTTGTGAAGGTTCAGTCAAAAAAAATCAAAACTTAGATTTCTTATCTCTTTTTATTTTGTTTGTTTGTTATGTGGCAAGTTAACTTACTCTTGGGACAATCTCAGCTACCCAAAACTTAAACAAGTATTGACTTCTTGACTTTTCATTTGCGTTCTTTTCTATGAAATTTAAAACACGATTGTTTGATTGTATTTTTTTCATTTAAATATAGTGTAATATTTCTAATGAATCACATTAGCTTTTGTACACTTCAAGCAATTTTTTGCTTACAAAATGGAATACCACAAGATTGTTTTTGAAAGGCTAAAAACGTTTAGAATTTAGAAAAGGCTCTATAAGGAGATGCATTGATAAACAAAACGACAGAAACAATTGAACTAATCGTAAAAGAACATTTCATTCATGCATTAAAACATTTTGTGAACTTTAGGTTTCAATCTGTTTCTCTTATTCCTTAGGCGTTAACAAGCCCTCATATATATACAAAGCCAATCTCGAGTTTATAGGAAAGTTTACATAATAAAGATATGACTCAATCTTAATACATGGGATCTTAGCATATCCCAATACCTCCCCTCAAGTTGGAACATACAAATTTTTAAAGCCTAATTTGTGAAGAAAAACATCAAACTCCTTCTTACCCAATGCCTTCGTTAGTATATCAGCCCGTTGATCTTTCGAGGCGACATGAAATGGCTTCACATACCCTCTAATAATGTCCTCACGAACGAAATGACAATCCGATTCCACATGTTTAGTTCTCTCATGAAAAACTGCTTTGTTACTAATATAGATAGCTGATTTACTATCACACATTATTGTCATTTGCTTCTCACGACTAATGTCGAACTCAGACAATAGAGTCCTCAGTCATTGAAGTTTTGCTGTCAAATCTGCCTTTGCTTTGTATTCCGCATCTGCGGAAGAGCGAGAAACTGTATCTTGTTTTTGCGTTCTCCAAGAAATTGGTGAATCACCAAACTGCACTATCCAGCCCGTAAGCGAACGCCGGGTCAGTGGACATCCTCCCCAATCTGAGTCACACCATCCCGTCAAGTGTCTTGGCGAACCAGCACGTAGTAAAATACCTTGCCCTATCATTCCCTTCAGATATTGAACCACTTTGAATGCAGCCAGCCAATGGTCCTCACGCGGTTTATTCATAAACTGTGAGAGAATATGAATAGAATATGCAAGATCAGGTCGAGTAGCTGCCAAATATATAAGACGCCCCACCAGGCGTCGGTATGTTTCGGGATCAGCCAGATATACACTGTCTGAGTTCGCAAGCTTGTGATTTTGCTCGATTGGAGATCGCGGGACGACATCCAAGAAGGCCAACTTCAGCTACTATATTAGACGCATATTTCCTTTGGCAAAGATAGATGCCCTCCTTACTCCTTGCGACTTCCAAACCCAAAAAAAATACTTAACTGGTCCAAGATCTTTCATATTGAAACATGTTGATAAGTAATCCTTAAATAGTTGAATATCTTGAGGCGACGTGCCGAAGATTATCAAGTCATCAACATAAATCAGTATACGCAGCCGAACTCCTTTCTTATGATATACGAAGAAATAATGATCAGACCGTGACTGCTTACATCCATACGCTCGGAGAGTATGAGAAAGCTTTGCGAACCAATACCGGGGAGCTTATTTCAATCCATATATTGACTTTTGGAGTTGACACACATGTTTCTCCTTTGTCTCTGAACCCTGGTGGCAGTTTCATGTATACTTCTTCCTGTAAATCACTATGCAAAAATGCATTGTGGACATCCATTTGATGCACTTCCTGATCATCTTTTGCCGCAATATCAAGAAAAAGACGAACTGTCGTCATTTTCGCCACTGGTGCAAACCTTTCCGTGTAAGGAATCAACGAAGACGGCAGAAGCTTCGTCGTCACTGTCGTACTTGTGAAAGAAGTGCGGAGACGTCGTCGAGATTCAAGTCAACAGAGAGGTTTAGAGAGGGAAATATGCTGGTGTAGATACTGGTTTTGGAGAGCTGGTGGTGGAGTCTAATAGATCATCATTTTTCTTTTGCCAATTATTTATATTTGATATTGGGTCTTTCCAAATAACATGTATAGAGCTGTGATTTGGATTACGTTAGTTT
The DNA here is from genome assembly GCF_020379485.1 of Brassica napus. Taxonomy (NCBI): domain Eukaryota; kingdom Viridiplantae; phylum Streptophyta; class Magnoliopsida; order Brassicales; family Brassicaceae; genus Brassica; species Brassica napus. The sequence goes on from NC_063445.1 coordinate 42,449,371, forward strand.
TGACTGAAATTGATGATAAAATTTGTTTCGAGTTATTTTCATAGTTTTTTCTTTTTAAAATTGTTTTGTCTTTCAATAACAGTGGATTTGATTTAGTTTTTATAAATTATTAATTAAATAACAGTGGATTGCAAATAATTTGTAGTTACTTTAGATAAATGTCATATTCAATAACACTTGATTTGAAATCTTTTTAGAAATCATTAGTTGAATAACATTTGATTTTAAAACAATACCAAAACACTTTAAAATTCACAGTTCAATACACCCTCCCTAGTGTTTTCTTGTAGTGGAGAAAAGACCCGTAGCTACGGATAATTGCTTACGGCAAAGAACAAAAGCATTTGGAACCACATTGTTTGCACCCAACATCGCACTCTCCGTTAACCAATCTTATGTCTTCCGCAATATTCTTTTTAATTAAGAGAAGAAATGTTGATTTTTGAATCTGGATTTGATGTATTCTGAGATTATAACACGGATCTGATGTTAGATTATCTGAAATAGGTTTATTAGAAGGATCACAGTTGATAAGATAAAGTATATGAAATCGTGCCAAAGACAATAAATTAGCTAACAAACATCGGTGATAATTAGATGAGCTTTTATCTCCATATTTTATCTTTATTTCATTTTAAATCACTAAATTTTACCAATGATGCAGTATCTTTATTTTTAAAAGTTAAAACCTACATCAAGTTTCTATTAATTTTTACCAATCATACTTTAACTTTACTTTTAAAGCTACAACAAAAAAAAAAAAAAAAAAAATTTCTTTTCTTGTATATTTTAAGCAAAAAATCTACATCCTCTTTTTATAGGTTGTAGAATCTAAAAAATGGAAAACTATCTATAATATAAAATAAATTAGATAATCATAAATAAAAATATTTATAACTATTTTGATTTAGTTTTGGGTGTTTTTAAAATTATTAAAATATTTTGAATAAAAGAAATATTATTTGCATTTCACATTTTAAATAATAGTAAACTTTGATAATTTATAAAAATAATATTAATATAAATTATTTAATTGATAAAAATAATTGTTTCATATATAAATCACATGGTTCAAATATTTTATTTTAAAATATCTACAGTGTATAAATTACGGCTACAACAAATTTAACTACAGCAGAAGTCTCTGCATAAAAAACTACAATAACAACTTTACAACTATAACCGACTTACCTACAGCTAAACTTCTACGGCTAAAGTTTTTCAGTAACAGTCGAACCAATCACCACCAATGTTTTAAGACGATAAATCTATACATTTTAATTTTCTATAGATTTCCGTGTTTGTAAATGTTCCTTTTTCAGAACGATTTCCTCTCTATTTGTAAGAAGTTGGCTAGGTATTTTTCATTTCTTTTGCTGATTTGATTTTCTATTACCGTTTTTACTGCTGGACCGAATTCGTCTACTCAATGAGTTGATAATAGACATAACTTGTCTCTAATAATAAATCCCTTAGTTTATTTCAAAAGACATAATCGTTTTCGTTGAACTAGAAAGAATAGTTTCATTTATATTATGTTGGATTAAATTTGCGATTTTTGGTATGGTTTGAATTGGGGTGAGTTGAGTCATTGGATTAAACTCCTTAACACACATTCAGAGTTTTACTCAGATCATGTGAATTAATAAATGAACACTAAAAACAAGAATCTAAAATTAAATTAAAATTTTGATTTTTAGTCTCTGAAACTGAATTTAAAATGAATAAAAAGAGTTTAAAAAACGTTGCTAGAAAGATAAGAATGTGATCATAAAATGGATAATTCAAGCAAACAAATTAATGTATAGGAAAATTACATGGATAATAAATATATAAAACAAACAAAATAGATCATCGACACAAAGACAAACAATATTTTCTTAAAGAAATGTATAATGAAAAAATTCAAGCTTTTTGTGTCGCAGCCGCAGTAGTTTCTGGAGCCTTGGCCGGAGTTACAACCACTGGAGCCTCTGTGACCTTAGTGGGTGGAGTTTAAGCTACTTGCACTGAGGCAACAAATTCTTTTTTGACCTCCTCCATTGGCTTCTTCTCTTCCACAGCTGGCTTCTTCTCCTCTTCCACGACTAGCTTCTTATCTTCCACAATCGCCTTCTTCTCCTCTTCCGTGGATGGCTTCTTCTCTTCCACCACCGCCTTCTTCTCCTCTTCCACGGCTGGCTTCTTCTCCTCGGCAGCAGCGGGGACAGGAACAAATGTCGGATTAACCTCTTCTTTCTTCTCTTCAACTATTTCTATCTCTTTTTCACTACTTGGAGTTCCCTCTTCTTTGAAAGGTTCATCAGTTTTCACGACTTCCTCCACAATTTCTACCTCTCGTGACTTTTCCACCGCCGGGAGAAACAAACATACTTTCTCAAATATGAATGTTACTGGTCCAGAACCGGTAGATGAAGTTTCACATGCAGCCTTTGATCCGGGGAATCCTAAATTTATAAATCACATAAAAGGAAAATTAATGCATATCCTATATGAAATACTAACCATGGATGGACATTGTGACGTTTATGAGAGTGTGAATTTCTTATATAATTTATGAGAGTGCTCATTTTTTTTATGCATCTAATTTTTGTATTCAAAATATACCAACAAACATCAATACGGATCATTAGGGTATCTATAAACACTATCCAACTTTTTACCACTTTGTATAAAGGTCGAACACAAGAAAGGACAGGTTAGATAACTTGAATCATTTCAAAAAATCAAAACCGATAATCCTAGTGAACATACAATAATAGTATGTCGTACTCAACCGGTTTTAAGAAAGATAGAAATACGTACCAATTTCGACAAGTGCCTCGAGGAATTTGTGCACTTCGGCAGAGTGTTTCGTTAAACCATCCTCCTTAGGCTCCCTCACCAAAGCCTACATATATACACATTATAATGATGAGAAATTTGTAACCACTAGTGATTAATTGTAAAATTTATAAGAGAAATAATACCTTGAGTACAGCAGACCTTGGCTTCCAGTTCTGTCCTCTTCTCCTCAATCTCCTTGTTTATTGCTTCCTGAAAATAAATTAAAGAATCACAACAATCATACACGTATAATATGTAATTTTAATTTATAGATCTAAATACCTTAGAATCATCGAAGGTTAAGCTCTTGCTAGCCTCAACAACCGCAACAGATTTCTTTGTTGGGCTTTTCTCAAACAATTTCTTTATTGTTGGAAAAACCCTTGATTTCCAGTAACCCATACTTTTCGTGTCTTTAATAATCATAAAAACAAATTATTCTAAACTTTTCTATATTTATAGTTACATGAACTGATGAACATGCTGGAAACAAAAGATCCAATCTTTTAACGTAAACGATTAAAACGAGACAAGATTACCTTTGTAATTTATACAGTAATACGCATATGTCAACACATTTATGGTTTATGTATAGAGCTCCCTAGTTTTAATTGCTAAAGACTCTGAACAAAATATCAAAATTAGAAAATAAGAAAGAGAAAAAGACAAAAATAGCACTAAATCAAGTTTTTGTTCCCAAACTAGCACTCAAGGTCAAAAGTCACAAAAATAGCACTTAATGTTTTATCAAAAGTCACAAACTTAGGGTTTAGAGTTAAAGGGTAGGATTTAAGATTTAGGGTTTAGGGTTTAGGGTTTAGGGTTTAGAGTTTAGGGTTTAGGGTTTAGATTTTAGGGTTTAGGGTTTAGGGTTTAGGGTTTAGGGTTTAGAGTTTAGGGTTTAGGGTTTATGGTTTAGGATTTAGGGTTTAGAGTTTAGGGTTTAGGGTTTAGAGTTGAGAAATGAGGTTTTGGGGATAAGATTTCAAATTTTGAAAAATAAAAAAAATTAAAATTTTCAAAGGATAAACTTAAAAATGTGCTATTTTGGTCATTTTAGTTTTCGAGTGTTATTTTTATGATATAAACTTAGAAATGTGCTATTTTGGAGATTTGCCCAATAAGAAACGTATCTTTCACGTCTAAATAATCGATAATGCTTCTATACACTAATTCATATATATTTTTGTTCTTGATGATACTTACTTGAGATGATTTTCTTGAGGCTCTTGGTTAGTTCTCCAACTATTAAGTTGCTGTTTGCCTGATTTTTAAGAGGCCCCGTTCGTATTATAGAAGGGATCATCTACTATTCACCCTATGCTTTTCATCTAAATGACGTATCTGCCCTTTCTATTTAAAATCGTTCTATACCTTTTCTCCGTTGGCGCCAGGACCGATTCTGTTGTATGCTCGGCAAGTTCGGTTAACAATAGTAAACCCGAACCAGTTACGCAGTCTAAATGAAAACGTATATTATATACATATATCTTTTTACGTACTTTCTCTATTATCTTCCAAGATTTGATTAACTCTGTATAGAATATGAACCGAACTTTTGTATTTTTATCATTTTGAGTTCCCGGTTTTCTTCCAAAACCGAGTCAGGCTCAAAGAGAAGACGTACAGATCAGTTGAATTGGCATATACGTATTTTACAAGATATTTACCGGCTGGCACTGGTATTGCAATTACAGTTGGCAAATTTACAAAATGGGACATGCCATGGGGATCTGTAAGCATCAGGTAGTCCATATCTAATACTCCCTCTATTTCATATTGTAAATAATTTTAGTTAAAAGCACTAATATTAAGAAATTGTTGCTTTTGTAAAAACTATTATTTAATTAATAAACTCAACCTATTATAAAAAAGCTAGCATTATTTGATTGGTTACACAATATTCAATAAAGAGAAAATGTGCATTGAAATATGAAAACTACTTATATTGTGAAACAAACATTTTTTGCTAAAACTACTTACAATATAAAACGGAGGGAGTATTAAACTTTATAAGCTATATTTGTCTACAAATTTTATTCATAATTTAATTAAATGTGTGTATATATATTGGTTATGGTATTTTGTCAACTTAGTGGCTGTTATTTTCATTACTTGTCTTCATTTAAAAATTTAATTAGTACTAGATTAAGAACTTCGCCTTGCGCGCAGTAAACATTATATATAAATTATTTTTACCTATTATATATTCTTTTATATATTATGAAATAACAAATTTATATTGAATAATTTTATATATATAATTAAATTGATGTGAACACATGAATAAATTTTATTAATAGAAACAAACACTTTTTCTATTTTATATGACATGTAATTGAAATGTAAATTATATTAACATAGATATATAGTACATTTATAATATCGATATCTATTAAATAAAGATTTCTATTCATATTGTTTTTTGATCATTTGTATTTTTATTTAAAAAAAAATTAAATCACTGCTAACAAAATTTTCATTGTGTGATGTTTAATAGTTTTAGTAATTTATAATTTAAAAAAAAAAATGAATGCAAATTTAAAATTTAAATATTAAGTTGTCAATGTTTGTACACAGCTTTTATCAAAAAAAATGTTCAAAGAAATTTCAAAATTAAAATATTTATGTAGTTTTTATATGGTATACAGTTTAATTTAAATGATATTAATATATATATATATATATATATATATATATATATATTAATATTTATTGAATGGGACTTCTTACTTTTATGATTTTGTAATCATTTGTATTTTGTCATAACAAAAATTTTAAACCATGGATCTCAAATTTTTTTAATGTGAGAATTTTAACAATTTTAGTAATTTATAACCTTTTTTTTAATTCATAATATAACATATACGAAAAAAATAAATATTTATTTTAGGGTTAATGTGGTTGTTTAATTTATTTTAATAAGTTAAAATTAAAAAATGATAGATGATAGATTAATTTTAATCAAATCTTTATTGTTCAAAATTATTGATTGTCATATATATTTTAGCCACATTGGACAATTCCATAATTTTATTTAAGGAAATAATGAAGAACATTAATAATTAATTTATAGTTAGTTTAATAAAAATCTTATTAAATATTTAAATGGACCAACCTATTTCTCTAATAATTCTAAGAATAATAATTGTGGTGATGACACGTGGCTACATCAACTGTTGTAGTTTTTTTTTAATATATAATGGATTATTTTCTATCTATATCCCCTATAGATTATTTTATTTAGCATAATTAATTACTTTCTCAAGATAGACATCCCACCCTCAATATCTAAGGACAAAGCATGAAATCCTAATCTTTCGCAACATGGTATGCACTTTTGTATTTTATGTTTGATTGTATAGGAAGATTAAAGAGAAAACATATATTTATGATTGACATCTTACAGACGAAAATGTTTATCCAAACAGATTATTCAAATTAGCATATTAAAATTCCAAAAAAAAGAACGTATACATAAAACAGATCAATTTAGAGCATGTTTACTGTAGGTCTCCTAGATTGGGTCTTTTAACGTAATATAAGATACGGTCTCTTAGTTTTTAACTAAAAAAACTAAGAAGTGTCTCTTAAATAAAAGATATAAAAGACGTTTCTTAACTTTTTTTAATTAAAAAGTAAGAGACTGTATCTTATATTACGTTAAGAAATCTAACTCTTTAGCGACAAACGTTTTTTTCTTGAGAAAATACAGTGAAAGCACTTCTAGGGTAATAGTAATAAACTATATTATGTTAATGTAGAAATACATTTCTAGGTTCTATTAAGACTTTTACTAACTGCAAGGTTCTTTTACGGAAAAGGGTTTTTAGATATGTCGTAATGATGACAGTGCACATGGGTTTGTTTCGTTCTCCGTATGTCATTGATGAACAAAACAATGGACAACACGTCTGACGAAAAATGAACGAAACAATGGACACCTGCAATTAGTGCTTGGGTTGCTGGTCAAACCAGTCCTGCTTGATCCGCCAATCTTCAGATTGAGTGGATTGGATGATTTTTTGTTTCAAAAAATTTGATCCGTTTGATCCGTAAGAAAAAAAAAAATACAAAATCCGCAGCCACCTCGCTTAGACCTGCAGAAAGTGTTTTTAAAATCGGACAGGTAGCTGAACCGGAAATATTTTAAGTCATGGTTTAATATGGCTCGACCGGATCAAACCTGGTTCAATAATATAATTTAATATTTTTTTAGTATGTAAATATAAAAATAATATTAGTAAACATGATGCATAGTTAAAATATAAATCAATTTTGAACATAAAATATTATAAATATAAATTAGTTTCTTGTTTATATAGATGGTTTATAGATTTCTGATAGTTTTAGTGGTTTTTATTGGTTTAATAACTTTGAAATATAATCCAGCTATGTGGCCGGTTCATGATCGAACCAATTACTAGACTAACCCGGCTATATAACAAGTTTATGGTCAAACCCGGTCCAACCATCGGGTCGGTCCAGTTTTAAAAACAGTGCATGCAGGTGATCTGCTGGATTCGTGGGTGATCCACTAGATCCGTGGGTAATTTAATAATAATAAAAATTATTATTTTAAATATTTTTATTAAAAATAATAGCAAAACTCAATTTATAATTAAAATTAAATAAATATTTTTACGTTTTTTTTTTTTTTTGGTCAAAATATTTTTACGTTTTTTATAAAGAGAAAGTGATTCACCAACTTTCTCGTTGGTTCCCTCTTCTTCTTTTTTTTGGGTGTAAATTTTTAAATGTTAAGATTTCCTCTTCTCTTATAATGCCTTTTTGACTTATTGGCTCGATCTCATCGAGGACTTGGTACAAGCTAAATACTGTACGTGCTAATTTTCGATAGTTTGGTACTTGACTTGATTCGTTCAAGTAATTATATTTATGATTTGAATTTGACTCGTTTAAAGAAGGTACTTCCTATATCAAGCACTCGACAAAAAATGAATACTGACAAGTTATTTGATCCAACTAGGGCTGGGCAAATAAACCGAACCCGAAAATCCGAACCGAACCCGATCCGATAAAAATGAATCCGAACCGATCCGAACCCGACATAAATACCGAATGGTTCCTGTTTTTTGGTATTTTGGGTTATGGGTATTATCCGAACCGAACCCGGACCTAAATGGATATCCGATAGAACCCGAAACATTTAAAATCACAAAAAAACTTCTACCAAATATGATCTTAATTCTTAATATGTATTCAAAATATTTTAAGATATTATTGAACTTCTAAAATAATTATCTGTTACACGAAGGTTGATGGTGGAATGTGGCGGTTGAAGCCTAAAGTTTTTAGATTTTGGTTTTGTTTTCATTAAATAATGTTTCTCATTTCATGAGAACTTAGTTTTTGTTTTATGATTTTATTTATCTGGTTTTTTTCTATCACTAACTATGTTTATCTTTTGCTTGATTTTGAATGATCACGTTTGATGTTTTTTCTTATTTTTAAAACGATTTTAGTTATGTTTTGGCTATTAAAATATGTACAAATCATGTATTTTAAATCCGAAGAACCGATTTCATTTATGTTTTAGTTACAAAATAGGTTCAAATCAGGTATTTTTAAACCGAAGAACCGATTGGGACCCGAACCCGAAAGTACAATGGGTTATACCGGTTTTTTGAAGATTTACTAACCCCGATCCGAACCCGATAGAACCCGAACCGGTCCCGAACCGAACTTTTATATAACCCGAATGGGGTTGATTTTGATAAACGCGAAAAACCAAAACCCGAAAAACCAAACCCGAATGGATAAAACCGAAACCCGATTGGGACCCCGAATGCCCATGCCTAGATCCAACTTGTTACTTAGCAAAATTAAATACTGGTTTCTAAAATATGTTACTTGCAAGTAACTAAAATATAAATATAATTTCATTCAAAAGTAAGTACATGAATTTTGCTATTTTTTTTTATTAATGGACTTTTTAATCATATCTCATACTTTTATCTATTTTAATTATTACAAATAATAAGATTTATGGTGTCGTTACTCGATTTGACAAAGTTGAACATTTTATTTTTCGAGGATAACGAGTATAAGCCAAGTAAAAAGAATTGTGACCAACTAATTCCAAAAATTAAGAGAATCATTTGAAAATGTAATATGCAAATATTGCTTAAACAAACAAAAACTTATGAACAAGTAACTTCGTCAGGTACTCATACTGAACTTTGCAAGAGGTGCACACAGTCCAGAAAGTGTCGAGTTTCTCTGACGATGACGATGGAGGAAACCGATCAAATGCTGCAGTTCCCGGCGTGTACTCTGCGCGGTGCTTCTGAACCACTGTGCGAGGACTTGATATGCTTCTTTCTCTTGCAATAAAAAGTGCTTTTGGTACCTTTTGGGGTATCGCATTCTACCGTTCGGAAGCAGGTCACTATCGAGTTCCCGTGCTGCATGCTGCTTTTTGCAGAAAGCCACTATCAGATTTAGAAGGTGCTGGTGTGGGTGAAAACCCAAGTGCCAGGCTTTGCTACTTTCCACGTCTGGAGAAGTAGAACATTATGTGGTGCTCCCGGACTTTTGCACTTGCTCAAGGGCAATTATACCTCGTGTCCCCTGTATTATTCTAGCACATAGCGTTTTAATACATGTACTTTCACATTTTTGGTATTTTTGTTTGGGACCCCGATATGCCTGAGGCTATACAGGGCTTTTAGGTAGTATTGACGGCATACTCGGCCTTGCGCAGATCCATTCCTACCTTATGTCTCATACCCGTTTTGTGTTTTTCGTGGTCGTACCACTTGTCATTAAGGGTTGGCCAGGATCGAAGGTCTCTTGGACCTGATCCAGTTCGTTTGCCCCTTTAAGTTTTATGGCATTCCTACTACTCTTTTATAGTCGGAACTATTTTATTATATAAGCTTTGTCCAGAGACGTTTCAGCGTACATAGGAGTAGGAAAACATAATGCTTAAATAATAGATAAAATAATTAATAGAAATCATGGTCCGGAGACCGTACAAGATATCAGCTTGCAAGGTACCCCGGTGGTTAGACCATGTTTTACCTCTTGTTGCTAGGTGATCCGCAGGGTTTGACTTGCTTTTGGGACGAGCGTCCTTGCTGGAGGGTTCCTCCTTCTTCTGCGGGGTTCTGCCTCTTTCTTGGGTCTAGGGACCGCGGTCGAGACTTGTTTCATGGCCCAGACCTTAGTGTCTGGGGACCACTGTCTCTTGTTGATGAAGGTTTTCAGCACTTCCATGAAACGTGTAGTCTCATTCATCCACCGGAGCGACCAGGTTCGGAGGCCTCCTGCCTGGCTAAGTGTCTCCATCCTGCGTTTGCGAGGCGCCCTTTGCTCCGGAGCCGTCCGATATACCCTCTGAGGAGGTCTCCTTGAAGTACTTGTGCCCCACTTGTTTATCCGCGAGACCACTGTCTGATACCTGATAAGGTTTTCGGTGATCTTGTCTATGTGAGGCGGGGGACGAGAGTCCTGTGAGGACCAGGTCTTGCGAGCAGATGCAACTTTGAAGGGCTTCGGGGGAGACCATGCGGAGCAATCGACATAGGTTCTCTGAGGATTCCTTGGGTTCTTGGAATGATTCAGGGTCCGCCTTCTCCGGAACGACCCCCAATTACTTGTATGATTGACCTCTGATCCCTGGGTTTGCGGGGTCTGAGGTCTTCTCTGTAATTGCTATAAGATCTTGGTCTTCCCCTTCAGGGTGGTTTGATAGCAGGATCAAGAGTTCTCCTGGTCTCCCCTGATTATTTTGATGCCCCAGGGTGTAGGGAACTTCACCATCTGATGAAGGGTTGAAGGGACTGCTGAAGGGTTGAAGGGACTGCTCCCATGGCGTGAATCTATGGTCGTCCCAAGATCATGTTATATGCCGATTGGCAATCTACGACCAGGAACTTGGTAGACATGTTGACCCCTTCAGCGTATACTGGGAGGATAGCCTCTCCGGCGGTTTGGTTGACCTCGCCGCTGAACCCGATGAGTGGTGTTACCTTGCGCGTCAGGGTGCTCTCCTCCAGCCCTAGATCTTGGTATGCCGTCTGGAAGATAATGTTGCTGGAGCTGTCGTTGTCTACTAGTATTCTTTTCACCAAGCAGTTTGCTACGGTGAGAGAGATAACTAGAGCATCATGGTGGGGAGCTAGGATCTTCTCTTGCTCCTTAGCTGTGAAGCTTATCTCGTCGGTTCCTAGAAGTAGGCGCTTTTATTGGGTCGTTTCCAGACCATGCTTAGCGTTACAGGTGCTTTTCTTTACGGCTGCGTGGCTCACTACGCTTACTTCCAAACCTCCAGATATGACATGGATCACCCGATCTTGGCGAGGTTGTGAGGTTTGTGCAGCTCCTTTGGGTTTCCCTGCTGTCTCTTTGCTGAGGTGGGCCTTGGCTTACTCTGAAAGGAATTCTCGGAGATGCCCCTTTTGGAGTAGTTCATTGACCTCGATCCTCAGGGCGATGCAGTATTCGGTTTTGTGGCCATGATCGCGAAGGAAGTCGCACCAAAGTTTTGGGTTCCGAAACGAGTCAGGTGCTTTCATCTTTGGAGGCCACTTAACCTGTTGGTCCATCTGTTTCAGTGCGTTGACTAGTTCTGGTGTTGATACTGAGAGATGGGAGATATCGGGCCAGGTAGATACCGACATCCCTTCTTCCTTCTCTTGAGGCCGGTACTGGAACCTGCCCCTGTTCCTACTACCAGAGACTTTGGATCCTTTCTGGGAGGATCTTCCTCTCGGTCTCCTCGATCTGATCGGGCTGACCTTTGGTCCTGATTTGGCTGAGCCTTGGCACGGCTAGCCACATCTTCCTCCCACTTCACCTGCGCCCAGGCTCGAGACAACACATCTTCCATGGTCTTGCAAGGGTACATGGTTAACTCTTTGTATAGCCCCCCATCTGGAAGTAGACCTCTTTTGACGGCAGAGATTGCGGTAGGGATGCTGCATTCGGGGGCCACCACTTTCTCCTGGTTGAAGAGGGCTATGTAGTCTCGCAGGGGTTCCACTCGATGCTGGAGGATCTCGTAGAGACCATCTGAAGTCTTCTCCAGGCTCCTGCTGCTTGCGAATTGCTCCACATATTTGTCGCTCAGGCCTGCATAGGAAGATATGGACCTGGTGGGGAGATTGATGTACCATTGCAAGGCGTGTCCGATCAGAGTGGAACCGAACCCTTTGCACATCGTGGCTTCGCGGGACTCCTTAGGGAGTGCAACCGCCAACATCCTTTTTTTGTACTGCGCGATGTGATCGTCGGGCTCGCCAATACCGTCATACATCTTGATGCTGGGGAAGGAGAAATTTCTTGGCATCTCGACTGAGGCGATTTCCTCCACGAAGGGGGTATCTGCGTAGGAATCTGAATTGCTCCTCTGGATTGGGGGAGCTACTCCTGGTAGGCGTTCTACCATGGACTGCATGGCATCGAATCTCTTAGAGAAAATCTGCTCTAGGTAGGCGGTTATGGAGGACTCTGTTGCCGCAGCCCTCTCGGGTGCTTCCTTCCCGGGTTCCTGCTAGGAATCGCTCTCTTCCAAGTCGTGGATTTGAGGATTCTCGGTCCCTTCCTGAGTTGCACCAGCTACTCCCGACGTAGGAGGTGTATCGGTTGTGCCCTCTCCGGAGTTGGGAGTGTTCAGGTTTCCCATGGGCCGAATTCGGGTATTGAAACGACGCTTCTTGTTGCCTGTTGCGTTGAGGGCTTGATTCTGGTCCCGGAGGACAGTGTTCTCCGACTGAACCTGGCTTAGCTTCTCGGCGCTTTTCTCCAGCTGTTTGGAGTGTTCGTCAAGTTTCTCCTTCAGATTTTGAACTTCTGAAGAGAGGTCGGGGTTCTCTCTGGTAGTCTCCCGAGCTCGGTGCATGTCGGTGATTTGGCTTTGCCAGCCTTCTATTTCCTTTTGAAGCTCAGCTGTCGTTTGAGCAGCTTCAGTTGGTTCGCCGTGCTCATCCACCGCCACCATCACGTAGTTAGATTACTCCCGTCCTTCTAGCGCCAAACTGTTAGGGGATTTTTGTGTAGGCTCTTTTAGAGTACCACGGAACGATGGACAAGCTGGTAAACCGGATGAGTTTGTATGTATTTCGTAAGGATTTGAGAGAATGATGAGAATATGGGCTTGAAGAGACGTATTATTGATCAGACAAACAAGAACAAAAGAGGTTACAATGATCTTTGAATGAACCCTAGTTCTAGCCGTCTAATTCTAGTCTCTAAGCCATGGAAAAGTCGATCTCTTGCTTTAGGGTTTTAGTAGCTCTTATATAATCGTCTAGGAGTCGGTTCCATTAGGTTAAACTCTTCCATATTCGGAAATATGGGAGGTTCTCCTTATCGAAAGTTTTCCATTTTTTGGAAGGGAGCTCAGTTCCAGGGACCGAACTCGAGGTTTCTTTTAGCGGGGACCTGGAGCGTTCCCTTATCGGAGACCCGAGGGTCTGGGTCCTGCCTGGAGGCTGGAGGAAATGATACCGGGATATTTTTCCCCAACAATATCGATGGATACACTTGTTCAAACGTTGACCGATTATTCTATTGGAATATCGATCGACGCTCTTGGTCAAGCGTTAATGCGTGGATTGAATATGCTCACTAAACTTCCTAGATGAGCTCTCACCTACTCTAGCAATCTTAGCTCAGTTAGGATGGATTCAGGGTGAGATGCAAGCTATCGCTTATGTCTACAACTCCAAGGGCAAGTTCTAGGTAGCTAATCTAGAAACATGATTTAATGACAATCCTAATAATGAATATCACAACTTAGCAATCTATAGTAGGGGCTAATCCCTCATAACCTATTTAAACCCTATATCTTACAAGAGAAATACTCAGACATGGCCAAGCAAATCATAACAACAATAAGGTATAAAAACGGCATAGAAAAATAGATAGATATCAATGGAGTTCCAATCACAAATCTCTTTGGATCTTCTCTCCAATCTACTTAAAATCCAAGAAAACCTTTGCAGTAAAATCAGTAAAACAAGAAAGCACACCTTGCCTCTAGCATGTTAGCAAAGCTTATATAATTAGGTTAAAACTCGTCACGGGTAATCTTTTAAATAGGTGAAGACTTGGGCTCTAAGTCGGATGAAACCAAACAAGCTTTCTGCGCGCTTCGCTGTCCATCGATGTCACGATGTGAACATCGATCGATTATTCCTCTTCAGTGTCGACCGATGGTCGTGCTCGATGGTCATCTCGGGTGCTTACTCCAAATATCTCCAAAATGCTCCAAAATCATCACTTTCCTCCAAATCACTCATGATCCTATAAATATGCTAAATAGACTCTAAAATATAATAATTAGTAGTTAAAACACTTATAAACCATGGGTAAAAGTGTGTCAAATCCATGGTCTATCAGGGCGAAGTAGTAAGAGTATAGAATCTCATGTATCCCGATGGAAAATCCATTAAGTTCTCTGAGTACTTGAATAGCCATTAAAGTACTCCAGGTTAGAGGAGTAAGTTGAGAAGGACAGAAACCAAAGAAAGAGGATACTTCACCTATAAGGGAAGGGATACCGCCTCGGAAGCCAGCCTCTAGATACGCTTCATAGATAGCCACCTCACTCGCTCCCCCATCTGGAGCACGCTCAAACTTGGACGGACTCCTCATCCCCGCTGAAGGATGAATCGCATACTTCCTCCGCATATCAGCGAGATCTCCTTCTCGTATCTCAGAACGGGGACCATCATCGAAGAAACAGGAGCGACGCTGCCTCAGGGGCGCCATTGTGATGGCTTCGCTGTCAGCCTCTGGAACATCTCCCCAAGAAGAAATAGGAGATGAGAAAGGATCGGTGAAAAGACGACGTGGCCTTGGATGGCCACCCACGAGCGAGGACGGAAACGTAAGTCAGCTCTGGGATTGGATTGAGGCCGATTAAGAGAAACAGCGGGCCCTTATATACATCTGGATCACCCCTCCTCGTAGAGCCAGAAAAGAAAACAAGGATGTTTCCAAATATCCCAGAGAATCCTTGGCATAAACTACCAGCATTAAAAGAGGAAACTCGGTCCTCGCAGGAGAAAGGGAAATCCTCCCTAAAAAGGGAAGTTTCGCAGAAAGATAAAAAGGATACGTACCTCTTAAAAGAAAAGTCAACCTCAATATCATTTGAAGCGTCCAGAACCTTCAAGAAAACTCTCTCTAGCCTCCGGATCTCTCTCTACACATCACGCTCAAATGCTCAAGCCTCCTCTTCGAAAATCACCAGAGCTCCAGGCTCCGCTATCTCCGAGGCACCGCTAAAAGCCCCGAGCTTCTCCATCTTCAACAAGAAATCAGCAGTTCGAGAAGATGGCGCCAGACCTCGGCGTATTAAAAGGGAACTGGTCCTCCCCCGGGTTCAGAGTATGGCTCCGGCCTGAGAAGAACCCGGGATAGCATGATTACTGGAGCGATGCCCTACCTAGGGGAAGCCTACTGAGAATGAGCAACACCGATTGACTTGAGTGCAAAGGTTATTCCCCGAGTTCGATGACGAAATCGAGAAATAGGAGGGCAAACTGTTGGGGAAAAATACTCAGGTATTGAATTCCTCTAGACCCCAGGCAGGACACCGGCCTCTAGGTCCCCGCTAGAAGACACCCCGGGTCCCCGCTAGGAAACATTCCGGGTTCGGTCCCAGGGACCGCCCCATTCCTCCCGGAAATGGAAATATTCCGATAAGGGGATCCTTCCACATTTCCGAATATGGAAGAATTAACCCTATTGGCTGGCTAAAACCGACTTGCAAATGACTATATAAGGGGAGCCCAAACCCTAGAACAAGGGATCGATACTTCATGTGGGAACCAAAATTCGCACTGTCAATTTCCGTTTAAATTAGGAAACTAGGAAAACCCTAATTTCCCATAGGTCCCGGATCTCTGCGAGAGCCAACGGCATGTGACCAAATAAATGCGGAAATCATGAAAAGATAACAAACGAGTTTAGAGAAAACAATAGATCTTATTTCGAGTCCGCGTGAGAGCATTGCGATTATTACAAGAGATCATAAAAGCTTTGGCTGCAAAGGCTGTCAGCGAGTTACCTAGTTCTAGCGGCCTAAAAGCTCAAACCTAGTTGACTCGCAGCTCGATAACAAAAGACGAAGAAAATACAGAAAAGGTTTTTGATTGATTTCGAAATGAACCTTATGAAAGGCTGCCTACGTACCCCTTTCGAGGATCAAGCCGAACGTAGTTCAAGAGTGAACCAAGAGATCGAACTGCTTGTGCACGTTCGTCTGGTAATCGGGTGCCAGTTATGGAAATAGAGCATGTCGAGAATAATGCCTCAGAGTTTCTAAGTGCCGAGCGTTCTGAGTCTAAAAAGTTCTCTTTTTATGCCTCTCGCCTAGGACTCCTTATATACTCGCTCCTAGGTCGGTTTACGTTTTTTCCTCTTCTGCCCTTAAGCCGTCATAACTTAAAAATGGAGATATTCCATTTTTCCCGATCTTTCTAATTATCTTCGAATACTTCATATTTATCCGCGGAAACTTGACATTTATCTTTCCTTGCAAACCAAGCATAAACCGTCCTACGGTTTATGGGCTTTTGGTTAAGAAATCGTAAGTGGGTTTCGAGTCACGTCTTAGGTCTCTTTGGGCCGTTGTTTGACTCGAAATGTTTATTACGGCTTCTTTCGATAAAAACGAACTTTCCGCGGTTTTTATCCTAAAGTTCGATTGATGAGTTCAAATGACGAGAAACATGAAATGGGTTGGCTACGGTCTTCAGGAGATAGCATTAAAGAGTAGACGAGAATGCATGGATTCGTGTCGTATCGATTTTTAAGAAAGCACAGTCGCGTCTTTCTCCGATTTTTCGTGAATGTGTTTTCTCCGCAAGATTATTCGTATAAATAAATCTTTTTTCTAAGATTTATTTTTCGTAAAAACGTTCATGCCGATTTTTACGGACTTTCAGGCATTGATTTCATCGTGACCGATTTTGACCCCAACACTTCAAGACTTAGAGATTAGAGCTAGGCGGCTAGAACTAGGGTTCTTAATCAATACATTGTAGTTCCGGCCTGTTCTATCTATTAAAACATCGATACTTCGCGGCTGCGTGGCTTACACCTAGAACAAGGGATCGATACTTCGCGGCTGTGTGTCTTACACCGCTGATTTCCGAACCGCCTGATATGACATATATCATTCGGTCCTGTCGAGGTGGCGAAACAGGAGCAGCTTCAGTGGCTTTCCCGTTGTCTCCTTGCTTAGATTGCTCTTGGCCTTTTCGGAAAGGAACTCGCTGAGGTGTCCTTTCTTAAGCAATTCGTTGACCTCGATCTTCAGGGCGATGCAGTCCTCCGTTTTGTGACCGTTGTCACAGTGGAAGTCGCACCAGAGACCAGGGTTCCGGAACGGATAGGGTGCTTTCATCTTCTGAGGCCACTTGACCTGTTGGCCTATCTGCCTCAGAACATCGATCAACTACGGCCTGGAGACAAAGAGGTGAGAGATGTCTGGCCATGTGGACACTGCCATCCCTTCTGCCTTCTCGATTGGTCTGTTATGGTATCTGCCCCGGTTTCTGTTCCCGGAATCCTTGGCTGGTCTCGGAGAGGGTTTCTCATCTCGCTCGTTTCGGTCCGGTCTGACCGTCTTGGGGTCTTGCTTTAGCTGCACCTTAGCGCGACTGGCGACATCTTCTTCCCATTTTACATGTGCCCAGGCTCGGGACAGGACGTCTTCCATTTTCTTGCACTGGTCCTTGGTCAACTCCCTATAGAGGTCTCCGTCGAGGAGTAAGCCTTTCTTGAAGGCAGAGATGGCAGTGGGGATGCTACATTCAGGAATGGACGCCTTTTCTTGATTGAAACGGGCTATGTAGCTTCGTAGGGGTTCCGCCCTATGCTGGAGGATTTCGTATAGACTATCAGAGGTTTTCTCCAGGCCTCTGCTGCTGGCGAATTTTTCCACCAACTTGTCGCTGAGGATATCGTAGGAGGCTATGAACCTGGAGGGTAGGTTTATGTACCATTGCAGAGGGGGTCCGGTCAGGGTTGAGCCGAATCCTTTGCACATGGTAGCTTCACGCGACTCCTTTGGGAGTGCTATGGCAAGCATCCTTTGTCTGTATTGGGCGACATGATCGTCTGGATCGCTGGTGCCGTCATACGCCTTTATGTTGGGAAAGGAGAACTTCCTGGGCATCTCGATCAGGGTGATCTCATCCGTGAAAGGAGTATCGGCGTAGGAATCGGGGTTACTCTTCCGGATGGGGGGAGCTACCCCGGGGAGCCTTTCAACCATGGACTACATGGCGTCAAGCCTCTTGGAGAACATCTTCTCCAGGTAAGAAACCATGGGAGACTACGTCTTTGCCGCTCCCTCGGGTTCTTCCTTGTCGGGTTCCGGCTCAGATTCGCTGTCTTCTACGTCGTAGGTCTGAGCACCATTAGTCTTTTTGCGCTTTTCTATATCTCCTTGCGACGTTGTAGGTGGGATATTCACGCCCGTTCCAGAGTTAGGCATCTCCAGAGTCGGCATGGGCCGGATCTGTGCCCGGAATCGACGCTTTTTGTTACTTGCCGTATCGAGGGCTTGGTTCTCGTCTCGGAAGGTTAGATTCTCCGATTCAAGCTGGCTGGGCTTCTCGGCGCTCTGGACTCCAGTTGGTTGGAGTGCTCGTCGAGCTTTTCCTTCAAGCTCTGGACTTCTGAGGAGAGCTCGGGGTTCTCCGCAACTTGTATTCGAGCTCTGTTTAGTTCGGTTACTTATCTTTGTATACCGTCGAGTTGCCGTTGGAGCCCTGCTTCTCTTGGAGTAGCTTCGGGTGTGGGAACCAAAATTCGCACTGTCGATTTCCATTTAAATAAGGAAATTAGGAGAACCCTAATACCACACGACAAGCAATCAGAACACGAAATAAAGACGAGAAAAGATAATAAATCGAAAAGAGAGCAAAGTAGGTCTTATTCTGAATTCGCGTTTGAGCATTACAACAAGGTAAGAGCCTGGGCTACGAGAGCTGTCGGCGAGATTCCTAGTTCTAAAACCCTAAAGCTGCTAAACCTAATTGAGTCGCAGCTCGAATAACAATAAGAAAATTTCCTAAATTGCTCTAAGTGCTACGTTTGCTGTCAAAAAGTTCTCCCTTGTGCTTCTCGCTAAGACTCCTTATATACTCCTCCAAAGTCGGTTTTAGCTTTTTCCCTTCTGCCCTTAAGCCGTCATAGCTCAAAAATGGAGATATTCCGATTTTCCCGATCTTCGTAATTATCTTTGGAAACTTCACATTTATCCGCGGAAACTTGACATTTATCTTGCCTTACTAACCAAGCATAAACCGTCATAAGGCTTACGGGTTTTCGGTTAAGAAATCGTAAGTGGGCTTCGAGCTGCGTTTTAGGTCTCTTTGGGCCGTCTTCGACTCGAAACGTCTATTACGGTTTCTTCGATAAAAATGAACTTCCCGCGGTTTTTATCGTAAAGTTTGACTGATGACTTCGAGTGATGAGAAACAAAGAACTGTCTAGCCATGACCTACGGGAGATTGCATTAAAGAGTAGACGAGAATGCATGGATTCGACGTTTTGGGAGAGCTCGGTCGCTACGTAGCGACCAAGCCGTGTACGTGCTCGATCGCGACGTAGCGACCGAGTTTGGCTTGAGCTCAGTCGCTACGTAACGACCGAGCCGTGTGCGTGCTCGGTCGTTACGTGCTCGGTCGGTATGTAGCGACCAAGCTTGGCTTGTGTGTGGTCCGATGGCCATACTTGAGCTTGTCCGTGGCCGATTTGGATACGTGTCTGTTGCCTTCGGACAATCGGTATTTAGTGGTTCGGTTGAGATTGGAACAAGATTTTACCGCAAGGCTCTTTGTAAAGATTCTTTTTACGAAGAGTAACTTTCATAAAAAATGTTCATGCTGAGTTTTACGAAGATTTGGATGTTAACTTCGTCGTGACCGTTTTTTACCCCAACAGTTAGCCCCCAGCCTGTTAGAATCGTGGATCGTTGATGAGATTCTAGCGTGCGGTTAGGCGAGTTTGGCAAGATAGGCATGTTGGACGAAGTTCGTATCCGAAGATTCGTAGACAAACATTGACGAAGAAAAACTTATGCATATAAAGAATGCGCCTTATGAAGGCTGCCTACGTACCCTTGTCGCAGGGATCAAGCTTTTCGTAGTTCGTCTTGGAGTTAAGATGCTTATGACCTGTTTTCTAGTGAGACCTTTTACGGTCCGGTTATGTTGCCGTTGATGGCATTTTGTAGTGGACCTTTGTCGTCCTCGAGATTAGCCTTGAAGGCTGTTTGCTTTGGCCGAGTGTGGCCGTATTTATGTTTTCAGGACTGAGCCATGCGGCTTCGAATCCCTGCCGCTTTGCGGATTTTTACTGAATTGAAGACTTTTTTTTTTTTTTTTTTTGAAGAGCAAGTTTGTCTTTGTGCGAATGTAGAGGGAAGAATACGAGTTGTCATCTCGTATCTAACTCTTTCGTTGGATCGTCGTATTCGCTGCTCATTCTACATGGCATTGTTCGAAGAATTTGATTTTTCAAATATTTCCGAGTGAGTTAGAATACTGACGAAGGGACATGATTTAAGATCTCGTTATCACTTTTTGATATCATGCCTTGAGATGTTAGAAACCAGTGTGCTGGGTTCAGGGCAAGACCTAGGTTTACTCCTGGTTTTAGAGGGTGCGATGAATAATTCGACTTACGTATCCTGTTTCAGTTTCATCCTGATTCCATACCGATTTAAAGTCTGCGATAGGTTCTCAGCTTATACGACTTGTATGGTTGGAACCGGGCATCGCTCCAAGGACAATTTTTAAGCCTCCTAGAAGTGCTGACCAAAAATTTTGGGTTTCTTTTACAGCGCTATTATCCTTGTGTCGGATGTACGAGAGTCATCTCTACGAGATGGCTAAGTCTGTTTTGGACGTTAAGAGTTTGTTGTGATCAGCAAAAAACTTAATGGTAAAAATTACCGTTTTGAGTCTTCGCGAAGGATATGTTTTGAGAAGATGTTAGTGCGTATGACTGTCTGGTTTTCCAAGAAGGTGTTTTTATCGAGGAAGAAAATTTCGTCGAAGAACTAATCTTCAGGCGTCTGCGACGTCTCGCGATGCTGAAGATTTGTTATTCTTTCGTACGCCTTGTTTCGTGCTTGAAATGTTCGCGGGCTTGAAGGTGTTATGCGGTATTGAAAGGGTTTAGTCTTAACCCTACGTTTGAGAAACATTTTGGTTTGTCCACGGATGTTCGCAGCCAAAATTGTAGTTCCTGTTTGGATTTGATTTGCGATCGAGGAGTTAGGACCAAGGGGTCGCGTAAATTTGTCCCTGGAAAGAGGCATCCTCCTACATTATGCTTTGTGAGGTGTTGGCCTTCAGAGATTTCTTTCGTGTATATTTGAGGATGTTTCGTATAGCTATAGGAGCTCTGTTACGAGTTTTATTTACATGCCGCATTTTACGAGTAAAACACAGCGGGCTTAAAGTGAATCGTAGCATATGGAACTTGGTCGATTTTTGACAAGTTCAACCTTTCCGTTAACTTTTTGGTTGTTAGGACTGAGTTTTGTTATGACGAATTTACCGTATGATTCCCGTTTCTGGGTCATACGATAATTGTTTGTGTAATCGTTACTTGGCGTTTCAAGACAAATTGCGGATTACCGTTTAGCCGTCAAGTTATTGGAGCGGTGGTCGCTCAGTTGTTTTGGCTTTGCATGAAGGCTGTGCTTAACTTTATAGCCAAGGACGTTGTTGGTAAAGGATTAAACCATGGCACTTTTGTGTTAACACCAAAGCCGTGTTAGTTTACGATTTTTCCTTAAAGGGATGCCGAATTCTGGTTCGGGCTTTACGGGAAGGTGTAGTTAGCCGAGGGCCAAAGGGGGTTTGTCGAGATTGATATGCCAAGTAAGCCGGAGCTTTCATGTTTAAAGATGGCCCATGGGTGTAGGAAACGATCTTTTCTTTAGGTTTCAGTTATACGACGAATATTTCGTATAATGTTTCCTTTAGTCTTATGAAAATTGTTTCCTTTTATCCGAGGGAGACGAAGCCTAAGAGTCTTGACCCAGAACCCGTGCAGAGTCAGTTTCGAGGTTATTTCCTGCTCGGATATATCCGAGGGAAGTGAAACGTAGAAGTCAGCGCTCTACGATGATAGTAAATCGGATATGTCAATGTAGCGATGTTTTCGCAGACTTTACGGGACGTGTTTCTACTTTGATTTCAATCTTTGGTGAGATTTCCTTGGAATCACTCCAGGTTCAACGGAAACTGAAAGCAATGCTGGTGGTTGAAGATTTTCTCGCATAATTTTTGACTTTTATACGAAATTCGTTTAAGTTGAAAGGGTCTTCCAGACTTTGGCTAATCGTCGAGTTTTAGTTTGATATTGGTACAGGTTTTCTAAACGCATGATCGTGATAAGAGGTGTTGTGTAGTCCTCGAGATTATGTTCGTGATGTTTTAGATATGTTGTTGGCGTTTAGACAAATCTTAGATTGTCGTTTGCCTATTGGGACGATTTTATTGAGGCATCTGATTGCCTAAGTGTTTTCTGTCTATCGCTGCGAGAATTTACTTTGTCAAAAGTATTTTTTTTATGCCGAGGCAAAAAGTTTTTTGAAGTAGGGGAGTATGCGAGTATAGTATACGTACCTACTCCCTCCTTTTTTATTTTGAGGAATAGAATGACCGACAAGCCGTGTCGGTTTGAAGACGACGCTAGGATTGCGACTTGCTGGTTTTCAGGTTGACAACTTGGAATATGCGGTTTTTAAGAAAGTTTCTAGGAACGAATCGATTTTAAGACGATGTGCGTGTCTCTAGTTCTTTTTTTTGGGAAGAGAGCTAAGTATGCATGGCAATCGTTTCTCGTTTTTGCGAGAGCTTAGATCGGTTAGTAAGATCTGCCAGAGCAATTAAAGAGCAATAGGTAAAATTGTCTATGACTTAGTTCACTAGACTATCCACCTAAGTTTTAAGTTCCCTAAAATTCTATGGCAGTCTCAAAAGCGTTTTATTTCTTATTACCTTCCTACGAAAATTCCGAGTTTGATCTTGAAACAAGTCGAACATACCTTAGTGTTCTCAGAGATGCATTTTTGTCTCTTCTCAGTTTTGCTTGCTTATTTCCCCTTCCTCTTCTCGTGTATGTTCGCCATTTTTGATATTGGTGTTCATCCTTTGAAACTTGACATTTATCTTCTGAACTTGACTGTTATCTTCTCCTTAGATATGACGTCAATTTTTATAAAAAGGTTCAATATAATCGTATAGTTGAGGCTGCTAAGGTGTTAAGTTAACCGTTGCCGTTTTATACAATTAATTTGAATCCATGCGAGAAAACAAGTCTTTGCGGTTTTTTATCGTAAAGTTTCAGTGGTCACTCCAATCGAGGTGACACAAGAGACGTTTCGATCGAGATTCGAAGGAGAACACAAAGATGGAGGTAAGGGCGAGTAGGAGAAAGCCAAGGAGTTTAGACGAGTCTTAATTTTTTTCGTCGTAAAATCTCAACGGAAACACTGATTGAGACGAAACCAAAAGCGTTTCGATGAGGATTCAAAATAGAACGCAAAGGAGGACCTTTTTGAGGCCTGACAGGTTACGTAGCGAGTTGGAGGTCTGACAGGTCGCTATGTAGCGAGTAGGAGGTCTGACAGGTCGCTATGTAGCGAGTTGGAGAGTGTAGCGACCGAGTTTGGCTTGAGCTCGGTCGATACGTGTAATCGATTTGCTGCACTTCCTTTTTCCGTGATTAACCTAGGGGTTTTCTGCGGTTTTTGAGAGAACAAGTTTTACTTTTCCGAATTTTTTTTGGAAAACGCGTTTTGGTAAAACCCTTACGCATTGAGACTGCTTTAGCTCCGTAATGAGCCAAACTTGCGGGGTTTGATAAAATTTATCGTTTTCCTTTATGTTTAGACAGAGAAATGGTGAGCTCGTTTCGTAGCACTTCCTGTGGCGAAAAGTCGCGGCTAGGTTTTCGATTTTTTTTCAGGCACTGTGGCGTTTGCGTATGCGTTGGCCATAGGCGCAGTGGCGGCTGGAGTTGTCTTACCAGCGTTGTTGCGAACTGCGATTTTGTCTTTCGTATTTCCAGACATTGTTTTGATCAAGCGTTTTGTGGCTGAGAGTTAGATTGATCTGTACCCCCCCCCCCCCTCTCCTTCTAGCGCCAAACTGTGGGAACCAAAATTCGCACTGTAGATTTCCGTTTAAATAAGGAAAGTAGGAGAATCCTAATTTCCCAGAGGTCTCGGATATCTGCTAATACCACACGCCAAGCAATCAGAACACGAAATAAAGACGATAAAAGATAATAAATCGAAAAGAGAGCAAAGTAGGTCTTATTCCGAATTCGCGTTTGAGCATTACAACAAGGTAAGAGCCTGGGCTACGAGAGTTGTCGGCGAGATTCCTAGTTCTAAAACCCTAAAGCTGCTAAACCTAATTGAGTCGCAGCTCGAATAACAAAAACGGAAAATTGCCTAAACTAGTCTAAGTGCTAAGTTTGCTGTCAAAAAGTTCTCCCTTGTGCCTCTCGCCTAGGGCTCCTTATATACTCCTCCAAAGTTGGTTTTAGCTTTTTCCCTTCTGCCCTTAAGCCGTCATAGCTCAAAATGGAGATATTCCGATTTTCCCGATCTTCGTGATTATCTTTTGAAACTTCACATTTATCCGCGGAAACTTGACATTTATCTTGCCTTACGAACCAAGCATAAGCCGTCATAAGGCTTATGGGTTTTCGGTTAAGAAATCGTAACTGGGCTTCGAGCTGCACTTTAGGTCTCTTTGGGCCGTCTTCGAATCGAAACGTTTATTACGGTTTCTTCTATAAATATGAACTTCCCGCGGTTTTTATCGTAAAGTTTGACTGATGACTTCGAGTGATGAGAAACAAAGAATTGTTTAGCCATGGCGTACGAGAGATAGCATTTAAGAGTAGATAAGAATGCATGGATTCGTGTCGTATCGACGTTTTGGGAGAGCTCAGTCGCTACGTAGCGACCAAGCCGTGTACATGCTCGATCGCTACATATCGACCGAGTTTGGCTTGAGCTCGGTCGCTACGTAGCGGCCGAGCCGTGTGCGTGCTCGGTCGCTACGTAGCGACCGAGCTGTGTGCGTGCTCGGTCGCTACGTAGCGACCGAGCCGTGTGCGTGCTCGGTCGCTACGTAGTGACCGAGCTTGGCTTGTGCGTGGTCCGATGGCCATACTTGAGCTTGTCCGTGGCCGATTTGGATACGTGTATGTTGCCTTCGGACAATCGGTATTTAATGGTTCGATTGAGATTGTAACAAAATTTTACCGGAAGGCTCTTTGTAAAGATTCTTTTTACGAAGAGTAACTTTCGTAAAAAATGTTCATGCTGATTTTTACGGAGATTTGGATGTTAACTTCGTTGTGAATGTTTTTTACCCCAACATCGGGTAGCTAGTTCTGCTCATCCACCGCCATTATCGCGTAGTTTAGATTACTCCCCTCCTTCTAGCGCCAAACTGTTAGGGGATTTTTGTGTAGGATCATTGTGCGTACCACAGAACGATGGATATGAGGCTAGTGTTTCGTATTGATTTGCTTGTAATAAGGTAGAATGAGACGTTTTATTAGATCAAAGAGCTGGAACTACAATAGATTGGTGTATAAACCCTAGTTCTAGCCGCCTAGCTCTAATCTCTAAGTCTCCAAGTGTCGATCCCCTGCTTTAGGGTTTAGGCTCCCCTTATATAGTTGTCTTGAGGTCGGCCTTAGTCGGTTTGAGTAGGTTAAACTCTTCCATATTCGGAAATATGGAAGGTTCACTCTATCAAAAGTTTTCCTTTTTCCCGGAGGAAGGGGGTTGTCCCTGGGACCGGACCCAAAATGCTTTATAGCAGGGACCCGGGGCGTCTCCTAAGGGGGACCCAGAGGCCGGTGTCCTGCCTGGGGTCTGGAGAAATTCAATACCTGAGTATTTTCCCCAACATTTTACCCCTTATTGCTCGATTTGGTCATCGAACTCGGGGAATAACCTGTGCACTCAAGTACACCGGAGTTGCTCATTCTCAGCAGGCTTCCCTTAGGCAGGACATCGCTCCAGTAATCCTGCTATCCGGGGTTCCTCTCAGGCCGGAGCCAGTTCCCTGATAACAGACCGAGGTCTGACGCTATCTTCTTGAACCGATGATTTCTTGTTGAAGACGGAGAAGATCGGGGCATTTGGCAATGCTTTGGAGAGGGTGGAGCCTGGAGCTCTGGTGATTTCCGAATAAGAGGCCTTAGCACTTGCACATGGTGCTTAGAGGCAGGTCTGGAGGCTGGTGCGAAACTTTGTCGGAGATTCCGGATGCTTCGAAGGATACTCGTGTCGACTCTTCTTTTGGAGGTTTGTACCTTTTTGCGAAACTTCCCTTTTTAAGGAGGATTTCTTTTTCTCTTGCAAGGAACGAGTTTCCTTTTTTATGCTTGTTGTTTATGCCAGGGAATCTCTGGAATATTTAGAAACATTCCTTTTTCCTTTTCTGGCTCTGTGAAGAGGGGTGATCCGGATGTATATAAGGGCTCGCGATATCCTCTAATTGGCCTCAATCCAATTCCAGCGCTGACTTCCGGTTGAGAAAGATGAATCCCGAGCTGCTTGCATTTCCGTTCTCACTCGTGGGTGGCCGTCCAAGACCACGTCGTCTTTTCACCGATCCTTTCTGCTCTCCTATTCCTTCTTGGGGAGATGTTCCAGAGGCTGACAGTGAGGCGGTCCCGATGGCACCCCTGAGACGGCGCCGTTCCTGTTTCTTTGATGATGGTCCTCGTTCCAAGATTCGAGAGGGAGATCTTGCTAATATGCGGACGAAGTATGCGATTCATCATTCAATGGGGATGAGGAGCCCGTCTGAGTTCGAGCGTGCTCCAGATGGAGGAGCAAGTGAGGTAGCTATCTATGAGGAATATCTGGAAGCAGGCTTTCGGGGTGTTATCCCTTCCCTTATAGGCGAAGTATCCTCTTTCTTCGGTTTTTGTCCTTCTAAACTTACTCCCCTTACTTGGAGGACTTTAATAGCTATCCAAGTACTTGGGGAACGTCATGGATTTTCTGTTGGGGTACACGAGATTCTATATTCGTACTATTTTGCCCCTCTTGTGAACAAGGCATGGTTCTATCATCTCCGATCCCGATGGCACTCCTTTAGTTGAGGAACCTTCGAGGGGTATCAGGGGAAATTATCCCTTTAGGGATAGCTGGAACAATCGACATGTATTCGTGAAGATCCAGGAGCCTGTTGGTTTTCCCACGTCCTGGCGTACTGTCGGTAAGTTCTTCCTTGAGCTTCGCCGTTCCTTTCAGGTTTTTTTTTATTGATGCTTGGTTCTTGCTATCAGATGTGTCTCGTCCGGTTTCCTTTGCTGGAGAAGCGGTAGCAAAGCTTATAATGGGAGTTCCTCAACGATTTCGATGGGTGACATTTCTGGTGAGCAAGGAGGCCTTGCGTCATAGCCATGTTTGGGGTAAGCCTTCCCCTTTTAGTTTTCACCCGATAGTACTCCGTTTTCTTACTTCCTGCGTTGCTTTTTCTAGGGAACGTGGTGAGGCTCTTGGTGTCAGCCATCTATGATGAGCACCAGAAGGCTAAAACACGGAAGAGGCGTCCTTTTTATACTCCTCCGCCAAGATTGGCAAGGGCTGCTTCATTGGTTAATGGCTTATCTTCCACCTCGTCAACAGGTGCTGAAGCCATATCTAATGATGACCCACTGGTGGATGCTCACCGAAGGGTAATTGGCGAGGTGTTCTTTCTCCGTAGTCAGGTGCAGAACATGATGGCTCGCCGGGATCTGTTGATTCAGCAGGTGAAAGCGTCGGCCAGATGGAAGCTAATAAAAGAATGGCTGGAGAAGCGAGTGGAGCATTGGGATCCTAAAGAAGAGTATTGCCGACATCTGTTCCTGTGTGGGGGGGGGGGGTGTTAGGGGATTTTTGTGTAGGCTCTTTGTGAGTACTACAGAATGATGGATAGGCTGGTAAACCGGGTGAGTTTGTATATATTTCGTAGGGGTTTTAGAGAATAATGGAAAGATAGGATTGAAGAGACTTTTATTAGATAGAACAAGTAAGATTACAAGGTATTGAGTAAGAACCCTAATTCTAGCCGTCTAATCTTAGTCTCTAAGCCTTGGAGAGGTCGATCCCTTGCTTTAGGGTTTTAGTAGCTCTTATATAGTCGTCTAGGAGTCGGTTCCATTAGGTTAAACTCTTCCATATTCGGAAATATGGGAGGTTCTCCTTATCGGAAGTTTTCCATTTTTGGAAGGGAGCTCGGTTTCAGGGACCGAACTCGGGGTTCCTTTTAGCGAGGACCTGGAGCATTCCCTTATCGGGGACCCGAGGGTCTGGGTCCTGCCAGCAGGCTGGAGGAAATGATACCGGGATTTTTTTCTCCAACAGTTTGCCCCTTATTTCTCGATTTCGTCATCGAAGTCGGGGAATAACCTGTGCACTCAAGTCAACCGGGGTTGCTTATTCTCAGCAGACTCCCCTTAGGCAGGACCCCGTTCCATTGGTCTTGCTAGCATGGGTTCCACTCAAGCCGGAACTCATTCTGAACCCAGGTGAGGATTGACTCCTTCGTGTTTGACCGGAGTCTAGTAGTATTTTCTCTTATCTTCTGGAGATGACGAGGCTGGAGCTCTGGATTTTGAACCGCATGCGGGCTGGAGAGAGTTCTTGCTGGGAGAATCCATGGATCTTTGAGGCTATGATCCTTTGCTTTGAGGAATGGCGGGAGGGCTACGGAGTCGATGCTTTGACTCTGCAGATGAGGGAGTTCCTATTGGAGAGGACCGGGGCTTCTTAAGGCTGAGATTCCCTGAACTGGGGAAATAGTAAGGGGGATCCTTATGGTTCCCGTATTTTGGTCGAAATTTTTGGCGGGAAAAGGGGGAGCTCTTCGATGTTTGTCTCGAGATTCGTATTCACGCGTGGTCTTTCCCCCCCGATGCGTCTAAAGTTTTTCTAGGGTTTTTGATTCTACCCCTCTGATTCCTCCTAATTCCTTTAATTTCCTTTTCTCTCCCTCTCGAAGATTTCTTGTGATCTCCATATCTCGACTTGGGTCCTCATTCTGCAGGTAACTTCTCCTTCTCTTTCGCCTACTTTTAGATCCTTTCTTCCTTCCACTCTTAAGATGAGGACTGAGTCGGGTCTCTCTCTCCAGATTCTTCTTCCATAGGTAGTAGAGTTAGATCTAGTAGATCGAGGGTTGCTCCGACGGAATCTATGGATTCTTCCGATTCTTCTCTGGATCTGACCGCCAAAGCAAAAAATCCAAAAGCTATCGTTGCTAAGAGAGCTTCACCGGTAGGGGGGGAGCCGATATCCTCTGATTGGCCCTCCTTCAGTGATAGGGGCTGAGGAGGTCGCGGTTTGGAGGAAGAAGTACGAGCTCCCTGATGATGTTGCTATTCGAGTACCTAATCCAGAAGACAGGGTTACTGATTTCGGTGTGGATGAGGTTCATGTCTACAAGGGTTACTTCACGTCTGGGTTCAGGGATCAGATTCCCTCTTTGGTAGCTAAGATGTCCGAAACCCTCGGGATTTCCCCAGGTCAACTAAACCCTCCGGCTTGGAGGACATTAATAGCTTTGCAGAATTTAGGTGACCTCAACGGACTTGTGATTGGAGTGGCTGAGGTCCTGTGTGTGGGAACCGAAATTCGCACTGTCGATTTCCGTTTAAATAAGGAAATTAGGAAAACCCTAATTTCCCAGAGGTCCCGGATATCTAGTTGAGTCGGAGATCGAATAACAAAAACGGAAATATGCCTAAATCGCTCTAAGTGCTGAGTTTGCTCTCAGAAAAGTCCCCCCCATGCCTCTCGCCTAGGACTCCTTATATACTGGCTCTTAGGTCGGTTTACGCTTTTTCCCTTCTGCCCTTAAGCCGCCATAGCATAAAAATTGAGATATTCCATTTTTTTCCGATCTTCGTAATTATCTTCAAAATTTTGTATTTATTCGCGGAAACTTGACATTTATCTTTCCTTGCGCACCAAGCGTAAACCACCATGCGGCTCATGGGCTGTTGGTTAAGAAATCGTGAGTTGGGCCTCGAGTCATATCTTAGGTCCCTTTGGGCCGTCTTCTGACTCGAAGCGTTTATTACGGCTTCTTTCGATAAAGAACGAACTTTCCGCGGTTTTTACATTAAAGTTTGATCGATAACTTAGAATGGCGGGGAACGTGAAATGGGTTCGCTACGATCTTCAGGAGATAGCATCGAAGGGTAGACGAGAATGCGTGGACTAATGTCGTATCGACGTTTCGGAAGAGCTTCGGCTCGAGCTCGGTCGCTACGTTGCGACCGAGCTTTGGCTCGAGCTCGGTCGCTATGTAGCGACCAAGCGGAACACGCGTTCGGTCACTGCGTAGCGACCCTTTTCGAGCTCTTGTCCGACGACTCGCGTTTCCTCGGCACAGTTTTTCGTAAGGAAAAATCTATTTCGAAAAAGTATTTGTCGAAGAAAGTTTTTCGTTTTCTTCTTCGGGGATTTGGACGTTAACTTCGCCGCAACCGTTTTCGACCCCAACAGTTAGTCCCCCAGCTCGTTGGGAGCATGGATTTCTAGTGAGATCCCAATGCGCGGTATGGCGAGTTCGGACGAGATTGGTGTATTTGGGCGAAGTTCGTGTCCAAAAATCCGCAAGTAAATAGTAATTTCTCATGCCTATAAGACGGAAGGTAATTTCTTCACAATCTTTACACTTACTCATTCTCATAGAGAGGTTTCTTGAAAAATTATTATTTTCTTTCTCTTTCTCTCTATCATTTCCTTCTTGATAAAAAAAAAAGAAAAACACGAGATGTTGAGTAAGAAGAGGAGTTCGAAGAAAGGGTCCTTGCCTGCGAACGTTTCTGAAGAGCTTCGTGTGCCAAAGATGGAATTCGTTCCTCATTCGGTAGACCCGGCCGAGAACGAGGCATGGTGGGTGGCGTGTTACGGTTCGATCACGCCTCCCAAGGAAAAATCATTCCCGGTTATGAACCATCGCCCGGTGGAGGTAGGTGCACCATGTAGGAGTACTAGTGAATTCCTCGAGGTCATGCGGTCGTTCTACCATATTTCAGATGCGGTGGAGTTCAGGGTTCCTCGTTAAGGAGAGCGCGCTAGTAGTCCCCCGGAGGGTTACTTTACCTGTTACGAAGCATTCGTAGTGCGCTGTCGTTTGTGGTTCCCGATCCCCGAAATTATCGTCCGTGTGTTGGATCGTTTCAGGGTGGCGATAAGCCAACTGAATCCTCTTGGCATCCAGCACCTCATTGGAGTCCTGATCCTGAGCTACGAGCATGGTCTCTCCCTCACCGTTGATCACTTCGAAGCCCTTCTTCGGTTACAGATTATCAAGGATACGGACACGTACAGGCTGGTTCCTCGGAACTTCATGTCAGTGGTAAAGGGGTTTACTTCTAACTTCAACTCGTGGAAGAAGTTTTTCTTCTTCGTTCGTGTTGACGCCGCGTCCGTTGAGGAGAGTTGTATCCCATTGTTTCGGAGGTTGCCAAACGATTGTCCCTTCATCAATCCTCTTGCTCCGTTTCCTGAGGACATTATTGCGGTGAGGGATCTGCTCAGGAACGGTCCTTTTTTCTAGACTTCCTTTACGCCGAAGAGAGTTCGAAAGGCGCTGAGGTTTGTGCATCCTAGTCCTGCTTTGGGCGGAGAAACAAGGAGTGATTCCGAGCCTGATGACCAAGGTCCCGACGCCGCTCCCACGATTGCGACGGGGCTGAACTCTTCGAAGGGGAAAGATATTGACCTTGGTGACCTGGAGTTTTCGGTGGACGATTGCATGCTTCCAGGATGGGATCCAGACCTTGCTTTCGGCGATGGAAGCGGAACGAGCGAGGTCCCTATTCCGGACTTCGATGATTTCTTCGCTGGTTTTCCGTCGGGCTTTGATGCTCCTCAGGCTACGAGCGAGTCGGGGAGGCCGAAAGTCGTCGCGGAAGGATCTCGTATCATCAACGGGGTATAAGCTTTAAGAATTTTGACGATCGTTATTATTATTATTTTTTATAATTTTTTTTTTGCTTATAACGTGTCAATCGGTTTTATAGGGCTTGAATTTGCTTGGATCGGCTATTGAGGCGAGCCATAGAGAGGCCATGATCTATCGCTTTAAAGCGGAGAAGGCGGAAAAGGATCTTGCTCGCATGCGAGACGAGATGTTGGCGCGAGATGCTCAACTCGCTCGTGATCATGTCAGGGCTGTTCGTAGGGCGGAACGGAAGGGCAAGAGGGAAATTGTCGAGGTGATGAAGACTCGCGCTTCCCAATTCCAGGTTGAGTACGGGAATCTCAAGGACGCTTTCAACTCGCTGGGCGACTTCCGTGAGTGTCGCGGCTCAGTCGGGAGGCTTTGGAAGACGCGGGCGGATGACTACGTTTTCGAGAGGGAGATGGAGTTAATGAAGGGTGGCATGAAGGATCATGTTCACGCTGAGAAGCTCATTTCTCCGATCGATGGGAAGATTCAGGGATTCTGGGATCCCATCCCGGTTTCTCCTGATACCGTAGAAACCACGACTGATTTTGCCGGTGACGATGAGGAAGTGAACTATCCCGCGGATGAATTCGGAGCTTCCTTGTCCGAGAATTTTAACTTTGATCTGTGAGCGTTTTGATGGGAAGAAGTTTTTCCCTTATCTAGTATTTTGCGGCCGAGTGTGACCTTTGTTCATATATGTCCGACCGAGTGTGGCCTTCGAACTTTGTATGGGCCTGTTTTGGCCGTTTTTATCGGGACTGGCCATTGGTGGTTTTGAACCCCTACAGCTATGCGGTTTATATAGTGGATGTTTGTTTGAGTTACTTTGTTTCGAGTAGGTTTGAAGTAATCATGAGTTGTCATCTCATATTTAACTTCGTTGAGGCGTTCAATCTGTTGGTTTGTTCGAGACGTGAGTTTTCGTAAAAATTTATTCTTACGATCTTTTGGGACCGTTGGGATATGAACGGAGAGACATGTTTTAGGATCTCGTATCGTTTAGATAAAATGTCTTTGAGATGCCTGAGACCAATGCGATGGGTTTAGGGCAAGACCTAGGTTTACTCTCGGTTTTAAGGTTTGTGCGGTGACTAGCCGGCTATCGGTTTTCCTGTTGCGATTTCTACCTGATTCGTACCGATTTAAAGTCCGCGATTGGTTCTCGGCTTATACGATTTGTATGGTACGAATCGAGCATCTTTCCAGAGATAATTTTTAAGCCAACGAGACAAAATTTCGGATTTTTTTTGTAGCGCGCTTTCGTCCTTGTGTGGGACGTTCGAAGATCAAAAGAGTGATCAAGTTGCGTTTGTTTAAGACGGCCGATGTGTTCGTCGGGGCCAATCGACGAACGGAGTGTAAGATTTTTAGTGGTCGCGTTCGGAGAATTTGTTCGTATCGTCTCGATTTTTAACTTGGCGACGTCTCGCAGTTATTTCGAAGACTATACATATATTTTCGGTGCTGAAGTGAGATTGTTTTGCAATTTTGGGCCATACGAGGCTGCTGGCAAGAGTATTAACGTTTGTAGATTTTCTAAGTGTGTTCTGAGACTGTTGCATCAATTGAAGCGCAAGTGTCTTAAAAAGGAGCGACGCATAATATAGTAAATTTTTTTTGAAATCTCTAAAAAAAATTCGATTACAATAACGCATCTTTTCCTATGTGGGAGTATACGAGTATACGCACCCACTCCCCCCCCCCCCCCTTTTAGAGAGGGGGATTGCTGAACTCATCTTTGGGCGAGCTGCCTACGTACCTCTTTCGAGGATCAAGCCATCTCGTAGTTCTGTTTTATGCCGCGAGCATTTTCACTCGGCGGTTGTCGCCGTGCTGACTCACTTGATCGTGATGACCGTGGCCTGGTCAGTGTTTTCTTCTGGATGTTCTGGTTGAGTTGTAGTGTCGGCTTCGGACTCATGTTGAGTTTCGACACCCGAAGTGTTTGCGTCAGTAGATGATGTTAAATCGTCTTTTCTTGAAACGTTTTTGGTCGAAGATTTATCAACCTTCGTGCGTTTGTGATTTGCCGTTGCAGAGGTCGTTATCTGCCTTAACTTGTGCTCTGAGAGGAAGCACAATCGCGACTGTTTTTGACATCCCCAGATAGCTGCGACTCCGTTTGGGGTCGGGAATTTGACTTCAGGTGGTACGTTGATGGAACGGCTTGCATGGTGTTGAGCCATGGGGTTCCCATGATCACGTTATAGATGGCAGGATGATCGACTACCGCGAATTTAATGATTTTTGTGATCTCCTTGGCCATGACTGGTAGCTGAATCGACCCGAGGGTCATCGATACTTCGCCTGAAAAGCCTGTGAGCGGTTTCGGCGTTGGAGTTACTTCTCCGAGTTCGATGCTCATCCGATTGAGAGTGTCGCGGAAGATTACATTGACCGTGCTTCCCGTGTCAATGAGTACTCTTCCGACTTCCAGATCTCGTATGACGAGGTCTATGACGAGCGGATCGCAGTGAGGTTGATCGATACCGCCGGCTTCCTCCTTCGTGAAGGTGATTGAGCAATTCTGATCATATCGGGTAGGTGACCATGTAGGCCAGTTTGCGCTCGACTCCGCCTTCCGCTGGTAAGCCTTGATGGCCAAAACCGTATCGTTGCAGAATTGCGATCCTCCGATGATCATGTTGACTCTGCGACAATTATTATCGTTCCCCTTGTCGTCTAGCCTTCTGCCGCATTTATCCCCAGCTTGGTTTCTTTGAGGAGATCTCTCCGCGGGAAGATTTCTGTCCGGCTTCGGGGGGCGATCGGTCTCGAGGATGAGATCTTTCACGCTGGTCACTTCCGAGAGTTCTCCGGGAAGTAGCTTCGCGGCCAGCCTTGCTCCCAAGACTTTGTAGTTAGTCGTGCAGTGTCCTCGGGACTGGTGGAACTCGCCGAAGGTGATTTCATCATATCCTTGATTGCGAGTCCACGTATTACCCGTGGTTCGGCCCTGGTCCGAGCCGATCGCGTAATTGTGCGCTCCTTGGAGATCTTTCCCCTCGTGATGGACATACTTGTCGTTACGAGGGTTCTTCTTCTTCGTTTTTGGGTCTACATCTTTTGAGGATGGTCTCGCCGACTTATGTTTTTGCGATAAGATTTTCGTTTCTTCCTCGATCATGATGTAGTCCGTCGGCTTGTGGAGGGCGCCCTGGATCGTCCGCGGTTTGTCGAGGGATATCCATTTTCTGAATTTTGACATGTACCAGAGCGCCTTTCTGAACGCATCGATGGCCACCTTGTCGCTTATCCCGCTGACCCTGGACATTACCAACTTGATTCGGCTGATGAACTCGCGGAGGGGTTCGTCTTCCCTCTGGGACAGACTCCAGAGATCGACATCGGAAGTTTCTCTATCTATGAACATTGAGTATTGCTTGAGAAATTCTGATGCGAGCTGTCGGAAACTTCCGATAGAGTTTCGCTTAAGGCGTGCGAACCATTCGAGGGCTGCTCCTTCTAGATTCTCGACGAACAGGCGGCAATAGCCGGCGTCTCTTTCTCCGTCCTTCAGCCTCTCTCTTCCCATCGTGATGTGGAAAGCCTGAAGGTGTGCTCTCGGATCGATCGTACCATCATACTTCGGTACTTTGATTTTTGCTGGATCGGATACCCTCATATCTGAGATGCGAGTGGTGAAAGGGGTCTTCCGAGCCCCTTCCAGCAGCCTGTTGATCTCGGGGGCCGCGCTGGTAGCGTGATGGATTTGAGATTTTATGGCTCTTACTTCTGCCGCAGTCTTGGTGATATAGTCGCGAAGATCGCGGATATCCGACGTCTCGCCAGCAGATTTCCGTGCTTGTCGGCGTTTACTGCGAGTGAGGTCGGTTTGCTTTTCAGCCAGCTCTTCTTGTTCGTTCCAATAGAGGATATCCTCCTCCTCTGTCATTGGTTTGTCGAACGGAGAGTTTTCCCGAGTGAATTGGCTTATGGTCCTCCTCGGATGTCTTTCGACGTCCTCATCAGTATCGTTGGAGACATCGCTAGGATCCAGGTCGACTTCCTCGACTCCGTTGTCCTCCGAAGCCTTCGCGGGAGGCGGAGGGCTTTCGGGGTTTCCCTTTTCGATGAGGGATTTTTCGCTAGGGTTTTGACCCGAAGGTTGTTCCTGCGCTGCTCCAGGCCGGTCAATTGGGGTTGCGAAGTCGAGTCTTTTCCCGCGGACTTTAGTAGTTCCGCGGGGGCGGATTGCTCGAGTCTTTGCCGTTAAAGTTTCCACTTGTTTGGTCAAGGTGCTCACGAGCTTATCCTGTTCTTCCGACCTTTTTTCGTAGGTGGCGAACATCTTTTTAAACTTCTCGAGCGCCGCGGCGTTGGCTGGTACGTTGGCTGCGGATAAATCCGCTGCGGGAGTGTGGAGATCAGTGCCACTGCTTCCGGTAAGAGGAGTCTGCACGTTATCCGCGTCGTCAGTTGACATGTCTGGTTGAGCGTGATGTGGTTGAGAGTTAGATTGATCCGTATCCCCCTCCTTCTAGCGCCAAACTGTGGGAACCAAAATTCGCACAATCGATTTCGTTTAAATAAAGAAACTAGGAAAACCCTAATTTCCCAGAGTTCCCGAATATCTAGTTGAGTCGCAGCTCGAATAACAAAAACGGAAATATGCCTAAATCGCTCTAAGTGCTAAGTTTGCTCTCAGAAAAGTCCGCCCCCTATGCCTCTCGCCTAGGACTCCATATATACTGGCTCCTAGGTCGGTTTACGCTTTTCCCCTTCTTCCCTTAAGCCGCCATATCATAAAAATGGAGATATTCCATTTTTTCCGATCGTCGTAATTATCTTCAAAATTTTGTATTTATAAGCGTAAACCGCCATGCGGCTCACGGGCTGTTGGTTAAGAAATCATAAGTTGGGCCTCGAGTCATGTCTTAGGTCCCTTTGGGCCGTCTTCTGACTCGGAGCGTTTATTACGGCTTCTTTCGATAAAGAACGAACTTTCCGCTGTTTTTACGGTAAAGTTTGATCGATAACTTAGAACGGTGGGGAACGTGAAATGGGTTCGCTACGGTCTTCGGGAGAAAGCATCGAAGGATAGACGAGAATGAATGTACTAATGTCGTATCGATTTGGAAGAGCTCGATCGCTACGTAGCGACAGAGCGGAACACGCGTTCGGTCGCTGCGTAGCGACCCTTTTCGAGCTCTTGTCCGATGACTCACGTTTCCTCCGCAAAGTTTTTCGTAAGGAAAAATCTATTTCGAAAAAGTATTTGTCGAAGAAGGTTTTCGTGTTCTTCTTCGGGGATTTGGACGTTAACTTCGTCGGAACCGTTTTCGACCCCAACACTGTGTTCTTACTCTGTCTCTCCTCTAAGTGGCGCAGAGTGGAGGTATCACCTTCATCCCAAGGCAACGAGCCCCTAGTTAGAGAAATTCTCAAGAAGGAGAGAAAACGGCTTCCGGCCTTTGAGGGAAACTGGACGGAAAAATTCGCCTTTATGCACCTCCCGGGCTTTTCCTCTATTTGGTGATTGGAGGGTAGGCTAGTCGTAGGAACCAAGAAGGTTATCTAGATACTAGGATACTAACGATCTTTTGTCTTTTTGATGCAGATTTGCCTCGTGTTGACTATTCTTCGGGGAAGGATACCATCGAGCTGGTGTTGAAGCTTCCTCTCGAGCGACGTCAGATTCCTTTTCTCGTGAGCAAAGCAACATGAAAGCGTTGCAGTATCTGGGTGTGGGAACCGAAATTCACACCGTCGAGTTTTGATAATCGGAGGAAAGCCAAGTTAACCTAGCCTTCCCTGAAGGTCCCGGTTATTTGTTGGGCCATGCACAACACAATCAATATGAAAGATTCGAAAGTAATAAATCGTAAAAGAGCGAAAAGAGAACAGAGAGGTCTTATTTCCGAATTCGCGTTTGAGCGTGAACAACAGGTAAGATCCTAGGCCACGAGAGCTGTCGGTATGTTCACTAGTCTAGCCACCTAAGTTCTAACCAAGTCGAGTCGCAGCTCGGTAGTAAAAACGGAAAAATGCCTAAATTGCTCTAAGTATTAAGTTTGCTCTTAGAATGCTCTCTCTTTTCTCTTCGTCCTAGGTCCTCCTTATATACTCCTCCTTAGGTCGGTTTACCTCTTCTCGGGCCGGATTTGTCGCGAAGCGGGCTTTTCCATATTTCCTTCTCCTTTGTGATTATCTTCGGAAATTTGACATTTATCTCTTCCCGCGGATGCGATAAACCGTCATACCAGTTTTTGGGTTCAAATCTTTTGGGACCAAAGATGGGCCGTTGTCCGCAATTCGGACCCTCTTTGGGCCGTATCGAGACTTAAGCGTTTTTACGATTTTACTCGCGAACTAGCCGTTGGTATAGGCATGGTTCTTCCAACGGAACCCTGTTTCTTCGCATAGCCGAGGCAGTTGGTGTTAAGTTAACCGTAACCTGCTCTACTTCGAAGAATAGGAAACTGTTCAAGAGACATAACCTTCCCAAATTCCCCAATACTTTCGACGAAGTTTTTTAGACGGAACATTGGTGTCGTATCCACGGACCCGAGGACTGAGTTACGGAAACTTCAGACGAAGATGCATGGTTATGAGATGGGACCGGGTTCGGAATGGTCCATGGAGAATTGGCCGCGCTCGCCGGGCGAACTGATCCGCGGCACGATCGAGCTCGTCGGCGAGCTGACTGGCAACACGGTCGTGCTGGCCGGGCGAGCTGGCCCGTGTTACGGCCGAGCTCGCCGGCGACTCGACCGGCAACACGGCTGTGCTCGCCGGGCGAGCTGCCTCGTGTCGCGGCGGTGCTCGCCGGGTGAGCTGGCCTGTGTCATGGCCGAGCTCGTCGGCGACTCGACCGGCAACACGGCCATGCTCGCCGGGCGAGCTGGCTCGTGTCGCGGCCGTGCTTGCCGGGCGAGCTGGTCCGTGTCACGGCCGAGCTCGCCGGCGACTCGATCGGTAACACGGCCGTGCTCACCGGGCGAGCTGGCTCGTGTCGCGGCCAAGCTCGCCGGGCGATCCATTTCGGCTGTTCGTTTTCTCGTCTTTTGAAGTTTTGACCGAGATTCGGATTTTCTGAGGACTTTCGGACATCGATTCCGTCGTGACCGATTTTGACCTCAACAGTTAGCCCCCCCAGCTAGCTAGGATCCGTGGACCTGGGTGTTAGGTCCTAGCTTGCGGTATGGTCTATTCTAGGTGGAATTAGACGTAATCGTTTGTCGAAAGATTGAAGGTGAATAGAAAAAAATTGTATAAGTAAGGGAAGTAAGTTTTTCAAATTCTTTACTCACTTCTTCCCTTAAGAAAAGATTCCTTCAAGATAGAAATTTTTTCTCCAAGATCTCTCTTTGCTCAAAGAAAAGGTTTCGAAAGGAGGTCGGAGAACAGAACCGGAGACAGGTTGAGCTCCATTCTCAGGCCCTTGTCCGTGCGGAGAGGAGAGGAAAGAAAGTGATTGTCGCCGAAATGAAGCGGAGGGCTGCTTTGTTTGCCACTGAATTCGAGAGCTTTAGGGATGCTCAAGAATTCGTGGGCGATTTTCGCGAGTGCCGTGGCTCGGTTGCTACCCTCTACAAGTCGCAGAACGAGGACTTCTCTTTTCCTGCCGAGGTCGCCGAGATGTCGGGTCTTATGAACGGGTGTGCCCATGCCGAATCCTTGGTTCCTCCGATCGAAGGAAGGGTCTGAAAGCTTTGGGATTCCATCGAGGTCTCGGAGGACACGGCGGAAGCGGGAACCGGTGTCAGTGATTAAGGTGCCGGAGTCGCGGACGGAGAGGTGGACCAGCCTGCGAGCTCGTTTGGGGTCTTCGACTTTGAGCTTTGAGGATTGTTGGGATTATTTCCCTTAGTTTTATTTTGAGGTTTGATGTATCTAGGCCGAGAGTGGCAGTATTTGATTTATGTGTGTTATGGCCTTGCGAGGCTATGTGAACTATGTGTTTGAGACCGGCCGTTTGGTGGCTTTGGGTCCTAGCCGTTTTTTACGGCTTATATATGATGAATGATCGACATTCTGTGTGTTTTAGTTTATACTTCTGCCAAGTGTGAGGGAATGATACGAGTAGCCACTTCGTATCTTAACTCTTAGTTTATCGTCTTGTTCGTTTGCTCTTACTGAACGAGGGTGTCGGAAACGTTTAGGAGTTTCACGAAGTTTCGTGAGCGTATTAGATATAGACGATGGGACATGTTTTTAAGATCTCGTATCATGTCTTGAGATGTTAGTGGACCAGTAGGACTGGGTTTAGGGCAAGACCTAGGTTTACTTTTGGCTCTAAGGCTGTGTGACGACTGATCGGCTCTCGTTTTACCTGTGGCCGATTTCCACCTGGTTCTTTCCGATTTAAAGTCCGTGACTTGGTGTCGGCTTATATGACTTGTATGGAATGAACCGAGCACTCTCCAGAGACCGTCTGGAGTGCTGACCAAAATTTCAGATTTCTTGTATAGCGCGCTATGGTATCCTTGTCGGATGTAAGAGAACCTTTTTCTTTTACGAAAGGTTAGACTACGAGTTCTTTTTTTTAGAACGTTTTGGGTTTGTCCGTCGGGGCCAATCGACGGGGAATTTGTTTTTTTTTTTAGAGTCGCGGACGGACTGTGTGTTTGGATAATATCTCTCGAAAATATTTACGACGTCTCCCTTTTTCCGAAAGGTATATCCAGTGAATCGGGAGACCGTAATAAAATGAGTTTTATTGGAAAAGTTTCGAAAATATCGAGTACATGTGTGGATATTCCAAACTTTGCGGGAGTATACGAGTACATGTGTGGATATTCCGAACTTTGTGGGAGTATATGAGTATACGTACCCACTCCCCCCCCTTTTTGGAGAGGGGGATAGCTGAACTTGTCAATAGGACAAGCTGCCTACGTACCTCTTTCGAGGATCAAGCCATCTCGTAGTTCTGCTTTGTTGTTGCGGGCGTTCCTACTCGTTGGATAGGGCCGTTTTTAGATTTGCGCGTGCGTCCCTCTCGGAAGATTCTTTATCAGTCCTGGGAGGGCGGTCGGAATCCAGGATGAGGTCTTTTATGCTAGTGACCTTTGAGAGGTCGGCAGCGAGGAGTTTTGCGGCTAGCCTTGCGCCGAGAACTTTGCAGTTCGTAGTGGAATGACCTTTGGTCTGGTGGAACTCGCAGTAGGAGTTATCCTTATACTGGTTCCTGGACCAGGTGTTTCTGGAGGTCTTCCCTTGTTTGGAATTTATAGTGTAGTTTTGCTCGCCCTGGATGTCTTCTCCCTCGTGGTGGACATACTTGTCGTTTAAAGAGCTTTTCTTTTTCGTGGGCGTCTTCTGCGGGTTGTACTTCTAGGAGAGGATTTTCATCTCCTCTTCCATTACGATGAAGTCCGTTGCCTTATGAAGAGAATCCTGAATCGTTATCGGCTTTTCGAGGGATACCCATTCCCGGAATTTCGACCGGTACCAGAGAGTTTTCTTCAGAGAATCGATTGCCACTTTGTCGCTGATCCCGGTGACTCTTGCCATTACTAGCTTGAATCTGTTCATGAACTCACGGAATGGCTCGTCTTCTCTTTGAGACAGGCTCCAGAGATCGACGTCCGAGGTTTCTCTGTCCATGAACATGGAATACTGCTTGAGAAACTCTACTGCAAGTTGGCGGAAACTTCCGATGGAATTTCGTTTTAGGCGAGAAAACCATTCAAGCGCGGCTCCTTTGAGATTTTCGACAAAGAGGAGGCAGTAGCCAGCGTCTCGTTCGCGTTCCTTGAGTTTGCACCTCCCCATCGCGATCTGGAAAGACTGCAGGTGCGCTTTCGGGTCGGTGGTGCCATCGTAGATGGGAATTTTGATCTTCCCCGGGTCCGAGACGTTGGTCTCAGTAATCCGGGCAGTGAACGGGGTTTTGCGTGCTTCCTCGGGAAGTCTGTCGATCTCGGGCGCAGCGCTTGTCGTGTGGTGGATTTGTGATTTCACCGCTTTCACCTCCGCTGCGGTTTTCACGATGCACTCGCGGAGATCGTAAATCTCATCAGGATTTCTGGCAGCCTTGTGAGCTTGTCTGTGTTGGCCGCGGTGGATCCAGGCCTGCTTCTCGGCCAGCTCCTCCTGTTCTACCCAATAGAGGTTTTCTTCTTCCTCGGTCATGGGTTTTTTGAAGGACGCGTCCTGCCGAGCGGACTGGCTTCGCGTTCTTCTTGGGTGGATGTCAGCACCGTCGTCCGAGTGCTCGGGCTGGTCGCTTATATCCAGGTCGATGCGCTTGATTTCTTCTCCTTCGTTGCTCCCGGTAGGAGGTGGAAGGTTCTCCGCAGTTGGCTATGCACCTGGCTGGAGCGTTTCATCAGGGTTTTGGCCTGAGGAAGCCTTGTCCGCGTGTGCAGCTCGATTGCCTGGAGTTTCGAAATCAAGTCTTCTGCCGCTGCGGGCTCTTGTGGTTCCGCGCGGGGCTTTGTTCCTGGCCTTCGCCGTTAAGGTTTCCAACTGTTTTGCGAGAGAGGCAACAAGTTTTCCTTGTCCGTCCGTCTTTTTCTGAGCGGAGGTGAACATTTCCTTCATCTGGTCTAGTATCGCGGCGTCGGCAGTGACCGTTGATACATTTCCAGCCGGAGTTTTATCAGCGTTAGCATCGACGGGAGTCCCGTCGTGCGTTTGAGGGTCTTTGTCAGCGTTGGTCGTCATATCGGACTGAGCGTGTGTTGTTACGAGAGAGATAGATCCGTACCCCCCCCCCACCTTCTAGCGCCAAACAGTTGGAACCGAAATTCACACCGTCGAGTTTTGTTAATCGGAGGAAAGCCAAGTTAACCTAGCTTTCCCTGAAGGTCCCGGTTATCTGCTGGGCCACGCACAACACAATCAATATGAAAGATTCGAAAGTAATAAATCGTAAAAGAGCGAAAAGAGAACAAAGAGGTCTTATTTCTGAATTCGCGTTTGAGCGTGAACAACAGGTAAGATCCTAGGCCACGAGAGCTGTCGGTATGTTCGCTAGTCTAGCCACCTAAGTTCTAACATAGTCTAGTCGCAGCTCGGTAGTAAAAACGGAAAAATGCCTAAATTGGTCTAAGTATTAAGTTTGCTCTTAGAATGCTCTCTATTTTCTCTTCGTCCTAGATCCTCCTTATATACTCCTCCTTAGGTTGGTTTACCTCTTCTCGGGCCGGATTTGTCGCGAACCGGGCTTTTCCATATTTCCTTCTTCTTTGTGATTATCTTCGGAAATTTGACATTTATCACTTCCCGCAGATGCGATAAACCGTCATACCAGTTTTTGGGTTCAAATCTTTTGGGACCAAAGATGGGCCGTTGTCCGCAATTCGGACCCTCTTTGGGCCGTATCGAGACTTAACCGTTTTTACGATTTTACTCGCGAAGTAGCCGTTGGTATAGGCATGGTTCTTCCAACGGAACCCTGTTTCATTGCATAGCCGAGGCAGTTGGTGTTAAGTTAACCGTAACCTGCTCTACTACGAAAAATAGGAAACTGTTCGAGAGACATAACCTTCCCAACTTCCCGAATACTTTCGGCGATGTTTTTTTTTGACGGAACATTGGTGTTGTATCCACGGACCCGAGGACTGAGTTACCGAAACTTTGGACGAAGATGCATGGTTATGGGATGGGACCGAGTTCGGAATGGTCCATGGAGAATTGGCTGCGCTCGCCGGGTGAACTGATCCGCGGCACGATCGAGCTCGCCGGCGAGCCGACCGGCAACACGGTCGTGCTCGCCGGGCGAGCTGGCCCGTGTCACGGCCGAGCTCGCCGGCGACTCGACCGGCAACACGGCCGTGCTCGCCGTGCGAGGTGGCTCGTGTCGCGGCCGTGCTCGC
Organism: Brassica napus; assembly: GCF_020379485.1. Taxonomy (NCBI): domain Eukaryota; kingdom Viridiplantae; phylum Streptophyta; class Magnoliopsida; order Brassicales; family Brassicaceae; genus Brassica; species Brassica napus. The sequence goes on from NC_063445.1 coordinate 42,492,965, forward strand.
CGGCGACTCGACCGGCATCACAGCCGTGCTCGCCGGGCGAGCTGGCTCGTGTCGCGGCCGAGCTCGCCGGGCGATCCGTTTCGGCTGTTCGTTTTCTCGGCTTTTGAAGTTTTGACCGAGATTCGGTTTTTCTGAGGACTTTCGGACATCGATTCTGTCGTGACCGATTTTGACTCCAACACTAGTGTAAGCTTTCCACTTTCTTCCATACCTCTTCTTATAGTTGCTGACTTGATCTACTTTCATGTGCTAGGTGAGATGTCAGGATCCAAGGGTGACGAGGCTATGGCAAAGTACAAGAAGGCTCTTGAGGTGATGTCCGCAAGGAAAGCTGCCCCCAAGCGAGTTTCTCCAACCGAAGACGATGACAAGGTGCAGATTATCAGGAGTAGCAAATGCCAGGCGGTTTCTGCTGCAGCTCCTTCCTCTTCCAAGAAGAAATCCAAGGCATCAGGCTCTTCTCCTAAAGGTTCTCCCTCTGCCCCTTATGACTGGGCCACAATGCTCACTAACCTCAACGCAAAGGTGTTCCCTTCGACTCCGGGGCTTCTGGCAACGGAAGCAGATTCTTCCATGGCTCCAGGGTGACTTTCTTCATGTAATACCTCATACGATTCTTTAGTCTTTTGGTTCTGGCTGCTGATCAGAGCTTATGCGTAGGTGGCGTCTCAACTATACCATCTCGGGGAGAGGATGGAAGGTGCAGCTTCTACAAAAGTCGAGATGGATACTCTGGCCTCCCAGCTGCGCGAGGAAAAAGATGCTTCTCTAGCCAAGGACAAGGAGTTCAAGGCGTTGAGGCTCAAGGTGAGGAACCAAGAGAAAGCAGGGGAGCTGGCGGCAACAGAGAACGTCTCCCTGAGGGGCCAACTGAAGAATAGGGAGGAGGAGCTGAACGATCTGAAGGATGCCGCGGAAACCTTTGAGGCCTAGAAGGCCATGGCTGTGAATGGTGCCAAGGTCGTGGCCCGATGGGAGCTGATGCGGGAGTGGCTTAGTGGTCAGACCGATAGCTGGGATCCCGTGAATACCCTAGAGCAGTACAAGACGGTGAAGATCACCGAAGCCGAGCTTCAAGGACTCCCAGCTCCCTCCTTTGAGTATGAGCCTCAGGTTCCTAGTGATGAGGAAGTAAAGAAGACGCCGGAGCCCGCTGCTGATGACCCTCCTGCAAACTGATCCCGATATTTTGTTATTCGTACTCCTGACCCCGCAGAGGGGTTTTATTTTGTAACTGCCGTTGGTGAAGGCTTTAAAACTCTGGACCAGGCCTTTGTGCCATTTTATTTTGCTGTTTCAAACGATCGCCCTGTTGTGGCCTTTTGATATATGCTTTCCGGATTTGTATTTTTTGTTTGCTTGCTTGTCCTTCGTCTTTGGGATCTTTAGCTCTGTGATTTCCAACAATCTTTCGGGAGTTTGCAGGTTGTTTGAGTGACCCTGGGATCCTGAAGCTTGACTCATTAGTCAGGATTAGAGAGCTGGTGAATACTGCTCAAGTGAGCTAAGCATTGATTGCTTGAGGGTCTCTTATAGGACCTGGGCCGCATGGGCTCTAGATGTTATGGTTGTCGGAGGACCCATGGATCCCAGGTGTTAAGGTTCCTTGAAACCTTTGGACTTGCAATGATCAGACCTCGTGGGTCTCGTATGACTGGATCTCCTCTGGGGATCCTGGGGTCAGTTGGAGAATTTTAATAATCTTAGGACCCGGGGGTCTCTTCTTAGGGAACCTGTCGGTTCTGGACCCTGAGGTCTTGAGTTGGATACGTGGTCTTTGGACCCTGGAGTCTCTTTAGGGAACCAATAAGTTCTTGGCCCTGAGGCCTGTCTGAGCCCGGAGTTCTTTCTCAGAACACGGAATTAAGGTTTTAAAGGGACCGCATTCTGCCACCCTAGGTGAGGCCACTCTCGGTACCTGTTGGGGTATCGCAATCTACCACTCGGAAGCTGGTCACTATCGAGTTCCCGTGCTGCATGCTGCTTTTTGCAGAAAGCCACTATCAGACTTAGCGGGTGCTGGTGTGGGTGAAAACCCAAGTGCCAGGCTTTGCTACTTTCTACGTCTGGAGAAGTAGAATATTATGTGGTGCTCCCGGAGTTTTGCACTTGCTCAAGGGCAATTATACCTCGTGGCCCCTGTATTATTCTAGCACGTAGCGTTTTAATAAAGGTACTTTCACATTTTTGGTATTTTTGTTTTGGACCCGGATATGCCTGAGGCTATACAGGGGTTTTAGGTAGTATTGACGGCATACTCGGGCTTGCGCAGACTCATTCCTACCTTATGTCTCATACCCGTTTTGTTTTTTCGTGGTCGTACCACTTGTCATTAAGGGTTGGCCAGGATCGAAGGTCTCTTGGACCTGATCCAACTTGTTTGCCCCTTTAAGTATTATGGCATTCCTACTACTCTTTTATAGTCGGAACTATTTTATTATATAAGCTTTGTCCGGAGACGTTTCAGCGTACATAGGAGCAGGAAAACATAATGCTTAAATAATAGATAAAATAATTAATAGAAATCATGGCCCGGAGACCGTACAAGATATCAGCTTGCGAGGTACCCAGAAGGTTAGCCATGTTTTACCTCTTGTTGCTAGGTGATCCGCAGGGTTTGACTTGCTTTTGGGACGAGCGTCCTTGCTGGAGGGTTCATCCTTCTTCTACGGGGTTCTGCCTCTTTCTTGGGTCTAGGGACCGCAGTCGAGACTTGTTTCATGCCCCAGACCTTAGTCTTCGGGGACCACTGTCTCTTGTTGATGAAGCTTTTCAGCACTTCCATGAAATGTGTAGTCTCATTCATCCACCGAAGCGACCAGGTTCGGAGGCCTCCTGCCTGGCCAAGTGTCTCCAACCTGCGTTTGCGAGGCGCCCTTTGCTCCGGAGCCGTCCGATATACCCACTGAGGAGGTCTCCTTGAAGTACTCGTGCCCCACTTGTTTATCCGCGAGACCACTGGCTGATACCTGATAAGGTTTTCGGTGATCTTGTCTATGTGAGGCGGGGGACAAGGGTCCTGCGAGGACCAGGTCTTGCGAGCAGATCGACCTCTGAGGATTCCTCGGGTTCTTGGAATGATTCAAGGTCCGCCTTCTCCAGAACGACCCCCAATTACTTGTATCATTGACCTCTGATCCCTGGGTTTGAGGGGTCTGAGGTCTTCTCTGTATTTGCTATAAGATCTTGGTCTTCCCCTTCAGGGTGGTCTGATAGCAGGATCGAGAGTTCTCCTGGTCTCCCCTGATTATTCTGATGCCCCAGGGTGTAGGTAACTTCACCATCTGATGAAGGGTTGAAGGGACTGCTCCCATGGCGTGAATCCATGGTCGTCCCAAGATCATGTTATATGCCGATTGACAATCTACGACCAGGAATTTGGTAGACATGTTGACCCCTTCAGCGTATACTGGGAGGATAGCCTCTCCGGCGGTTTACTTGACCTCGCCGCTGAACCCGATGAGTGGTGTTACCTTGCGCGTCAGGGTGCTCTCCTCCAGCCCTAGATCGTGGTATGCCGTCTGGAAGATAATGTTGCTGGAGCTGCCGTTGTCTACTAGTATTCTTTTCACCAAGCAGTTTGCTACGGTGAGAGAGAAAACTAGAGCATCATGGTGGGGAGCTAGGATCTTCTCTTGCACCTTAGCTGTGAAGCTTATTGTTGGGATCAAAATCGGTCACGACGGAATCGATGTCCGAAAGTCCTCAGAAAAACCAAATCTCGGTCAAAACTTCAAAAGCCGAGAAAACGAATAGCCGAAACGGATCGCCCGGCGAGCTCGACAATGACACGAGCCAGCTCGCCCGGCGAGCGCGACCGTGTTGCCGGTCGACTCGCCGGCAAACTTGGCCGCGACACAAGCCAGCTTGCCCGGCGAGCACGACCGTGTTGCCGGTCGACTCGCCGGCGAGCTCGGCCGTGACACGAGCCAGCTCACCCGGCAAGCACGACCGTGTTGCCGTTGCCGGTCGACTCACCGGCGAGCTCGGCCGTGACACTAGCCTGCTCGCCGGGCGAGCTGATCCGTGTTGCCGGTCGGCTCGCCGGTGAGCTCGACCGTGGCACGGATCAGCTCGCCCGGCGAACCTGGTCCCATCCCATAACCATGCATCTTTGTCTGAAGTTTCCTTAACTCAGTCTTCGGGTCCGTGGATACGACACCAATGTTCCGTCTTAAAAACATCGTCGAAAGTCTTCGGGAAGTTGGGAAGGTTATGTCTCTCGAACGGTTTCCTATTCTTCGTAGTAGAGCAGGTTACGGTTAACTTAACACCAGCTGCCTCGGCTATGCGAAGAAACAGGGTTCCGTTGGAAGAACCATGCCTATACCAACGGTTACTTCGCGAGTGACATCGTAAAAACGCTTAAGTCTCGATACGTCCCAAAGAGGGTCCGAATTGCGGACAACGGCCCATCTATGGACCCAAAAAACTTGAGCCCAAAGACTGGTATGACGGTTTATCTCATTCGCGGGAAGAGATAAATGTCAAATTTCCGAAGATAATCACAAAGAAGAAGGAAATATGGAAAAGCCCGCTTCGCGACAAATCCTGCCCAAGAAGAGGTAAACCGACCTAAGGAGGAGTATATAAGGACGACCTAGGACGAAGAGGGAGAGCACATCAGAGCAAATTAGCACTTAGAGCAATTTAGGCATCTTTTTCCGTTTTTACTTCGACTCAACTAGTTTAGATTTAGGTCGCTAGACTAGCGAACGTATCGACAGGTCTTGTAGCCTAGGTCTTTACTTGTTGTTCACGCTCAAACGCGAATTCGGAAATAAGATCCTCTTATTATCTCTTTCTGCTTATTTTCATTTTATTCTTTCATATTGATCGTGTCGTGTGTGGCCCAGCAGATAACCGGGACCTTCAGGGAAGGCTAGGTTAACTTGGCTTTCTTCCGATTACAAAACACGACGGTGTGAATTACGGTTCCCACGGTTTGGCGCTAGAAGGAGGGGGGGGTACGGATCTATCTCTCTCGCAACCACACACGCTCAGTCTGATATGACGACCAACGCTGACAAAGACCCGCAAACGCACGACGGGACTCCCGTCGATGCCAACGCTGATAAAACTCCAGCTGGAAACGTATCAACGGTCACTGCCGACACCGCGATACTAGACCAGATGAAGGAAATATTTGCCTCCGCTCAGAAAAAGTCGGACGAACAAGGAAAACTCGTGGCCTCTCTCGCAAAACAGGTGGAAACCTTAACGGCGAAGGCCAGGAGCAAAGCCCCGGGCGGAACCACAAGAGCCCGCAGCGGTAGAAGACTTGATTTCGAGACTCCGGGCAATCGAGCTGCACACGCGGAGAAGGCTTCCTCAGGCCAAAACCCTGATAAAAAGCTCCAGCCAGGTGCACAGCCAACTGCGGAGAACCTTCCACCTCCTACCGGGAGCAACGAAGGAGAAGAAATCGAGCGCATCGACCTGGATATAAGCGACCAGTCCGATCACTCGAACGACGGTGCTGACATCCACCCAAGAAGAACGCGAAGCCAGTCCGCTCGGCAGGACGCGTCCTTCGAATGACCCATGACCGAGGAAGAAGAAAACCTCTATTGGGTAGAACAGGAGGAGCTGGCCGAAAAGCAGGCCAGGATCCACCGCAGGCAACACAGACAAGCTCGCAAGGCTGCCAGAAATCCTGATGAGATCCACGATCTCCGCGAGTACGTCGCGAAAACCGCAGCGGAGGTGAAAGCGGTGAAATCACAAATCCACCACGCGACAAGCGCTGCGCCCGAGATCGACAGACTTCTCGAGAAAGCACGCAAAACCCCATTCACTGCCCGGATTACTGAGACCAACGTCTCAGACCCAGGGAAGATCAAAATTCCCATCTACTATGGCACCACCGACCCGAAAGCGCACCTGCAGTCTTTCCAGATCGCGATGGGGAGGTGCAAACACAAGGAACGCGAACGAGACGCTGGCTACTACCTCCTCTTCGTCGAAAACCTCAAAGGAGCCGCGCTCGAATGGTTTTCTCGCCTAAAACGAAATTCCATCGGAAGTTTCCGCCAACTTGCTTTAGAGTTTCTCAAGCAGTATTCCATGTTCATGGACAGAGAAACCTTGGACGTCGATCTCTGGAGCCTGTCTCAAAGAGAAGACGAGCCACTTCGCGAGTTCATGAACAGATTCAAGCTAGTAATGGCAAGAGTCACCGGGATCAGCGACAAAGTGGCGATCGATGCTCTGAAGAAAACTCTCTGGTACCGGTCGAAATTCCGGCAATGGATATCCCTCGAAAAACCGAGAACTATTCAGGACGCTCTTCATAAGGCAACGGACTTCATCGTAATGGAAGAGGAGATGAAAATCCTCTCCCAGAAGTACAACCCGCAGAAGACGCCCACAAAAAAAAGAAAAGCTCTCGAAACGACAAGTATGTCCACCACGAGGGAGAAGACGTCCAGGGCGAGCACAACTACACTATCAATTCTGAACAAGGAAAGACCTCCGGAAACACCTGGACCAGGAACCAGTACAAGGATAACTCCTACTGCGAGTTCCACCAGACCAAAGGTCATTCCACTACGAACTGAAAAGTTCTCGGCGCAAGGCTAGCCGCAAAACTCCTTGCTGGCGACCTCTCGAAGGTCACTAGCATAAAAGATCTCATCCTGGATTCCGACCGCCCTCCCAGGACAGATAAAGAGTCTCCCGTGAGGGACGCACGAGCAAACCAGTCTGGCGAGAAACGCGGAAGAAGACAAGATGACCATGGAGACACTAGTACCCGCCGGAGGATAAACATGATCATCGGAGAATCGTAATTCTACCGCGACTCTGTTTCATCCATCAAGGCCTACGGAAGAAATGCGGAAACAAGTTCTAACTGGACGACTCGGTCCCCGATCGACAACGCTCCAAACGATACGATTGTTTTCGAGGAGAAGGAAACCATCGGACTCGATAAACCTCCCTGTGACCCGCTGGTCATCGACTTGGTGATTCGAGACCTCGAAGTGGGAAGAATCCTCATCGACACAGGCAGCACGGTCAACGTCATTTTCCGCGACACCCTCCGAAGAATGAACATCAAACTCGGGGAAGTCATCCCGGAACCAAAACCCCTGATTGGTTTTTCGGGCACAACATCAATGACCCTCGGATCGATCAAACTTCCGGTCATGGCAAGGGAAGTCACGAAAATCGTTGACTTCGCCGTAGTCGATAACCCGGCCATCTATAATGTTATCATAGGAACCCCATGGATCAATGCAATAAAGGTGGTACCGTCGACTTACCACCTTAGCATCAAGTTCCCAACACCAAACGGAACAGCAGTAATCTGGGGATGCCAGAAACAATCTAGGCTCTGCTTTTTGGCCGAGCATAAGCTACGACAAACTCGGAACACCCCTGCGATTAGCCCGAAGCGAGTCAAGAAAACTCAGAGTACTCCCGAAGGTTCCACAAAGAGCGATTCGGAATCACTCGCCCAGGCAACGGCTCCGGACAGCGACGCGATCCCAGAGTCCATCGCCTTACCAGCGGAAAACCCGACTCACGAAATGGCCGCCGATTTAACTAAAGCCTCAACGGCCGAAGTAACAGAAACGGCCCTATCCAACGAGTAGGAACGCCCGCAACAACAAAGCAGAACTACGAGATGGCTTGATCCTCGAAAGAGGTACGTAGGCAGCTTGTCCTATTGACAAGTTCAGCTATCCCCCTCTCCAAAAGGGGAGGGGGGGGGGTGTGGGTACGTATACTCGTATACTCCCACAAAGTTCAGAATATCCACACATGTACTCGATATTTTCAAAACTTTTCCAATAAAACTCATTTTATTTCGGTCTCCTAATTCACTTGCAATAAGCCAAAACAATCGGAGATTAACCTGAGAAACACCCAAGACAAGGGTCTCCAAACACGCATACCTTTCAAGCAGTCCTTGGATGGGAACTAACTTAAACAACAATCACTGCGTATCAATGGTCAAGCAAGACCAAATACATCTTCTCTAAAAACGAAGATCGTAACTTTCTCACCACAAAGGATATACCTTCCGGAAAAAGCGAGAGGTCGTAAATATTTTCGAGAGATACTATCCAAACACACGGTCCGTCCGCGACTCCAAAAAAAAAAACAAATTGCCCGTCGATTGGCCTCGACGGACAAACCCAAAACGTTCTCAAAAAAGAACTCGTAGTCTAACCTTTCGTAAAAGTAAAGGTTCTCTTACATCCGACGAGGATACCATAGCGCGCTATATAAGAAATCTGAAATTTTGGTCAGCACTCCAGACGGTCTCTGGAGAGTGCTCGGTTCGTTCTATACAAGTCATATAAGCCGGCGTCAAGTCGCGGACTTTTAATCGGAAAGAACCAGGTGGAAATCGCCCACAGGCAAAACAAGAGCCGATCAGTCGTCGCACAACCTTAGAGCCGAAAGTAAACCTAGGTCTTGCCCTAAACCCAGTCCTACTGATCCACTAACATCTCAACACATGATACGAGATCTTAAAAACATGTCCCATCGTCTATATCTAATATGCTCACGAAATTTCGTGAAACTCCTAAACGTTTCCGAACGCCCTCGTTCAGTAAGAGCAAACAAACAAGACGATAAACTAAGAGTTAAGATACGAAGTGACTACTCGTATCTTTCCCTCACACTTGGCTGAAGTATAAACTGAAACGCACAGAATGTGAATCATTCATCATATATATAGAAGCCGCACAAAACGGCTAGGACCCAAAGCCACCAAACGGCCGGTCTCAAACACATAGTTCACATAGCCTCGCAAGGCCATAACACACATAAATCAAATACGGCCACACTCGGCCTAGATACATCAAACCTCGAAATAAAACTAAGGGAAATAATCCCAACAATCCTCAAAGCTCAAAGTCGAAGAACCCGGACATGGAGACCCCAAACGAGCTCGCAGGCTGGTCCACCTCTCTGTCCGCGACTCCGGCACCTTCATCACCAACACCGGTTCCCGCTTATGCCGTGTCCTCCGAGACCTCGATGGAATCCCAAAGCTGTCGGACCTTTCCTTCGATCGGAGGAACCAAGGATTCGGCATGGGCACACCCGTTCATAAGACCCGACATCTCAGCGACCTCGGCAGGAAAAGAGAAGTCCTCGTTCTGCGACTTGTAGAGGGTAGCAACCGAGCCACGACACTCGCGAAAATCGTCCACGAATTCTTGAGCATCCTTAAAGCTCTCGAATTCGGTGGCAAACAAAGCAGCCCTCCGCTTCATTTCGGCGACAATCGCTATCTTTCCTCTCCTCTCCGCACGGACAAGGACCCGAAAATGGAGCTCAGCCTGTCTCCAGCTCTGCTCTTCGACCTCCTTCCGAAACCGAAAGAGTTCTCTTTCAGCCTCCTCGTCTTTGAAGTGAGAGATACGCGACTCCCGGAAACTTCCGTCGAGCGCCGCATTGAACACTCTCATCCCCTGCACGAACTTAAGATCGGAAAAGGAAACAAAAAAAATATATATATAATTTAGATCAAAGTTCAAAGGATAAACCTCGTTGAGTAGTAAAACCAGGAGGGAGGTCGGCAAAAAAGTCGCTGGGAGGGGGAACCTCGCTGGTTCCACTCCTTTCCCCTAGGGAGAAACTAGGGTTCCATTCTGGCAGCAGAGGGTTTCCCAAGACGTTCTCAGAGGCAACTCCCTTGCCTTTCCGAGACCTGGTTCTCTGCCTCTGAGCAGGCAAGACATCAATGACCGATTCTACGTCATACGGAACGTCAAGAGGCTGAGAGACGGCTCGAGATCGATGGAGCTCCACCGCGCTTCGAATCCGTTCAACGGTGAAGGAATTCCAGAAGAACGGCCTGCCGCGGAGAAGATCTCGCTTGGCAAAAAGATCGGCAGGAGTCGGCGGAAGGATCCTGTTCACTGCAAGATAATAGAAAAATCATCTTCGCATGTTTTCAAGGTATCAAAACGAAAAACATAGCTGTTCGTATTACCACGGGTGAAGTTCCACTCCCGACAGAATAGGTGGAGGGAGCTCTCCTCGACAGACTCCCCATCTATCCGGACAAAGAAAAAGCGCTCGACGGTCCGACGTGTGGGCACCTTTTTATTTACCTTCAATCTTTCGACAAACGATTACGTCTAATTCCACCTAGAACAGACCATACCGCAAGCTAGGATCTAACACCCAGGTCCACGGATCCTAGCTAGCTGGGGGGCTAACTGTTGGGGTCAAAATCGGTCACGATGGAATCGATGTCCGAAAGTCCTCAGAAAAACCGAATCTCGGTCAAAACTTCAAAAGCCGAAAAAACGAATAGCTGAAATGGATCGCCCGGCGAGCTCGACCATGACACGAGCCAGCTCGCCCGGCGAGCACGACTGTGTTGCCGGTCGACTCGCCGGCGAGCTCGGCCGCGACACGAGCCAGCTCGCCCGGCTAGCACGACCGTGTTGCCGGTCGACTCGCCGGTGAGCTCGGCCGCGACACGAGCCAGCTCGCCCGGCGAGCACGACCGTGTTGCCGGTCGACTCGCCGGTGAGCTCGGCCGTGACACGATCTAGCTCGCCCGGCGAGAGCACGACCATGTCGGCTCACTGGCGAGCTCGACCGTGGCACGGATCAGCTCGCTCGGCGAGGGCGGCCAATTCTCCGTGGACCATTCCTAACCCGGTCCCATCCCATAACCATGCATCTTCGTCCGAAGTTTCCGTAACTCAGTCTTCGGATCTGTGGATACGACACCAATGTTCTGTCTAAAAAACATCGTCGAAAGTCTTCGGGAAGTTGGGAAGGTTATGTCTCTCGGACGGTTTCGTATTCTTCGTAGTAGAGCAGGTTACGGTTAACTTAACACCAACTGCCTCGGCTATGCAAAGAAACAGGGTTCCCTTGGTAGAACCATGCCTATACCAACGGTTACTTCGCGAGTAAAATCGTAAAAACGCTTAAGTCTCGATACGGCCCAAAGAGGGTCCGAATTGCGGACAACGGCCCATCTATGGTCCCAAAAGACTTGAGCCCAAAGACTGGTATGACGGTTTATCTCATCCGCGGGAAGAGAACAATGTCAAATTTCCGAAGATAATCACAAAGAAGAAGGAAATATGGAAAAGCCCGCTTCGCGACAAATCCGGCCCAAGAAGAGGTAAACCGACCTAAGGATGAGTATATAAGGAGGACTTAGGACGAAGAGGGAGAGCACATCAGAGCAACTTAGCACTTAGAGCAATTTAGGCATCTTTTTCCGTTTTTACTAATCGAGCTGCGACTCAACTAGTTTAGATTTAGGTCGCTAGACTAGCGAACGTACCGACAGCTCTTGTAGCCTAGGTCTTTACTTGTTGTTCACGCTCAAACGCGAATTTGGAAATAAGATCCTCTTATTCTCTTTTTCTGCTGATTTTCATTTTATTCTTTCATATTGATCGTGTCATGTGTGGCCCAGCAGATAACCGGGACCTTCAGGGAAGGCTAGGTTAACTTGGCTTTCCTCTGATTAACAAAAATCGACTGTGTGAATTTTGGTTCCCACGCTTATCTCGTCGGTGCCTAGAAGTAGGCGCTTTGGTTGGGTCGTTTCCGGACCATGCTTAGCGTTACGGGTGCTTTTCTTTCCGGCTGCGTGGCTCACTCCGCTTACTTCCGAACCTCCGGATATGACATGGATCACCCGATCTTGGTGAGGTGGTGAGGTTGGTGCAGCTCCTTTGGGTTTCCCTGCTGTCTCTTTGCTGAGGTGGGCCTTGGCCTTCTCTGAGAGGAATTCTCAGAGATACCCCTTTTGGAGTAGTTCCTTGACCTCGATCCTCAGGGCGATGCAGTCTTCGGTTTTGTGGCCATGTTCGCGATGGAAGTCGCACCAAATTTCCGGGTTCCGGAACGAGTCAGGTGCTTTCATCTTTGGAGGCCATTTAACCTGTTAGCCCATCTGTTTCAGTGCGTTGACTAGTTCTGGTGTTGATACTGAGAGATGGGAGATATCGGGCCAGGTAGATACCGACATCCCTTCTTCCTTCTCTTGAGGCCGGTACTGGAACCTGCCCATGTTCCTACTACCAGAGTCTTTGGATCCTTTCTGGGAGGATCTTCCCTCTCGGTCTCCTCGATCTGATCGGGCTGACCTTTGGTCCTGCTTTGGCTGAGCCTTGGCACGGCTAGCCACATCTTCCTCCCACTTCACCTGCGCCCAGGCTCGGGACAACACATCTTCCATGGTCTTGCAAGGGTACATGGTCAACTCTTTGTATAAACCCCCATCTGGAAGTAGACCTCTTTTGAAGGCAGAGATCACGGTAGGGATGCTGCATTCGGGGACCGCCACTTTCTTCTGGTTGAAGTGGGCAATGTAGTCTCGCAGGGGTTTTACTCGATGCTGGAGGGTCTCGTAGAGACCATCTGAAGTCTTCTCCAGGCTCCTACTGCTTGTGAATTGCTCCACGAATTTGTCGCTCAGGCCTGCGAAGGAAGATATGGACCTGGTGGGGAGATTGATGAACCATTGCAAGGAAGGTCCGATAAGAGTGGAACCGAACCCTTTGCAGATCGTAGCTTCGCGGGACTCCTTAGGGAGTGCAACCGCCAACATCCTTTGTTTGTACCGCGGGATGTGATCGTCGGGGTCGCCAGTACTGTCATACATCTTGATGCTGGGGAAGGAGAACTTTCTAGGCATCTCGACTGAGGAGATTTCCTCCACGAAGTGGGTATCGGTGTAGGAATTTGGATTGCTCCTCCGGATTGGGGGAGCTACTCTTGGTAGGCGTTCTACCATGTACTGCATGGCGTCGGATCTCTCAGAGAAAATCTGCTCAAGGTAGGCGGTTATGGAGGACTCTGTTGCCGCAGCCCTCTCGGGTGCTTCCTTCCCGGGTTCCGGCTCGGAATCGCTCTCTTCCAGGTCGTGGATTTGAGGATTCTGGGTCCCTTCCCGAGTTGCCCCAGCTACTCCCGACGTAGGAGGTGTATCGGTTGTGCCCTCTCCAGAGTTGGGAGTGTTCAGGTTTCCCATGGGCCGAATTTTGGTATTGAAATGACGCTTCTTGTTGCATGTTGCGTTGAGGGCTTGATTCTGGTCCCGGAGGACAGTGTTCTCCGACTGAAGCTGGCTTAGCTTCTCGGCGCTTTGCTCCATCTGTTTGGAGTGTTCGTCAAGTTTCTCCTTCAGATTTTGAAATTCTGAAGAGAGGTCGGGGTTCTCTCCGGTAGTCTCCCGAGCACGGTGCATGTCGATGATTTGGCTTTGCAAGCCGTCTATTTGCTTTTGAAGCTCAGCTGTCGTTTGAGCAGCTTCAGTTGGTTCGCCGTGCTCATCCACCGCCACCATCACGTAGTTAGATTACTCCCCTCCTTCTAGCGCCAAACTATTAGGGGATTTTTGTGTAGGCTCTTTGTGAGTACTACGGAACGATGGATAGGCTGGTAAACCGTGTGAGTTTGTATATATTTCGTAGGGGTTTTAGAGAATAATGAAAAGATAGGCTTGAAGAGACTTTTATTAGATAGAACAAGCAAGATTACAAGGTATTGAGTAAGAACCCTAATTCTAGCCGTCTAGTCTTAGTCTCGAATCCTTGGAGAGGTCGATTCCTTGCTTTAGGGTTTTAGTAGCTCTTATATAGTCGTCTGGGAGTCGGTTCTATTAGGTTAAACTCTTCCATATTCAGAAATATGAGAGGTTCTCCTTATCGGAAGTTTTCCATTTTTTGGAAGGGACCTCGGTTCCAGGGACCGAAATCGGGGTTCCTTTTAGCGGGGACCTGGAGCATTCCCTTATCGGGGACCCGAGGGTCTGGGTCCTGCCTGGAGGCTGGAGGAAATGATACCGGGATATTTTTCCCCAATAGGGGGATCGACCAGCAGTCGGGGAGTTTCTCCCAGGTCGCTACCCCGAGATCTGTTGTGGGGTCGCGATTTTCGGAGGAGCCTTCTTTCTGAATGATTTTTCTTCTTTTTTGTTTCTGAAATTCTGGCTTTTGTTGAATCTCCTTGTTTTCGGATAATGGCTCTTTGTAGTCCCCTTTGGTTTTTGGAATAATCGGCTCTTCACAATTCTCTTTTTACGCACTATTTCCTATTGCTTTGCATGCTCTGATGGTAGTACTTTGAACTTTTAAGAGGATCTTCCCCGCATGTTTCTCGGTTGAGATGAGACTCGTAGTATATGATCGCTCTTTATCCTCTTCGTAGGTTAGATAATAGAATCCTGGAGATTATGCAGGGACCAGAAAATCGTCTAGGAACCCGGAAGTTACAGCTAGGACCTGAGAGATTGTGATAACCCGCCCTTCGAGATATAAATGGTCGAGACAGAAGACTGGTCGAACATCTACTTGGTGGTCGAGTCGCGGGCGATAATGATCAATCGAGAAGTTTTGAAGTACGAGGTGGTCGAAGAAGTGATCGTGGGTGAACCATGAGTCGAATAATCTGCTCGACCATGGTTAGGCAATGTCTTAGATTAATAAGACGGACGTTTTGGAAGCATAACATTTTTGGAAACACGACGACGGTTAGAAGCTCGAAGTTTTAGAACAATTGCTTCAGCACGAAGTTTTCCACGAAACTTCATATCAGCAGAATATTATTTCGAATACATTGGAAGCAAGACAGGAATTAAGCACGACGGGAAGCAAGCAAGGCGGAAAAACACAAAATTGGACGAAAACCCTAAGTTTGGTATTAAGGAAGTTTTCGATGAAGCCGGAGGCTCAGTAAATATTTACTGCCAAGGTCAGAATTTAGATTGGAGTTTTATTAAAATTATTCAACGCATCAGAACAGGAGCAGAAAAATATTCGGGGTTAATCGCGGATCAGAAATTTGCCGGAAGGACCGAAATCAGACGAATGAACCGAGAAGCTCGAGGTGGCTCGTTGCATGGGATCAGAACGTGGTGTCAACTGTCCAGCAAGCTTAGTGTCTAGAGAAGACTGAGGTGTGGCCATGCATGAAGCAGTAGCATGCGAAATGACATGTGGAACACGAGGTGGATCGACCAAGCACGAGGTGTCTCCGAGCATGCAACTGAAGCATGCTGATCGACATGTGTGTACTGGTGTGGCATCTTGCATGCACTCTAGGCATGCATCCTGTGGGAGGAGGTGTGTCTTCCTGCATGAGGCTGAGACATGCAGCCAGCCATGTGGAGCACGAGGTGCCGCCGCGCATGCGTTTGGAGCCATGCGAAGCGACACACGGGCTGCCACCAACCTGAAGCTGATTGGTTGCTGTCTCCTATAAATACCCCACGACCCCAGATCATTCCTTCACATCCAGACCTGTCCAAACCACCTTAAGAACGTGAGAGAAAAGTAGAAAAAGAAAGCAAGAGTTTCCGATCTATTTCGAGAATTTTAGAGAGATTTTGAGGTCAGTTTCTATACTGATTTTGAGTTAGCGCCTAGGAAAGGTTCTGTCCAACTGAAGACCAGTTCAGATGGGAAGTCACTCCAAACGTGGGTTGAGAGAGAGAGAGAAAGAAATTGGTTGATCTAGAGTATGGTCGATTCTGAAGACCGATACTCTACCGAGAAGGCCAGTTCCGTCCAATCGGCGATTCTACACGATTGTGATGCGGAAGCTCTGTCCAAATGATTTCGTCCAGGCCAGTCAGTTCCTTTGATGATCAAGTGGAGGTTATGTTCGGAGTTAGTTCAGTTCCAAGGGTTCAGATCAGTCGAAGTTCTAAAGTTCGATACTCCGTCGGGAAGTCCGAACAACTATCCAGGAGCTAGAGGAGTTTCTGTCCGAGTTCAGATCAGTGTGTCAAGGCCTGTCAGTTTCTTCATGGTGAAGCCGAGGTTTTGTCCAAGTCGAGATCAGTCCAGTCCAGTCTAGTCAAGTCGTCCCTTGGGTTTTGGCCAAGTCCTCTCCGATCAACCAGCTGCTTCTCGCCTAGAACACTGTGAGTTGGCTTGTTTGAATTACACTTGGAATTTAGGGTAGATCGAGTCTGCATATAGATTAGAAAGATCACGCTATTGAATGATAGAGTCCTTAGGGTTATTTTATTTATGGAACCGGACTCAGTTTAGCAAGGGCTAACCTGAGATGAAAGGAATCAAGACTGAGTTAACAACCTGACTAGGACTAGGGCTAGGATGCATCATGTTTTCTATTCTTGTGTGTTGATATGGTTGAGTGCAGGTTCCTGTTATCTTTAAAGATAGTTTTATAGCAGGAGGCTGAACTATCAGGGTAACGGTTTGATTGAGTTGTTTAGTATTGATATTATTGTTTAGTTGTTGGTGTTAGTGGTCTTAGGCCATATAGGCCGGATTACTGGTACTATTGTTTAGTGTTTTAAAGTCAAGTGTCTAGTTAGGATCTGGAACTTTAGCCTTAGGTTAGGTTCTAGATGGAGTTTTTGTTGTGTGAGTGTTGCCAACAGTATGTGCGTAACCCGCCCATACTAGGCTTGTTTGGGGTTGATTAGTGTTTTTCTCGCCCTCGTATTCAGTGGGTTCAAGGAAACCCCTTATTCTCTGGATCGGAAAGACTCAGAGAGACGGGTTCATGGCCTATGGCTGAGTGATTACACGACGGTGTAATGTGGCAGTGACCCGAAGGACTGTGGGCTGTCGCGCGGTGACTTGAAGGACTGTGGGCCGCAGTCGGTTGAAAGTTCCTTCTCCTGGCCTTTGTGGTAGGGAGATAGGATATTGCCGATAGAGAGGAGGAACACGAAGTCACCAGGGCCCATGTTAGAGTGTTGTGTTAGTGTGTCGTAAGGGGTTATGGAACCCTCGACTTAGTGTAGCACCGATATACGGTGTTACAAGTTAGATCGAGCCATTGTTATTTATCATATTATTGTAATTGTGTTTGGTTGTTGATTGATTTGTTTGCAGGTTATGACATTAAGTCCTAAGTCTGGCTTAGGTGCCGGATTAGGTTTGGTGTGTATTTGGTTAGTGTAGGACTGACATTGGCATGTATGCGTTTGAGGGATTGCTTGTGAAGGGTGGTGGATATTAAAGCTATGCGGTATCATTGGTTGGCCGATCATGTTCTTGCCTGATTGTTAGTCGCCCGGTTAATGATACTTGTATAGTCTAAGTATCTAACACTACATGAGTACTGAACTTAGGCGTATATATGGTTAACTAGGGATTGGTTGTTGACTTGTTTTAATGCAGGTTCCTGTTACTTCAAGCTAGATCATGGCAGGAGGCCAAGTCTAACTTAGTAACGGTTTGCTAAGCCTTAGCTTATATTGCATGCTAGGGCTAGATTGATTGTTATTTTGGGTTGTCTGGGTTAGAGTCTAGGTTGGGGATAGAGGCCGCCAGCTCACTGAGTAATACTAGATTACTCATCCAACTCTGTTGTCCTTTTTGCATGTCGCTTTAGGTAAGGATGATCGGATAGCTGGGTGCTGGACTTTAGGACCGCCGGTGTAGATTTTCATGCCTTTTTTTAACGGTATTGTGAATTTGTGTTTAGTTGACTCGATTTGGCATTTGGCCGGGACCGGTCTCGAATTATATCAATGTATGGATATTTCTTTAATCAATAACAAATTTGTTTTTATATGCGCTTCATGAGTACTCTGATATTTGACTAGTCCGGTCTAACACAACGTTAGGTTGTGGTACGGGTTGAAAAGCCTTAGGCCTCGATCTAACAGAAATCGCTAACTCTAGGTACAGGTTGCAAAGCCTTGTGCCTTGACGCAGCGGGACGAATTAGTGGATGAACTGGTCTAGGTCGTGGAGTAAATTTTGTGACTCTGGCCGGATCGTCCCAAGCCCGTCACGTAGCGCTTTCGGACCATGGTGTTGTGTTGGACGGTCAGTCATGTTCTTATTTGATTGTTGGCTGCCGGTTGGCTCAATTTCCTAAGAGCATCTCCAAAAATACTCTCTATTTTGAAGTTTGTAAAACTCTATATTTGAAGTTTTAAGGTGTTTTTCTCTTTTGATAAAAAAAAAATGTTTTTCTCCAAAAACAAAACTTCAAACTTAACTCAAAATTATTTGTATTTTATACTACATCCTTATATTTTTCACTAATTTAAATCCATAAAACTTTTATAAATAACTAACACATATATAAAAATATTACATAAATATTAGTTAATAAAATCTCACACCAAAATATAAAATTATAAATAGAAATAAATAATTAAATATTAAACTAGAAGCAAAATACCATATTATTCCATGAAATTATTTCGTTAGTACTCCATCTTCGGTTACACAAAATTTGTCTGGACAATAAATTTAAGATTTTGGAGGTTCCAGAGAAAATTTATCATAATAAATGTTGTAATATTAAAATTTGTGTAATAATTATGTTATCATGTATTTTTTTAAAAAAATTATTAAATTTCTTTTATAATATTAGTGTTGTATAACTCTAGTTTTAAAATATTTTAAATATTATTTTAAAATTTTTATGTAATTTTATGTTACATTTGAATTTATAAAAATTATTGAAATATTTATGATATATAAAAATTTTAAAGAACAAAATGATAAACGAGAAAATACTTAAAAATCATAAATATGATGTGTGGTTAATTTTAAGGGCCAAAATGCAAATAAAAAGATGAAATTTTAAATTTTAAGTTTTAAACAAAAAAAAAAACTCTATATTTGAAATTATAAGTCTGAAGTGTTGTTTCTTTTTAAGTGATAAGAGTGGAGACTTTTTCTGGTTTTGATCTTAGACAATTTAAAAATTAGAAAATTGACTCTGTGATCTCTCTGTCTTTTACGAGCTTGCGTCTCTCTGTATCTATGTAGCTGTTGAACCATGGGATCCGCCACTGGAGCTTCTGAAACTAAAGACCATCTAAAACTCTTGGGTTCAAGTAAACAAACAACACGTACGTCTAGTACCTCAAAAAATCTCAAACCACCCAAATCCACTTTCAAAATTCACAATTTATTTCTGCAATGGGAGACTACAAGGGCGAAGTGAGGAAGCTAGCGAGCAAGATGATGGTAGTGATGAATGAAAAGTTGGGTTTACCTAAAGCTTACATAAAGAAAGCTTTTATTCGGTATTCTATTCCTTACTACAAAATCACTTACTCTATCTGAAATCAATCTCAAAAGCATAATAGAAATTAGAGAAACAAAAAACAAACATGTATTATAATAACCTCCCCCCCCAAACCAGAACACAATGATACTTGCATGGTCTTTAAATACTTTACTTTGGTTCATCAAGCCAAACATCTGTCAACATTCATAGCCTCCCAAAGCTACTACCGTCGCTTTTGCCTGCCAAGATCTGGCCACCACATTCAATAATTTTGAGGTCCCCGGATGTGGTGCTGAATTCAAACGATATCTCGTTGTCCAGTCCAAGCCATCCTTCTCCACCAAGCAATTTAGGTTAATATATACATAGATGTTCCGCTGAAATTACAATGAATTTTCGACCCATTTCTTCCTCTAAGAGTATGAATCTGCCAACGCGTATGCGACACAATATCATTAGATAAGCTATTTTCGTGTACTGTTTAGGAGAAACCAGGACGCAAATCCTGAATCCGTAAGAATCTGAACGGAGAGTCAAAGTGTTTCCTATAGCTCGATGATCGAACTCCGCAGGTATTTCTTTTCCGGCTAAGTATGTCCTAAATGATTGTTGAGTAATTACTCTTCGTGCTTCTCCATCCAATTTGAAGCAGTTGGGGAAATATAGTTCGTCAATCTGAGAGCCAAAAGGAAAAGACACACTCTCCAGAGACTCACAATTGTCTACGGTTAGTACTCTGAGCGAGTCAGGGAGCTCTGCCAGTGAAGCAAGTTTTGGACAGCCAGCTATATGAAGCTCCTTTAAGCCATGAATGTCTTTCACCCAATCTGATATTTGCTCAATATCTGCTCCACTATGCTCAGGATAGGTTTTTGCCAAATTTAGACGTGGATTGACACTGCCATATATGCTGAATCTCAAAAGGTTAGACCAATGCCTGACTGATTCAGGCACTTGTTCTAACATTGTGTCAGTGACTGCGAGTTCTGTGATATTTCTGGAAAAATCTGGAATTTGTCTCATTTTCCAGCATCCGAGCATGCTCACAAATCTAAGAGATGCCAAGTTGAAGTGAGTTGGAACAAATTGTAGCTTCTTAGATAACAGCAGGTGCAAAAACTCTAGTTTATGGCAATTTCCTAAAGAGGAAGGAATCTCTACCAAAGAAGAGCACTCCCTCAAATCTATCCACTCGAGATTTGTAGCATTTGAAAGATCTGGGAGTTCTTTTAAACAAGAGGACCCAGCCAAATGAATCTTTTGAAGATTCGTAAGAAGCTGAACGTAAAACAACAAAACAGAGGAAGAACAGCATTACATGATGAGAAAGTATACATGCTTCAAATATTCAAAGTAAGGAAGTATAAAAGACCAACCTGGGTTCCTCCCCAGAGCTTCTCGAGCTCGTTATGTTTTAGATTGAGTTCTACAAGATACTCGGGACTAAATGTAGTAGGAAGACATTTTCGTGGGTATGCCTCCCAATGTAATAACTTTAGACGCGGTGGAAAATACATGTCCTTGGGCACATGCAATCTAACATTTGTATCACGTCCTCCTCTCTGGTAGACGCTGAGAAATCGAAGATTACACATTCTTTTAAAAGCACTTGCGCTTATATGCATGTCATCCACGATTGTGGATATATCAAAAGATATACCCGTCACAATTCTACTACCCTAAACAAAATTCCAAAAGAAAATGTTAGCACCATAGGTCAGATCAGTGAGTCTTCCCAATTGCTTCGGTGAGAAGGGGAAAAAAAAGAGAGAACTTACAGAATGAGTTTCGAGTTTATCAAAAATTTCATGAGCATCACTAATGATTTGCCGTTTCCAAGGCTCTTGTCTTTGAACTGCTTGTCGAGCCACTTGTTGTAGTAACTTGTGCATCACTATATATCCACTAGTTGATATTTGTATGAGAGATTTATACGCGAGGGTTTTCAAACCTAGTCTGACATCCAAATTACTATCAGCCAGCATGGCCATCACATGTTCATCGTCTATGTGGTTGAAAAAGAATGCAATGTGGAGAAACAGAGATTGATCGTTCTGATGTAAGCTGTCATATCCAACTCTAAGTACTCCCTCAATCTTTGGATCAAGGCTATTTTCTAGCGTATCAAGTATAACTTCACACTCATCATCTTTCTTTCCCCGTAAAGCTGAACCCATGAGACGGAGACCCAATGGAAGATTGCTGCAAAGCTTTGTAGCTCTTCCAGCAACTTTTTCAAAACCATGTGGCGCGGAGCTTTGTCTAAAAGCATATCTGTAAAAGATCTTACTAGCTTCTTTGTTATTTGGGAAATTCACTTGGTATGTACTCTTGACACCATGTTGTTCCAAAATCTCTTGATCTTCTGTGGTGACAACAATCCTGCTTCCAGGACCAAACCAGTTAGTTTCATCAGCCAAAGCTTCAAGTTGCAGGAGATCGTCCACATCATCAAGAATGATAAGAACTTTTTGGTCACATAGTCTTTCTGGTATTGCACCTAAATGGGATATTCTAATACCACTTTGGTTTAAAATCTTAGAAAGAAGTTGCTCTTGTAGACACAGCTTCCATCCATACTCGTCAAGACCAGTGTTGCAGCTTCCCTAATATTCTCCATAAAACATGCAAGCTGAAAACTGCTAGAGAGTCGGCTATGCAAGGCCCTTGCAATGGTAGTCTTACCAATGCCTGCAGGGCCACAGATTCCAAAAATCATAGCTTCATCCTCATGATAAAAATGAAACAAAGAAAGCATCTTTTCCATGTGTGCTTCAATCCCCACCATGTCTTCAAAACCCCTTGAGATTGTAGTGTTCAGTTTGTTTGAAACATCTTTGGCAATTTTTTCAATCATATTCGATTCATTGTCCCTAACAAGAGAGAGAAATCACCATGATCATCAAACAGTCATGTAAAACTCGCAAAGATATCAACATTGTCCAAATAAATGGAAACAAACCAGTTTAGGAAGTGTTCCCCAGCTATGTTGCCCACCTCGTTCAAAGCTTTGCTCCATTTCTGCACCTTCTCCTCCGTTTTCCCTTGACAAGTTTCGTTGAAAGCAATCCCAAACTCTCCCGTCTGTTTCCGCACATCAGATGGATCTACTCCATGGAATATGGTCATTACTATTTGCCCAGCATCTTCTTTGCACTTCAAAATTTGCAACAACTCATCCAAACACCAGCTCGAAGAAGCATACTTCTTCGATAGTACAACTATCGAAATCTTCGACTCCATAATTGCTCGTGTGAGGGCTGGGGAGATTGTTTGGCTTTTCTCGATTCCTTGGTCATCGAACATAGTAATCCCGTTGTAGTTAAATTGTTTGCGCAGATGACTGAGGAATGTTTTACGGACGTATGCTCCGTGAAAGCTTGCAAAGACGCGGTATCTCCAGGTTCGAGACGAAGAAGAAGCCATCAGATAAGAGTCGGGAGAAAAATTCTCGATCAGACAATTGTCTTTGGATTCACAGTTGACTTTTAAGAAAGAGAGAGATGATGTTTATCGGCCTTTTCAGTCCTCCTGCTTTTGATATCTGAAACCGTTCGATATGAATATACGATATTTTAGGAAAATTGACTAGAACTATACATATATTTTTTATTATTACTGTCATTTTTTAAATACCAAACGTGCCTTTTTTTTACGTTATCAGAAAAAATGTATTTACAAGAATGTTATTACTTTTCGCTGCCACGTAAGCAAAAACCTGGCGCCACGTAGGAATTCGGTTCCGTGTTTTCATTAAGTCAGCCGTAAATCACTTCATACGTCGTTATGGCTGATTTATTGTTATGTGTCTGCTGAATTAATGAACACGGCTGACTTAAGATGAAAAGACTAATTTAAGAACATAAGTCAGCCGCCCGGTACGACTGATTTACAGAAATGTGGTTGATTTATGGGATAACGGTTGACTTACATACACAAGTTACGGCTAACTTATACATCGGCGGATTGATTGCTGGAATATTCGCCTGAGTTGTAGTTAAGACACGGCTGAGTTATGTTTCCACGGCCGAGTTAATGAATATCGACTGGCTGAGTTATTTAATTTACAGCTGACTAATTGGATATTGTTACGGCTGAGTTTATATTTAATCAGCCGTAATAGGATGGATTAACATTAAACTCAGCTTGTTTATGGCTGACTTATTAGCAAAAAAATAATTACTAGATTAGCATTCGATTGACGGCTGATTTATGTGACGATACAGCTGATTTATGGTTTTTCATCCTAATTACGGCTGATTTCGGATCAAAAGATTAATTACTGAAATAGTATCCACGGTTCGGCTGACTTACATTGTACACGAGGGCTGATTTACGTAGGCTAGTGTTATATATTCGTTTGTCGGCTTATTAACTGATTTTCCATGTCATCTGCCATGTCATCAACTCGGATTTGCCATGTCACTGCTAACGAACTACTTTATAACTAGGTTTGTCTGTGTTCATCTTTTTCTTCATCTTCTTTATCTATCTATTTATCTTCTTCATCTTATTCTTCATCTTTCTCAGAGATCTAATGGATCCGGTAATTATTGTTTTCTGGTAACTGGATTAAGAAAAATAGATATGTATTCAACGCCGACAGTAGAGGGTGTAGAGTTCTTCATTTAGATGAGAAAACAAAACATGAAGAATTCGCAAAGTCTTTACTCAATGATTACATATTGAATGAATTGAGGCATCAGAAAACAATTGCGCACGACGCTCCACCAGTTTACGGAGAACAAGGACCCAGAAATGAATCGGAATGACAGAGCAAGAGAGAGATGAGTAAAACAATTTTTCAGTTTTAGCTCAGAAGCAGAAGTTTCAGTTTTAGCTCAGAAGCAGAAGTTTTTCGGCTGAGTTATCATTTAATTATGTCTGAGTTATCGTTAATTTATATTTGCGGCTGAGTTATCGTTTAATTAAATCTGAGATATCTTTATGTCCGTTGATGTTTTCTCCCCTCCGTAACCTTTGTCGTCAACAGTTCACGTTTCTCCGTTAAAACAAAATGCTCCGTTTCATTTAAAGAGAAAACGTCGACATGTTAGCTCACAAAAGTTAAAATCGCGAGGCTCATTCCAAAAACCCCCAAATTTGAAAATTAGGGTTCTTCAGAAGAGAGGATTAACTGTAAGTCTCTTTCGTCAAATCCGAGATCATATACTGTTTTTTTTTTACTTAAGCATTTTTTATGTTTCGCCTTGGTATAGTTTCAATCATTTTTGTGTGTTGTGAATTAGGATTCGATGGATCTAGGGCGTGGAATCCCAAGGAGGTGCGACTGTGGAGCTGCTACTGTTGTGTTAACGTCAAATACCGTAAGGAATCCAGGTAGAAGGTTTTATCGTTGTGGAGCAATTTCGGGTGAAAACCATGTTTTCAAATGGCTTGATGAAGCACATGATGAAGAGTTTCTAGTTGTGGCAAACAAACTGGCGACGATGGAGCAAGATTTTGCCGACAAAAAAGCAGACTTAGCTGATATGAAGAACGACATAAGTGAGATCGTAGCACTTATTGAGTGTCTTAGGGTGAAGTGTTAGATGTATTAGTTGTTGTTGGGAGAAATAAAAATGTAGTCTTTTAATTATCATTTAATTATGTTGGAGTTATCGTTTAATTGCTGAGTTATCGTTAATTTACGGTTGAATTATCATTTAATTATGTTGGAGTTATCATTTAATTTACGGCTGAGTTACCGTTAATTTATGTATGAGTTATCGTTAATGCAAAGTCTTACCAAACTTTGAAAATAATAAAGTATTATCGTCTCGATGTTATAAAGGGCTCGATATTAGTTATGAGCCGTATTTTCCATACTTCTGAAGTGCCATAATTAATTATCAACACGGTCAAATCAAGAAAGACGAAACGTCCCATTATTATAATAGACGTTTAATATTATAGAAAAGTATTACTGTGAATGTTAAAACAATTTTTAAATACTAAAGTATTATAAAGGCCTCGATATTAGTTCTAAGCCGTATTTTCCACACTTTTGCCTTATTTTCCACACTCAGCCGTCCCATTAATATTAACGGCTGAGTTATATTCTGAGTTAAATAATAAAGTATTACCGTCTCGATCTCTATGAAGGCCTCGATGTTATATTAACCAACATGACTGAGTTATATCAACCATCATTGCTTAGTTATATTAACGTTACATTAATGGATTATTTCCCGATTCTTGAATTGCCTGAAGAGATTCAGGCGTTAGTGGTTGAACGTGTGGCCGGTAACTCCTTCCAAGATCTCTATGGCCTCAGAGCATATTGCAAGTTGATGAAGGCGTTAGTAGATTGGCGTAGTGTATGCCATTTTTACGATGTATTATCCCTTCCCTGTGGACTCAATATGCCTGCTGAGCTGTTGAAAACTTGCTACGCGGAGAGAAATCCAAGCACACTTTATATGAAGGGTGTACAGTTTTTCTTCACATTTAACCTTCAGGAAGAAGGACTTGCTTTCATGAAGCTTGCAGCGGATGAAGGATATGAGCGTGCTGTTTATACATACGCAATGACTAGAAAAATTTTTTGGGGTGATGAGGAGTATTTTGCTCATTTTACAAGGGAATCAGTTGATAGGATCGGGAAACTAGTTCGATCTCTAAAATGGGCATGGGGTTCTCTTCACGGTGACGAGTTTCGGGCAAAGAGGGACAAGTTCATTTCAACCATTGTTCCTTCGTTCTATAGTTGCCAATGTGTTCCTGTTTTGGAGCGAGATTGGGTCTTGTGGTTCATTGAAAACAGTAAGGGTGACAAAATGTGTAACCGCTGTTTCTGGATCAAAGAGGTGGGGCTCTTCTTCCGTGAGTTTGAACCGATGAGCGTGATTAGGGACACAAGGGAGTGGTGACGATGTATTGTATAGAATCTTATCTTTTTTAATGTACTTTGCTATGACATTATTACGGCTGGGTTATCTTTTACTTTATGGCTGGGTTGTCTTTTAATTACGGCTGATTTTTGTTTATGGCTGGGTTCTTTACAATTACGGCTGAGTTTTAATTTCATAATGACTGAGTTATCGTTAGTTGGCAGTGTTATTTAAATACGACATGACTGAGTTATTTAAATGCGAGACGGTTGAGTTATTGTTACTTTAAAGCTGAGATAATGCTAACTTCTTGGCTGAGTTTTGTAAAAAAAATCCAAGATACAAGCAAGGAATCCGCCATGTCATCAACTCGGATTTGCCATGTCATCACTAACGAATGAAATTTACAACTTGGTTTATGAGACTGTTCATGTTCTTATGCATGTTATTTATCTATCATTTTCATCTTTCTCAGTTAGTTATGGATCCGTTAGTTATTGTTTCTGGTAACTGGATTAAGAAAAACAAATATGTATTCAACGTCGACAGAAGAGGGTGTAGAGTTCTTCATTTAGATGAGACAACAACACATAAAGATTTCGCAAAGTCTGTTCTCGATGATCACGGATTGAATGATTTGAGGGATCATATTCAGCTTAGCTACATGTTCTCGAATAAAGCATTGAAAAAAATGCCGCACGACACTCCACCTGTTTACGTGCCCAATGCTCGACAATTGCAAGGTTTTCTAAGCCTAAAGAAAATCGAACAAGTACGTCTCTGTGTGGAGATCACGGAGAACAGGGATGACAGAGCAAGAGAAGAGTAACGAGAATGACTGCTCAGAAGTAGAAGCTTCAGAAGTTCAGTCCAGAGACGAAAACTACAGTGGAAGTTGCGATGGTTGCAGTTTGGAGAAGGAACAAGAGGACAATGAGAATAATGACTGCTCTAGTAATATGGAAGGAGAAATACACGACGTAGTCAGAGAAGATGAAATAGGCAAAGAAAACGAAGAAGATGATGAATTTGAAAGCCGATTTGATATGTTCTACGACTCGAACGGTGCGTCATCTGAAGATGACAACTTCAGCTCATACGGTGAGTCTCCTACAGAAAACGAAGATTCACCAACGCTACCTCCCAAGAAGAGATATCAGAACTTTTCGATGAGCGGACCTAAAGGGAATTTGGAGGTTCTACAGTTGGAGATGTCGTCAATAGACCTTGCGGTAGGGCAACGATACGAAAGTAAAGACGATTTGGAGAGACGACTGAAACTTCTTACAGTGAGGTATCGATTTGATTTTGATGTAGAAACATCAACCCCGACATCATATGTTGTTAAGTGTTGGGTTGATGGATGTCTCTGGAGAGTTCGTGCTTTTACCCAAGGGGAATCCCCGACGTTTTATGTTCGTATTTACGATTCGAATCATACATGTCCTTGCACTGAGCGTTCTAATCGATCTCGACAAGCAACACCGGATATTTTGGGAGAGTTGTACAAGAACTTTCTCGGCGACGTTGGTCCGGCTGTTCGCCTTACGAGTGTCGGAATAGCTATCACTAAGCAGTGTGGTGTAAAGGTAATTACTTTGATGCGGCTGAGTAATATGAAACGTAGCGGCTGACATATTAATACAATGCGGCTGGGTTATAATAAAGCTAGGGTAGAGTTATTTTTACGTTGTGGCTGTCTTAATTTTATGATGCGGCTGAGTTATGTGTATCGTTTTTTCATGTGAACAGATGGATTATTGGAAATCACACCAGACGCTGAAATTTGCAAGGGAAATCGATGAGGGAACACCTATGTGTGGGTTTGAAAGCTTGCCTTCTTACTTATACATGATAAGAAGGGCAAATCCAAGTACAGTTACGCGTCTTCATATCGATGAGCTTGGAAGATTCATGTATGTGTTTCTTGCGTTTGGTGCGAGCGTAAATGGGTTTCCTTTCATGCGCAAAGTTGTTGCCGTCAACGGTACGTTTCTTAATGGTAAATACAAAGGGACGCTACTCACAGCACTAGCTCATGATGGTAACTTTCAGATTTTTCCAATAGCCTTCGCAGTGGTTGACACTGAAAATGGTTTTTCGTGGCATTGGTTTTTTACGCAATTAAAACTTTTGATTCCTGACGACGAGGGTCTTGCGATAATCTCGGATTGGCATAACTCGATAGGGAAAGCAATTAGAAATGTGTATCCGTTAACTGCTAGGGGAATATGCACCTACCATTTATATAAGAACATATTGGGACGGTACAAAGGAAAAGATGTATTTTGTCTGGTGAAGAAAGCGGCGAGATGTTTTAGGATGTCTGACTTTACTACAATTTTCGAGGAGATTGAAGTGGTTACTTCTGCACTCCACGGCTACCTCCAAAGAGCTGATGTCCGACTGTGGACGCGTGTTCATTTCCCGGGCGAGAGGTACAATTTGATGACTACGAACATAGTGGAATCAATGAACAGAGCATTGTCTAATGCTAGAGGTCTTAACATTGTTCGAATATTAGAATCGATACGGGTTATGATGACCAGATGGCTTGCTGAACGGAGAGAGGATGCCAGATTGCAGCCAACCACGCTTACGCGTGGTGTGGAGAAACTACTACATGTAAGTAAGTTGTAACAGTAAACATAAGTCAACCATTATAGTTCTTAAGTCAGCCTTTATATGTAATAAGTTAGCCATTTCACATTTATTCAATTTTTCTTAATAGGGTCGTGTAACTGCCTGCAGAGATTTGATGGTACAAAGGATTGATGATCATCACACTGAAGTTAAATATGGATCTTCTGGCAAGTATTTGAATGTTGTTAATTTAGAAGAGCGAAAGTGCACATGTCGGCGTTTCGAACGCGAGAAATTACCATGTGTACACGCAATCGCAGCTGCAGAGTACAACAATGTTTGTCGTATATCCCTGTGCAGTCCTTACTATAATAGTGCATATTTGGTGAGCGCATACGCTGAATCGGCCAGGCCGGCTGACTCAGCGCAACCTGTTCCAGAAATCGTGGCTAACCAACCGTGCTTGCCACCGTATATTCGTCAACAACCAGGAAGACCTAAGAAAAATAGGATGAAATCTGCTTTAGAAGTTGCACTTCAAAACAAACGTCCTAGGAAAGAACACACATGGTCTCGATGTAAACAGAGTGGACATAATACGAAAACTTGTCCAATGTAAGCAAGTGTTGTAGGGATTTTCATGTTTTTGTATTACGATTGGATTTTTGTTTTAATGTTTTTGGTATTACGGCTGGATTAAGGATTTTCATGATTTTGTATAACGGTTGGATTTTTGTTGAAAGTTTATGTATTACGGCTGGATTAGGGATTTTCATTTATTTGTATTACTGCTGGGTGTTTGTTTTCAAATGCAATTGTTATAATTCCATCCCAAAATAAGAAACGTCGCGAAGTCAATAAACGGCTGATTTATTGAATGAGTATGTATTACGGCTGAGTTATGGAATAACTTCCCGCCCAAAATAAGAAACGTCACGATACGAAAACCGTTTTACTATCAATAAATAAGGCACTTCTCGAACAATTATATGTTCAACTCTCTATTTCTTACACAATTGCTCTCTCTCTCTCTAAATCAATTTCACAGTAAATGGAATATTTCCCTCTTCTTGAATTGCCTGAAGAAATTCAGGCGTTGGTGGTTGAACGTGTGGCCCGTAACTCCTTCCAAGATCTCTATGGCCTCAAAGCATCGTCCAAGTCGATGAAGGCGTTAGCAGAGCAGCGTGGTGTATTCCATTTTTACGATCTGTTATCCGTTCCCTAGGAACTCAATATGTCTTCTTCGTTGTTGAAATCTTGCTACGCTGAGGGAAATCCAAGCACACTTTATATAAAGGGTGTACAGTTGTTCTTCTCATTCGGTCTTAAAGAAGAAGGGCTTTCTCTCATGAAGCGTGCATCAGATGCAGAATATAAGCGTGCTGTGTATACACACGCAATGACTCGAGCAATATTTTGGTGTGATGGGCAGTATTTTGCTGGTATTCCAAGAGAATCAGTTCAGAGGATAGGGAAACTAGTGCGATCTGTGAAATGGGGATGGGGTTTGTGGCATTCTAACGAGTTCCGCGAAAATAGGGCCCTGTTCATTTCAGCTTATCTTCCGTCGTTCTACAGTTGCCAATGTGCAACACATGTGGAGCGACAATGTCTCTACTTGTGGCACATTGATTTGACTAAGGATGACAACATGTGTGAGCGCTGTTTCTGGATCAA
This sequence comes from Brassica napus, assembly GCF_020379485.1. Lineage (NCBI taxonomy): Eukaryota > Viridiplantae > Streptophyta > Magnoliopsida > Brassicales > Brassicaceae > Brassica > Brassica napus. The sequence continues at coordinate 42,523,021 of NC_063445.1, forward strand.
AGAGATTGGCATGTTCTTACGTGATTTTGAACCGATAAGCCTTATTAGGGACACAAGGAAGTGGTGAAGATGTAAAATCTATCGGAATCTTATATTTTTTATGTTCTTTGCTATGCCATTATGTATGTCTGACAACAAATTAATGTAATGAAAGCTTAGTTATTGTTTCTTTTGACTGAGTTATAGTTTAATTACGGCTGTGTTACTGTTTTATGACCGCTGAGTTATTGTTTTCAAGCAGACACATCATGCAAACATCAACAAACATCACGCAGAGTTATTAACAGCGTTATTAATTATGGCTGAGTTATTGTTTTATGACGGCTGATTTATTGTTTCTTTTGGCTGATTTAGAGTTGAATTATGACTCGGTTTATGTTTGAACACTAATTAAAATCGGTATTGCATCATATTTCTTAATTTACGTGCAGACATGTAAAACGTCAATTAAAAACGAACGGAGGGAGTAATAATTAGCCTCGATATTCTCATATCGTTGGCGGAGTTAAAGTATAAATTGACTTGATATTATAAAGACCTCGATATTTTCCACACGCGCCACCATTAATCGACAACTCAGTCCAATCAAGCAAGTGAAAACGTCCCATTAATAATGAAAGTGGGTGAGTGATAATCTACGTTGAGACTGAGTTATATTAACATTCACAGCTGAGTTTTGGCTATGTTTATTATGGCTGAATTATCATTAGTTTAATTACGGCTGTGTTTCGGTCACTTGTGGCTGGGTTTATGTTTAATTGATGGGGAGTTATCATTAGTTTACTTCACGGCTGAGTTACTTTAATACGTTAAGTCTGAATTACATAAAACATAGGCTGACTTATATGTACAAAACATTACTAAACAAAGAAGTAGTAGTAGAAAAGTAACGACATTCCAACCCCACAAGCAACCACATTCCTAAATCACCGACTCTGACTCATACATTCTTCTCCTTTTCCCTCAGAATCCGTCTTCATTACTTCAATCTCTTTCTCCAATCGAGTAACATTAAGTCTGAATTTCGAGATGTCTTTGTTCATGCCACTTATCAGTGACTTAATATCTTCAATCTCTTCAACCAAACACTCATCCGCCCATTTGAATAAATGTCTCTGTTTTCACCAATATAACCAGATCTAAGTATTACGTTACAGAACATGCGAAATAAGAACTAAAACGAACTTTATTATATCCTTTTCTGCAGTAATAGTACAATCTTCCTAGATTTGTAGCGGTTCCAGATGTAGATATGTAACAGGGTTCACCACACCAACATTGTTTCGGCGTTCTTCTTTCTGCATTCAAACGTCGTCTGTAAGAATTTCCTAAAACGCAGGATGAAGAAGACATTTTGATTCTCAAAACAATTTCAGAAACAAGATGGAATTAAATGGAATTAGGGTAAGTAAGAAGACGACATGATGAAACAACGACGTTTACTTTTTTCCTTTTTAAGTATTAAGAATATAATATTTAAATGTCTCGATATTGTAAATCCCTCGACACATGCGTGGCAGCTGTGTATTTCAAACTCTTAATAATTAGCCTCATTACTAGGTTTGAGCCGTATTTTCCACATGCGCCATAATTAATCGACAACTCAGTCCAATCAAGCAAGTGAAAACGTCCCATTAGAAATGTATTATATTAACATTCACAGCTGAGTTTTGGCTATGTTTTATAATGGTTGAATTATTATTAGTTTAATTAAGGCTGAGTTATTGTTACTTTAAGGCTGGGTTTATGTTTAATATGGCAGAATTATTATGTTTAATTAATATTCACAACTAAGTTACCTTATACGTTTTGGCTGAGTTAACTTAAAGTTGTCTCTGAGTTAACATTCACAGTTGAGTTACCTTATACGTCCTGGCTGAGTTATTCTAACAGAATTATATTTACATTATGGCTGAGTTATAATACTTAACATAAAAGAAATACAAATCGACATGTTTACATTCAGGAACCGAAATTATCAGGTTCAAAATACAGACAAGGCATCACTTTCAGAAACCAAAATTGTCAGGACCAAACTCTTCAAACATGTGGACGAGATCACGCCAAACTCTTAACATCCACGGAGGCTTGTCGCCTCCGTTTTTCCCAAGTTCTCTTCAAATGGCGCACCTGGCAACGAAATAGCGTTCTGGCCACAAGATTAAAATGTGTCTAAACTGTCGAATTATGCCTTCGATCCCACGTGTTTTTGCGCTACAACAAAAAAAAGATTACAAAACTGTTCAGAACACAAAATAAAAATAACTCAGCAACGTTATGCTGTCATTTTAAGTGGACAAACTGTTCTTATAGCGAGTTGAAGAAACCAACGTTCCTTAAAATGATCGGGAATGGCGCGGTATGTCGGCCAATCATGAACCCATCCTTCTGCAAGAATCGACGGGATGACGAGGGAGAGATCATTTAAAAATTTGAACCAGATAGTACTGATTGTGTCAAGCAATTCACCCGGACCAGGGTATAGAAGAATGAGGTTTTCACGATTTGCAGAGCTTAGTATCGCATTGACACTGTCCTCTAACATCGTTGAATAACCAGGAACAATCAGCATAACTTTTGATGGGGATAGAGAGATATTGTTTAGGTTTTTTCTAGAGAGAGAAAGGTGTAAGAGAGGAGACAATATATAGAGAGGTACGGAACGTCAAACGTCTCGAGTTAAAATTTCCCAAGAATCAGTTATTTTTTTTCCCGCCAAACGTCAAAATTAAGTTGCACTTTACGGCTGAGTTACTTTAACATTTATGGCTAACTTAATAATTGGGGTTTAGGGTTTAGGGTTGCTTTTTTGGGTTTTACGGTTTGGGATTTGGATTTATGGTGCAAGAAATATTATAAAAAAGACAAATTCATAATAAATAACCCAATAATAGTTTATGGTTTTGAAGTATGCTCACACCTTATATCTATCAGTTAAGTTTATGAGTGATTGTAAGACAACATATACCTCAAGATCATGATTGATTTTAAACTCGCAAATTCAATATATAAGACACATTCAGTTGATTATATATTCACTTCATATTTATAATTGGAGTTTCATTTTAACATTTTAAAGTATAAACATTTAATTTTTTTGATTCTAGGGTATGTTTGAGGTAAGGCTGAGTTATACTAATCGATACGACTGAGTTATATAAACATTTTTTTATTTTAGGGTATGTTTGAGGTAAGGCTGAGTTACACATATACAACACGACTGAGTTATAAAAACAATAAGACTGAGTCAAATACTTAATAAAGTACAAACTAACATAAGTCGAGTACAAAACAACAACAGAAGTCAAGTACAAAATAACAAACACAGGTTCAATTAGCCAGCAAACTGCTCATCACAAAATTTCCTCCTTCATCGAGGATCTTTGCTGCCATCTTCATCCGTAAACCTTGAATATTTTTATCGTTTATCTCATCAAACGTTACACCAAGTGCTAGACACTCCACAAACTTCAACGAATACACCTCACAATCGCCAATCTAGGTGTTTTGTGGATTGTATCTTTTGCTCCTCCTTCTGAATGAGAACTTCTTCTTACTAAGGGCTAAGATATTGGCAGGAATATGATCACTCAACATATAAGGAATCATGTGCGTCAGCGGTTTAAATGAATTTAGAATTCTCTGCTCACTTTCGGGTGTTGCCTCTCCAAAGATTGAATCATAGCAATCAATCTTCTCCTTCTTCAGATCCACATGATACGCAACCCAGTGATTTCCGCCGGTTTGAAGACATCCGTACAAGTGATCTACATCTTCATACCACTACAAGTTTGTTGGACAGTGATCGGAAAGCTTACCCTTTAACATATCTTCATAACGATTGCCTTTGAAAATGAATATACTAGGTTTTATCTTGAAGTGAGTGAAATCGTGAATCAAAAATTTTGCCACCAAACATCAACGAAGGCAATCCGCTTGGACCAGAATGGAGTGGGATTTCGCATGGACCTTTTAATGAGGACGTTCAAATACGCAATGACATGCTACACAAATAATATTAACAAGTCAGCCGTGATATAATAAAAGAATACGTAAGCCAGCCGTAATATAATATATAACTCAGCCGTACTAAAAGAATATGTAAGTCAGCTGTAATCAAATATATAACTCAGCCGCAATATAATAAAATAAATATATAACTCAGCCGCACTAAAGACTTACATTATCAAACACCCATCCATATTCCTTTTCCGGCCACGGTCTTTCATGGATGAGTATGCTGTAGATGTCACCCTCATGATCAGCGGAGAGGACTGCTGGTTTATCTGCTGGTGCTGGTGGTTTGGGTGGAATTCCCTTAATGTGTTCCATCAGGTTTTCGAGTAGCACCGGATCAACAGGTGCTAGAGGGTCATATATTATTGATGAAGGAGTAACATTCTTCCTCATGCACGTCGTTCCATTCTCTCCTACGTACGGAAAAACTGCTGGTGAAGAAACTGCCGTCTTTGAAAACCCTTTTGGAGATAACTGAACACTTTTCTCCCGATATTCCTTAATTATGGCAGATCTAACCAGTTCAAATCTCTCGACGTCAGACTCCGGCGCGAATTCGTTCGCTTCCCCAACAACTTCGTCAGTCACATCAGCAAATACACTGTCCTCTCCAGATTTTTGTACACCGGCAGCGGTGGAGTCACCTTTTTCTTCTTTGAATCAGCCTATTTTTGCCCAGCCTCTTGTTTCTTCTTTAACTCTGCCTCTTTTTTCTTAGCCTGAGCCTCTTTTTTCTTAGCCTCAGCCTTCTCCTTCCTCTTCAACGCAGCATCTACCTGCTCTGCTTTTTTCTTATCAGCGGCATCCTCATCCTTAACAGTACGCTTGCCCCTTTAGCCGCATCCATAGGCTGGAACCTTAGCATCCTTATCATCCTTAGTAGCCTTTGAAGGAGAAACTACTACGAAATCAATATGTTGACTATCAAGATAAGTAGCTTTAGCGACACTACCAAACTCCTCAGCCAAAGTCCTTTTCACCCCTGATTTCTTATCAAGCTCTTTCGCCAAATTCTTTTTCGGTCCAAAAACCTTACCAAAAGTCGCAGCTAACGCTGGACTATTGACAGAGTTATGCTGCGTATGAACCCGCGGTGATGCCAACGATAAAGATTTATCTGCTGATGGTGGAGAGGGGTTATCATTGTTTTCGGGAATTTTCCCAACTCCCAGAACTTGCAGACGCTCCTCCAGTAAAGCTTTCACCCTGTCATCAATGGTCTTTTGGTCCATCAATGGTCTGTTCTGGTCTAACTCGTAAGCTTCCAACCGTGAGTCAAACTGCTCAAATTTCCTGGAAATATTATCAAGAGTACTCACAATGGTCATCAGAGTCGCTTTGTTCTCCAACTCCAAATCTTTGCTACCTTCCTTCTCGCTAGAACCCTTTCCCGCAGCAGCAGCTTCAGACTCATTCTGTGTTTTAACTTTCTTCTGCTTCTTAGTGAGTGGCTCAGCTTCTGACGAAACTCCACTCTTCATTTTCTTCTTCTTCTCATTCCCCTTCCCATGCGCATTATCCTGCGTTATCCCATGCACTTCCCAAAAACCTTTTACAAATCTACCTGCATGTATGTATGTTATCAAGCTAACGAGTTGTGGGTCGTCAGGTTCACCCGGCCATTTAGGAAACATCTCTTCAATTCAGTCCCTTAAAACCATTCTCCTCACACGCACCTGCAACACCAGGTTATAATTAAACTCAGCCACCAAAATAACACACAACTCAGCCATCAAATATAATAAATCAGCCATAAAAAAAACTAAGAACTAAGCGTTAAACCTTAACTCGGCATGCTCTTTGATTTCGGCAGCCAACAAGTTATCAAAACTTGCACGTGTACGCTTTCCACCCCATCGTAAAAGCGGAACGTCTTCATTATTCACCACCCTCCCAAAATTCTCACCGAAGTAGGCGACGGATTCATACGCCCAAATCAATAACGCGACGGTCATGCCGCTTATTGTGTATGACCCTCCTTCTGGAGCCAACGTTTTAATAGAGTCAATGAGAACTTCGTATGCAGTCGGACCCCATGGATATGACCCCATGGCTTCATCGTCGAATACCCTTATTGCACTTTCAAAAGGTATCCTTGAATTGTGATGCAAACAATTGACTCCCATGGCTTGAAGAAGTAGCAGCCCCAACCACTTACGCTTTTCAAAACTCCAAAGCGGACAGAACGCTAATGCTTCCTTCAGTTCATCTAACTTGGGTCCCATCCCAAGCGGCGCCTTCAACTCCTCCCAAAACTCTTTGTATTGATCAGATTTAAACCTTTCTGTTGGCAATGGACCTGTGTTTAACCCAGTGATCTCACCAAACTCGAGCAAGCTAAACATGATAGTATCATCAACCACGAGACACCATATCTCCTTCTTATGTACTCGCAGCTGTCTACATAGTAGATAGTGTACGGTCCTACCAGACCATATGCTTTCGCGTCCAGCTAGCCTAGCAACTACTCCAATGGGAGAGTTCACCAGTTCTTCCCACACATCAATTCCAATTGTTTCTCTAATGTGGGGGAAATTTCCTGGACGGAAATTTTGATTAATTTCTTTTTTTCCCAGGTTAGAAGACCCTTCAGGGTAAAGTCTTGGAGGGTAATCCCGTGATTTAACTTCAGCAACATCCATCTGATCATATAACCAAACAATAAATCAGCCACAAGATAACAATAACACATCCGTACAATAACAATAACTCAGCCACAAAATGTTTGAATAACTCAGCCACAACATAACTGTAACTCAGCCACAACATAAAAGTAACTCAGCCACAACATAACATTAACTTAGTCACGACACAGCGATAACTCAGCCATAACATAACCCTAACTCAGTCGCAACAAAACCCTAACTCAGAGGCAACAAAACCCTCAACAAAACCATATCACAGCCGCAACATAACCCTATCTCAGTCACAACAAAATATAATATATACCGTCGCGATATCCTACCGGAAAAGGCGAACTCATAGATAAGAATGCGGCGAAGATGATTTCGTACAAACGATTGAAGACGACGATTTCGGGCACGACGATGACGTAGAAAATAGAGTATCACGACAGAGAGGTAGTTCGAGGAAGAGGAAGTAAACACAGACAATGTCGATGATGGAGAGTAGGAGTATCCTCGCGGTTCCTTCTTCGACGGTTCCTTCTTCGAGACGACAAAGTCAATGTTCTTAGTTAGTTTATTTTTTTACTTCTATGTAGTTATGTTGGAGAAGAGACAGTTTGATTTTTATTCTGATGATGTGTATATTTAATTAGTGATGTGGATTTAATGTTTAAAAATAACTTCAATTAAAAAAAACTAACCAAAAGCCCTTACAGTCATTTACTATGGGTAGGAAAACATTCTAGTAATTTTTAAAATACGTTTAACACTCTAGTAATAAACCAACTTTTCTTATACATTCTAGTAATTTTCTCTTGATTTTATACATGCTTTGTTTTGGTTTGGGTTTAATAATCGAATCAAGTCATTCTCCTTTTAAGAATAACTATATCTTTTTTCCGCGCTTCGCGCGGATAATTGTTTTTATATGTAATTGTTGATTTTGTTGTAATATTTTTATATAATCTCTTTTTATATTTAATTGTTGATTTTGTTTTATATTTGAAAGTATTTAAATTCAAAGAAAGTTGTTTTCTTGTTTTCTCTTGTTTAAAGGTTTTTCATAGTTTTATTTCAAAACACTTTTGACGTATTATAATAGATAAGTTTTTATTTTTGTGGTATTGGACTTTTTATAAGCTAAGGTGGATCAATGTCTAATTAAATGTAAGAAATAGTAGTGTACATAATTTCTTATAACGACTAATTTTATTAAACTTAGGTGGAGTTTACATAATCCTTCATGAAGAGGATGAACAATTAAATTAAGTACATTGTAATAACATTCAAATAAATTGTCATTCGGAATTCTAGCCTTAGCCAAAAGATCTGCCACCTAATTTGTCTTTCTTCCCGTCCAAGTAAATGAGATATCTTTAAAGTTTTGCACCCACCAGCATATTTCCCTGATCCAGCTATAAGCTCCAAAGTGGAGATTACCATTCTTTAATATGGCTTTTTCACAGTCACTCTCAATGATTAGCATTCTATAATCCCTTATCCAACATGCTGTACCGCCATTAAAATTCCTTGATGTTTACTTTCAAACGCATTTTAAACCATCTTCCCTGCAGCTTGAAATGATTCTTTATAACATCCATACTCATTTCTTAGAATCCAACCTGCTTTCGCTGGAATAGTTGAGTTGATGAAACTCTCAATCTACATTACATTTACTGTTTCCTTGGTTGGGCCTTAAATGTACTTGTTAGAAATTTTTTTTTTAATATTTACGCTTATATGTATTTAATTTAGGAGACTTATTTTTACTTTTAAAATATGTGACCAATATAGCTTTCCTAATATTGTTTTATGTTTGGACATGTATATAATTAAACAATACATGATTATTGTTTTTTCATGTATTTATAACATAATATGAAGTCCGTAGCTAAGGTGTAACATAATATGAAGTTCGTAGCTTATAACATAATAATAGGCTTGTGGTTAAAAAAACATAATAATAAGCTAAGGTGGATCAATAGCTAGTTAAGAAGTTCGAAGCTTTTGTTCGTACATTTAAAAGAAAATAATTATTTAAATCCATAAATCTCGAATCAAAGCAACATATTTTTGTATCTCTTACCAATCTTTTCAAGTTGTAAAGCCATTGTATATATATACTTTTAACTATCTTCTTAACTCTTATCAGAATTTTGGGTTTCTTCTATGATTTTCATCAATGAAGTAACGTTTGATAGAGAAACATATAGTTGTTCCTAAGTGAACAATGGTTTTGGGAAGTACAAAAGAACAGCTATTAACTGTTGGCCTTGGCTTTTGTCATCATAGGCTCATAGCTTTTCATCTTATAATTTTTCCATCTCTAGCGTGTTCAGACTTAAGAGTACACACAAAAAATAAGATGATGGGTACATAACCTGACAGTTTTCTATTTGTTTCATGAACTATTCTTGTTTTGGACATCATCAATCATGTCTGCTTTTGGGAGGGTACCTTCAATGGTACTCTCAATATTAAGTACGGCAGGTTCTTTTGATTTAGTCAGACGATCCAAACCATGTCATCTTATTGAACTTCCCCATCTACGAAGAAACAAAGCAGTTGATGGCTTCATCAATTTTTAAAAACCCTATATGAAGGTAGAGAGCAATCAATCAACCTTATAAATGCCATGTCAAATGCCTCTTTTCGTGGAAGCTTAAGCTCAGATTCTAATGGAGCAAATATAGCTTCAATTTGAGGCATGTCATCATCATATTTTTCTGCAGCAAGGATCTTTCTTAAGGTGGATTCCGTAGCAAACTGAGCAACCATTGATGCCCTCTCCTCATAGATTTTCTTGATTTATAGATTCCGAAACACGGTTCTTATGTATAAACAAAAGGTACTGTCTATAAAGCTCTGACAAATTAAAACATAAAAGTGAAGAACACATGATGTAATAATTGATCCAAAACTAAGTGGCAGTAAAATTCTGAACGTAATAACTAATCCATAAACTAAGTGACAGTAAAAAATTTGAACGCTAATGCATAATACTCACGGCATAAATACACCTGAACACTTTCATAATAATTGACTTGTTTTAACTAACAAAAAGGTAAAAACTTAAAATTTTGGGTGAACGGAAGAAAGAAATTGACATATGAAACTGAACTTCCTTTAATGAACACAAACACAAAACATAAAAACAGACAACACAAGTAACAACAAACTTTTTCAAGATCTTTCTCTCTATGTCTCTCAGACAAACTTTAACGATTTGAGTTCAGTGTGTGGTTTCCCAAACTCTCAAATCAATGTCTGCATCACAATAGTAGGGGTGGGCACGAGGCAAGTACTTGCCGATTTTTGGTTACTTGCTATTTGACTTGCCTTGTCAGAGTAATTTATTTTACGACTCGATACTTGACTTGCTTGAAACAAGTACTTGTTTTATCAAGTACTTGGAAAAAAAGTTGATACTTGCAAATAATTTTTCTTGCCTTGTTACTTGCTAAACCAAGTAATTGTCTCTTGATTACATACAAAAAGATACATATTCTAAATTTTTAACATCCAAAAGTCACATGAATTTTCAAAGAAATAGACAAAAATGAAAATAAACGTTCAAAATATTGAAAGACCATATGAAACTCAATGTTCCTCCATTTTGTTCCTATATTTTATTTCGATGTTCCAAAAAAATTTTGCAAGTAACAAGTATTATTTAGCAAGTAACAAATATTTTATAGAACGAGTAACAAGTAACGAATAACGAGGCAAGTACCAAAAAATAAAACGATACTTGATACTTGCCTTGTCCTTGCAAGTAGTAAGTTTTTTTGACTTGTTACTTGCCTTGCTAATGACAAGTACTCGACTTTGCAAGGCGAATACGGGTCAAGTCACGAGTATAAGGCGAGTATCGAGTAATGATGTCCAGCCCTACACAATAGGGCGAAAAAACTAATAAATCAAGCCAATACCAACAACAAAAAAAGCAAGAAAATTAAAATCAAATCGACACATAAACAACTATAGATTGTCGTTGTATAATCTATGAAGCTCCACTTTCACTGTATCTGAACCATGAAGCAGAGTGAAGTTCCAGATGCACAGACTCATATATGCAAAGTTCCAGTCATCTTTTTAGACTCTATGAGATGATATATAGTACTTACAAACATATATAGCCTCTGAGAAAAAAATGAAAACACCATATTAGCAAACCAATAAGAGACCTTTTCAAAAAGAAAACTATTGCAAAATATGCATTTCAATTTTTCCGACTATTTGATTCTATTATCCAAAATCACATTGCTTTACCGTATAGATGTATCAATAGCTCAATGGGCAGTTATGATTTCTAGAGGCAACACCCCAAACGCAACCACATTGGTCTTCATTAGTTGTTCCATTCATAAAGAACTCGAAGCTAGATATCTGCAAAAATAACGAAGGTTACAATTCACAACAGCAAAAACGACATTTGGATTCTCAACATTTAACTCTAAGAAAAATCAAAACGTGTATTTTTTTAAAAAAGGAGACAAGCAAAAAAAGGCAAATCTATGTCTCAAAATAAACGTCTCGCTTCTCTCTAGGTTAAAAAAAATAAAAAAAAAACATCTCTCTTTTCCGCTACTCCTCTTCTCCATCTCATTGTTCATCTCTGTACCCTCTTCACCAGCAAGGGTGGAGTTCAGTTGAGGTTGTCTCCGTTATCAGATCCGGTGGTTCTGGAGCATGCTTGGCGGTGGGGTTAGAGGACGACCCTTTTCTCTGCTAGTTTTGTCTCTGTATCCGTTAACTCGCCTTCTTGTGGTCCAAATTCGACATCTCTGAAGAACACCACTTCATCAGCTCTGGGGGAGGAGACAACGGCCTTGCCGTTTGGTTTCTTTGACATAGGATCGCCGGAGACAGATCTGGCGGAGGAGACACAGGTTTTGGCAGAGGAGTCGGAGTGGAGAACCGCCTTACCGTTTGGTTTCTTCGACGTAGGATCGCCGGAGACAGCTTTGGTGGAGGAGACACCGGTTTTGCCGGTATAAGTAAAATGTCCTTTAAACCTATAAAGTTTAAGTTATTTACCAATCCAACCACTTTTATCCAAACTCATTCACTTGACTCGTAATCCGACCCAGTATTAATCCTGAATCCTTAATTTCGTCTCCTATTTTGGATCTCACTTTACCACCTCATCTTCTCAAATCACGATTTCAAAAATCCATCTCAAATACAAACTGATTTTCCTCTCTTTTATCTTCATCTCTTCCATTTTCTTATTCACAGTCATCATATTTTCCATATTTATCATTTTGAATACGAACCATTCTATTTTCATCTTCTTCCCCATAATATCTCTCAAAACTTGATTCATCGAAAAAACAAAAAAAAATCCAACGAAAATGGATTAAAAAAATAAATACTCACACTAAAAAAGAAAGATCAGTTTAAATCATTTATTTTTAATATTTGCGTTATTTATAAGTGATGCAAAAGAAATTTACATCACTTATATAAGTGGGTGCGGCAGTTTGCAGAAGCGGGTGGTTGCGGTTTCAAGCGCTATTAAGTGTTTTGTATTATTGACATAATGTTTGAAAATTGTTGCGTTTGCGGGTTATTTTTGAGTGGTTTACCCATAGATGCACAAATTAATTAATAAAAAAATATTAAATAGACAAAAATTTAACTGTAAAAATGATAATTTTAAAACTCAGTAATAAAATAATATATATATAATTATATTTATAAATCATATTTTTAATAATAAATATAAAAATTATATTTATAAAATCATATTATTACACTTGTATATATATTAGCATTTATATTATCTAAATTTTTAAAACATTTAAAATTTTTTATTTTTATATTTATATAATTTTTACAAAAAATAAAAAAAAATACCCTTAATACCCTTAGAAGCAACCTTACAATAAGGATGCGGTCTCGCTTCAAAACCCTAGGCCGGCAGCCGCCTCCTCCACTAGTTCCCGCTAGTCATAGATTATTGAGTCTTTATTTTCCTTATCTTTCGATGGTTTGCTTCTGGATTTATAAAGGATTGTAGGAGTTTGATGTAGTTTCTGGATGTTGATACGATGCCCGTGTGTTTGGTTTTTTTATTCCCTCTTTAGTGTTTAGTTATTTTTATGTGTTTCCCCTGCTTTAGTGTTTTACATGTATATGTTCCAATGTTATCATTGAAAACTCTAGTAACAAAAAAAAAAACAATTTTACGATAATAAAGTTTTCAAAAAAATCTAAATATCTAAATAAAAACACACAGAAATCTAAAATAAAAAAAAATCTAAATACCTTATATATTAAACACAAAAAAATGTATACTTAGAAGCAACCCTACAGTAATAACATTTTAATAAATAATATTAACAAAGATAACAAGACACGATTTTTGATTTTGTGTCTCTTCTCATTGTCCCACATGAAAAATGTGCTTTAACAATCAACTGAGTTTTTATATTATTTATCTAAATCATCTTTAAAGGCAAGTTTATGATTTTGATATACTTTGGCTTAAAAAATAATTTAAAATTTTATTTTCTCGAGTATATATTAATATAGTGGACCGCAGAAGTATACTAATAGAATATATATAAACCGTCGGTAGCTATTCTCTAGAGAAAATTCATCAAGAGGTACACTAGTCATGAAAATATGTTTTTAAATTTTTATTACTGTATATAAAGCGAAAACCTAGAAGATATACTAATTAGGAATCTAAAAGTTTTCTGCATACTTTATTTTCTCGAGTATATATTAATATAGTGCAAGCAGAAGTAAACTAATAGATATGAACCGTCGGCTGTTCTCCAGAGAGTTGCTCTGTTTACCTAAACCGCTTCGAATTTACTCATTAAATAATAGAATAACCGTTCGTAATAAAAAAAAAATATCAAAAGGTACACTACACTAGTCATGAAAGTCTACTGATAGAACTTTATTTGATTTGTTTAATAGTTTTACTGAATTGCATAAATTAATTAATTTTATGAAATTAAAATTAATTAACTTTGCAAGTTATGCTATAGCCTATTGCAGCTAAGCAGCAAGTAAAGAGCTTGGACCTGGAACATTTATATGAAATATACGACTGGGGCTCCAGTTTTAAGAAGCCCATATTTTGAAACATATATTGTGTATTTAGATATACATTGACATTAGTGTAAAATCTATAAGGAAATTTAAAAAACTTAAAATAAAAATAGTTCCTAAAGAAAATTATAAAATATAAAATATATTTATGTTATTGTGATTTAAATATGAATAAATTCGATAGTACAATTAAAATGATATAGTGCTATATTATTATAATTAATAATTTGATTTTTCGTTAAAGAAAATAAATATTTTAATATACTTTAAAAAGTTAATAAATATAGTTAAAAATTTTTAAATAAAAGGTAATATTTTTTATTTTGAATAGGGCCCCGGAAATCAAAGTATCAAATCCAGAATATGTTTGCATCCAGGTCCCGTCCAGTACCATTAGACCACAAGTCCACTGAGTAGTTTTACTTTTTGCGAGTATTTAGTGTTTTCTCTGGTCTATATGCTTACTAAAAATAATCAATTGATCATTCGCTATATCTCGGTTTAGTGCTCTTTCTTGTTCTTCCCACCACTACCATTCTTTCCCTCATTCTTGAATTACATGGAAGCAAAAAGGAAAGATGATCATGAAATTGGTTTTGATTTTACAAAATTCCCACCCTCTAAATGGGGTGATCACTTCCTTACTGTGACCGTCACTGACTCGGTGAGTCCAAATATTAATATGTATATATACACTAATCTAGATCATACATCAGTGCATAATTCGTTGTATGTTACATGCATGTCTAACGATCTATGAATTGTGTTAACTATTAGGATCTTGATGCTCTTGCAAAAGAAATTGAGTTACTAAAGCCTAAAGTGAGGGACATGCTAATTTTGTATTCGGAAGATGATGGAGAGACGACGAAGAGGAAAATTCTTATAATTCATTTTCTAGTCACTCTTGGTCTGGCATATCATTTCGAGAATGAGATTGAACACATAGTGAAAGTTGCTTTCGAGAAGATAGCGAATTTGATCGCCGATGAGAATGACCTGTACACGATTTCTATCATGTTCCGCGTTTTCAGAACATATGGTCACAACATGTCATCTGGTAAGAAACTTGAAAATGTCATATAATTGAATGCTTTGTGTTGCATGTTTCTCATTTCATATCGCAGCGTTAATGAAAATATACATATATCTATCAAGAAGTATGCATGTTTTATTTTTATAGGAAACTTAACTAAACTGAACTATAAATAATTTTTAATTATTTTATCTTTACCTATAGAGCTCAAAAGGCTAAAAACACCTATTCAAATATCAAACTATCTTGCTTACCTCTAAAATACAAAAAAAAAAGGTGTTTAACAACCCGGTTGTTTCCAAATAGATGTGTTCAAAAGATTCATAGAAGATGATGAGAAGTTCAAGAGATTATCTAATAAATGATTTCAAAGGGATGCTAAGTTTTTATGAAGCACTACACTTCAGAACAACAACGGATTATATATTGGATGAAGCATTGAGCTTTACATGGAGCCACTTGGAGCCAATAGCTACAGGTCAATTAGCAAGTCCAGGACACATTTCAAGGCTTATACAAAAAGCTCTTCACATACCTCAACACATGAACATTGAAGCACTGGTTGCAAGGGAGTATATTTCATTTTATGAACAAGAAGATAATCACGATGACACGCTGCTCAAGTTAGCAAAGCTCAATTTCAAGTTCTTACAGCTTCATTACTTCCAAGAACTAAAAACAATCACCCTGTATGTGAATATTCATCTAGTTTTAGGAAGTTTTCTTTGTGATTTCATATTTTAACATTTTGTACATATTTTCTGGCAGGTGGTGGAGGGGACTAGATCATACATCGAAATTACCACCTAATTTCAGAGAGAGAACCATCACTACAAGAAAATAAATGTATTGTGATGAAATTTTCCGTCACGATAGCAAAGAATTTGTAACAATATTATCATTGTTACGTTTTTGTTACCAATTATTAATGGTTGCAATAAGTGTGTCAAAAATTTTCTGGAGTAACAAAAATGTCACAATTTCTTGCGACTAAATTTTTTGTAACAAATCGTCACACATAGTTACGTTGTATACTAGTAACAAAATTGTAGTAATTTCTTATTTATTAAATTTTATCAAACCGTCTTAATTTGTGACTGTTTAATGTGACAACTATATCACTTCTAATAACGGATCTATTGTCACAAAATGTCACTAATATTGACGACATTATAGTTTTTTTACTGTCACCGATACTGACATTATATATTGCCCCAAACCGTCATTATTTATAACTAATTTAAAATCTTAATTTTGTAGCCTGTTTTTGGTCAATTTTTTTTTTTTGTAGCCTATTATTATCAAAAAATTAGTCACAAAACATAATGATCAATGACGAACGAAATAATATTTATCCGTTACTATAATTGTGTAACAAAATTTTTGTATTTTGTAAGATTCATTATGTTATTAATTTGTCATAATTAAACCTCACAAAGTATGACAGTAATAGTAAAATCTCAGTTTCAATTGGTTACTCTATAAATCGAAATAAATATAACTCGGTTTACAAAATGAAATTGGTTTAAAATAAAATTAGGTTTAGATAACTAAACCAAATCATTAAAAAAAATTCAACCCTAAAAAAATAAGCGGCCATGCCTGCCTCGCCTTGCCTCCTCCAGCCGCCATGCGTGGCCTTGCCTCCGCCGCACAACAGCCACTGCGACCACGGCTGGTCTTGTCTCCTCCACCATCAAGCTTCTTCTGCATCCTCCACCATCAAGCTTATTCTGCATCCTCCACCCTCCTTTACAAAAAACAAACAAAAATCAGATTCAAAGAGAGAGACAAAGACAGCGACAGAGAGATATATGTCAAACCGTGGAGTGGTGGTGAACGGCGAGCGTGACATCAAATGACGGAAGACAGAGATACCACTCATTCAATTCTTCAACCTGCACCAAAATCAAAGCCACGCAGAAGAGAGATGATGGAAGTAAAATTTATAATAAACGACCATTAACGGAGGTGGTAGAGAAGATGGAGAGCGATGAAGGCAGAGATCTTGCGAGGGTGGAGAGATCTTCTGACGAAAGAGAAGAGAGGAGATGCGGAGGCCAGCAGTGAAGAAAGCTATGTATGGAGATCTGAAGAAAAGGAATAACTTTGGTCCCTTGGATCCAATCTCATCCGACGGTGAAAAGCTTGATCATTGTGCTTGTGAATCAGCCAATAGGATTTTTTTTGGTTGTTATACTTTTTTTCTCAACTGACAGAATACATTTTATTCTTTAATGTTAGTTGTTTTAGAATTTTTGTTTCTAATCTCATTTTCGTACAGCAATAGAATTTTACTTTCTAATTTTTCTTTAGTTTTTATGTTTATTATAAGTTTTATTGTTGATAAAAAAAAAGTTATTAAAATTATAAGTTTACTTCACTTAGAGTACATGTTATATAGTTCTAGAAATGAAAAATAGATTTAGAAATGAAATTTATGATATATGATTTGGAGTTTGAGGTTTAAGTTTAAAATTTAGAAAATATTTAAAAATAGTTTGAAGTATGTAATATGATTTAATGTCTTAAGATATAAGGTTAAGTATGAATATATGGTTTGAAGTATATGTAAGGTTAAAAGTTTAAGTTTAAAAATTTGGGATTAAAGATTTTAAGAGAATAAATTCTGGTAAAAGTTTCTTTCCTTCTTTCAAGATTCAACATATACCAAGAGCAACTAATCTAGTGGCGGACAAGCTTGCACGAGGTGATCGGAATTCCCCTTCGGCTGTGTTCTATGTTGATTCCACCCCACCGGCTTGGCTTTCCGAGTCGGTAAGACCTTTATCTTAGTTTAGTTATTATAGTTGTCAAAAAAAAAACGGAATAAATTCTGAGTTTATGTAGAAGATTTAGATTTTAAGTTTAAACTATTATATTTGAAGTTTAAATTTATGATATAGAGTTTGGTGTAGTTTAGGGTTTAGATTTGAGATTTGGACTTAACTTAGGGGATTTGAGATTAAGTGTTTGGAGTATATTGGTTTAAATTTTAAAAATATATATTTGAATTGAAAGTTTAAGAATTAATTTCTAAATTTTAAAAAGATCGAATTAATTGTTTTGTATGTAAATTTAAATTTAGGGTTTAAGTTTAGGGAATAGTGTATAGAAAAGTTTCATATTCAACCTCAAAAGAAAAATGATAAACAATGGTTTTTTTTTTAAAACCAGGATAAACCACTGTTAAAACTGAGCTACATAAATAAACCTTGCAAGATCACCCAAATAATTTTGCGTTTGAAAAGTTACGACATTTTTTATTTGTTAACCTTTTCAATGCATCCATCACGAACATTTAGTTTATATATCTTCATAAACGGAGTCATAGCCTTTAGTCACATAGTTGTCGCTATGGTAACAATAAACATAGTTACAAGTATGTCACATTTTTTGTCTCATTTATTTTTGTCTCATTAATTTTTGTCATATTTATGTCACTAAATGCGACATAATTTGGTTACGACATAACCAGTCACAATATTGTGACTAAATAGCTACTCTTTTTTGACATAAAAGATCAGTTACAAATCAGTGTACGTTATGTCACAAATATGTGACTATGAAATCTAGTCTCAAAAAATCGTAACAATAGCTCTTTTTTCTTGTAGTGCATTGAGAGTTGGTTAGCGGCATTGATGATGTACTTTGAGCCGCAGTTTTCACTTGGGAGAATTATGTCGGCTAAGTTATACTTAGCAATCACATTTCTAGATGATGCTTGCGATACATATGCTTCTATTGACGAAGTTATGAATCTGGTTGATTGTATAGAAAGGTACATTCTTTATATATATTTCCTGAAAATTTATGATGTTGCCAGGACCGACTCAACATCATTTTGGGCCCTTGGAAAAATATAATTTTTAGACCCTATTATTATTAATTTTTATTTGTTTTCTGATTAAAATATTTTATGTTATTACATTTATAACACTATTTTAATTTAAATCTAATACATATATTGTTAATAAAAAATGAAAAATAAAAATAAAAAATTGGAATTTGCATCATATAAATCAACAAGCTAGCTAGTAATGAGTGAAATATTGCATTCTTCTATCAATAGATGGGACCCTGATTACATGGGAAAACTTCAAGGCCACATGAAGACGGCCTTCAAATTTGTAATGAGCGTTTATAAAGAGTATGAAGATACATTGAGGTCACAAGGAAGATTATTTGTGTTGGACGAAATGATAGAAGAGGTTTTTACTTTCAAAAGCTTAAATAATTAATATGTTCACGTAAACTGGCTAGTAAAATTATATGTTGTTGTTATTAGTTCAAGATACTCGTGAGGACAAACCTCCAACTTGTCAAATGGGCACGAGAAGATTACATGCCTAGCGCTTTGATGAGTATATAGAAACTTGGGGAGCTGAGATTGGTTCGTATACGGCCATATCTTGCTCTGATATGGGACTTGGAGAGATTGGTAAGAAGAGATATTTTGAGTGGCTAAGATCTAGACCAAAGGTTGTCCAAGTTCTAGCCGCAAAGACCCGTCTAATGGATGACATGACCGACTATGAGGTATCAGTTTTACTAAAATAATTTTAAAACTATTAAGTCGCGAATATGACATTAGGTTTGTTTCGAGAAATTTAGTTCTACTTGACTAGTTAATTATTGATTTGGTTTTCAATTCGCGGTTTAATGAAATGTGTGTGAAAAAAAAACAATCAACTTGAACATACAAAACGTTTAATTCCCTTTTGAAAAATTCCTCCTTTGTAATATTTGGCTAATATATCATGTATTGTATTGTGGTTTATATGATCAGGAGGATATTGGTAAAGGTTACACTGCAAACGCACTCAACTATTACATAAAACAACATGGAGTTACCAAAGAAAAAGCTATAAAAGAGTTTGGTAAGATGATTAAAGATATCAACAAGATCGTTAACGAGGAGTGCTTGAAGACAACCAACATCTCTCGTAGAGTTCTTAACCAAATAATCAATTATGGACGCTCATTAGACGTTCTCTATACATCTGACGATGTCTTCAACCACCGTGAAGGCATGCTCAAGGAGTATATCACCACTTTGCTCGTTGATCCAATTAATACATCTTTAGAGTTTAGAGTGGAGAAATCATAGCTTAACTTACTTTTTTGGGTTTCGAATAAAATGTGTTAGTGAATTTATGTTTTATAAAGAAAATTTATTTTGTTATGAGGACTTCACACTCAAATAAAAACATCTTGGACAATCTCCATCAGGTTCAGAGTTTTACGAGCATATGGTTACAACAAGTCCTCAAGTAAACAGAGCAGGTTTTCTGCATAACCATATGAAACATTGACCAAAATTTGAAGCGTTGATATGGCTCCCAAACTTCTTACATAAATTATTTAGAGCTTCTTAAATCTCGAGACCAGCCGTGAGGTAAAGAAAGTTATTGAACAAGTCATATGACTGAGTAGGGATGGGCGTTCGGGTACTCGTTCGGGTTCGGTTCGGTTCTATTCGGGCTTTCGGTGTTAAAAATTTCATCGGGTATTTATAAAATGACACAAAGAACACCAAACAAAGTTTTTCTCCTCAAACTAGCACTCAGGATCAGAAGTCACAAAAATAGGTTTCACTAAAGGGGTAATTTACCCTTATGCCCTCTTCTTTAAGTAATTAAAAAGAAAAAATTGAAATCAATTGTCGCCGTCCTCGTTTCATCGCTTCTTCTTCTCCTCATCGCTGTCTTTCGTCGTCGTCGTCTCTCCGTCGTCGTCATCATCGTCGTCTCTCCGTCGTCGTCATCGTCGTCGTCTCTCCGTCGTCGTCATCGTCGTCGTCTCTCCGTCGTCGTCTTCGCCTCTCCGTTGATCCGTCGTCGTCGTCTCTCCGTTTATTTATCGTCGTCGTCGTCGTTTCTCAATTGATATGTCGTTTCTACGTCTATTCATCTCATTCTCTCTCTCGTGTGTCTGATTTGATTAAGGTTTGAATCATTTCATTTTGTTATACATTATCTAGTTTTTGTTATATATTATTCATTTGTTGATGAATTGAAGTTGATTTTGTAGAACAATGGAAGTTTTGTGCATCTGTGGACAATGGATCTCAAAAGAATCTCTACAGTGGGAGTTTCTTGTTGATTTGAAGAGGAATGCATCAATCATTTCCATAGAAGAAGATCTACTGTATGAAGATTTGATGAAGATTGTCTCTGAAGATTTTAGTGTTAAAGAGGAAGAAATCAGTTTGAGTTATGGTATTTCATTGGATATGAAATGTATTATTGAAAGTTTCCCCCCACTCTCGATAGGTAATACTCGTCAGCTCAGAACTTTCATTTCCAAGACTAGAGCATTTGATGGAACCTGTCGTTTGTGTGTTAAGGTTTGTATGATTTTTTTCTTCCTTAGACTTTTCAGGATATGCTTCCTAATCAAGTATTATGCCTTACAGAACTACTCGACTTTTGCAGGTTAGTACTGATCCAGCTAGCTGTAACACTCAAGCTTCTGATACATTTGCTTCTACTGTTCCATTGAATGCCAATCCAGTGATTCTTTCTACTGTGCAGAGAGAAAAACATGTACATTGTCCCTAATTCCCTTTTTCTGTTTGTGTTTGCATGATATGCTTCATAATCAAGTATTATGCCTTACAGAACTACTCAACTTTTGCAGGTTAGTACTGATCCAGCTAGCTGTAACACTCAAGCTTCTGATACATTTGCTTCTACTGTTCCATTGAATGCCAATCCAATGATTCTTTCTACTGTGCGGAGAGAAAAACAGGTACATTGTCCCTAATTCCCTTTTTCTGTTTGTGTTTACATGATATGCTTCATAATCAAGTATTATGCCTTACAGAACTACTTGACTTTTGCAGAGTCTTCTATATGAAGGTGTTTCTACAGTTCCTCTTAATGCTCTTCCGGATTTTAGCCATGTCCATATTGGACTTTTGCAGGTTAGTACTGATCCAGCTAGCTGTAACACTCAAGCTTCTGATACATTTGCTTCTATTGTTCCATTGAATGCCAATCCAGTGATTCTTTCTACTGTGCAGAGAGAAAAACAGGTACATTGTCCCTAATTCCCTTTTTCTGTTTGTGTTTTCATGATATGCTTCATAATCAAGTATTATGCCTTACAGAACTACTCGACTTTTGCAGAGTCATCTATATGAAAGTGTTTCTACAGTTCCTCTGAATGCTCTTCCGGATTTTAGCCCTGTCCATATTGGACTTTCACCAACCACGAGAGGAGCTGGCGATATTAAGGTGAATAGCTATTTTAAGACAAAGAGAGAGTTGATGTTGAGGATGAAGAAATGGGCTTTAGAGTGGAAGTTTGAGTACAATACTGTCTCTTCTAACAAGTCAAGAGTGCTTTTCAGTTGTGTTGATGAAAATTGCACGTGGAGGATGCGTGCTATCAAGCTACCTCTTTCAGATTTTTTCGTTGTTAAAAAGTGTGTTCATGAGCATACATGCGATACAACACACAGGAAAGCCAACCACAGACAAGCATCTGCAAAGTTGTTGGGTTCTTTGATTTGCAGCAATTATGGAGAAAAAAAGGAAGGTCTCAAACCGAAACAGATCATTGAACAGGTCAGGATGCTGCATGGTGTTCACATCAATTACAAACAAGCTTGGAGAGTGAGAGAAGAAGCTCAGATTTTGGTTAGAGGGACTCCTGAAGACAGCTATTACAATTTGTCTAGGTGGTTGTATAAAATCACAGAAACAAACCCTGGTTCCTTGACTTATCAACATGTGGATGCTGCAGGAAAGTTCAAGTATGCATTTGTGGCTTTTGGTCCTTCGATAAGGGGATTTTCATTGATGAGGAGAGTTATTGCAGTAGATGGTACATTTCTGAAGGGAAAATTCAATGGGACTTTATTGGCAGCTTGTGCTCAAGATGGGAATTATCATCTATATCCTCTCGCCTTTGCAGTGGTTGACGCAGAAAATGGCGCCTCTTGGAAATGGTTCTTTAGAGGTTTGAGCCAGAAGATCCCGGACGCTTCGGATCTTGTTTTTGTATCAGACAGGGCTAACTCCATTTCTTCAGCGTTGAAGGATGTATATCCCTTATCTCACCATGGAATTTGCAGGATCCATCTGCTCCGCAACATCACTCCTACATATGCGAAGACTGGGTTGCTACCTCTGGTGGAAAGCGCTGCTGATGCCTATACGTGTCACGAGTTCTGGTTAATCTTCAAGGACATAAAGGATAAATGTCCTGAATTGGCTAAGTATCTGGAAGATTCTGATTTTAGGAAGTGGGCACGAAGCTATGCGCCTGCGAACAGGTATAATATCATGACTACCAACATTGCAGAGTCTCTCAATTCTATGTTGAGGATGCCTCGTGAGTTGCCCATTATCTCTCTCCTTGAAACTATCAGATTGACGATGACCACTTGGTTTTTTGAGCGACGCGAAGCGGCTGCGAAACATAAGCACCTGGTTACTCCAAAAGTTGTGCAGAAATTAGTATCTAGGTTAGGGGCCGCAATGTTGTTGAATGTGTATCAAGTTGATCGAAGCGAGTTTGAGGTGAAGAATGAAACAATGAAGTTTGTTGTTGACTTGGAGAAGCGGCATTGCACATGTAATGTTTTCGACATTGACAAGATCCCCAGCATCCATGCCATCGCTGCTGCTAAGCATATCAAGAGAGATGAAAACCGTTTTGTTGATGCTTCTCACTTGACAGAAACGTGGGCTAAAGCTTATGCTGAAAGCATACATCCTGGTGGAGAGTTGTCAACGTCCACCTATCCAGAGAATATTGATGAACTGTCTTGCCCACCTCCAGCTACCAAAAAGAAAAGTGGACGCCCTCCTACAAAGAGAAAGAGATCCGTTGGCGAGTTTGGGGTTCCTGGATCTAAATCTCAGTCCCACAAGTGCAGCAGATGTGGCACAGGAGGGCACAACAAGAGCACATGCGAGAGGCCTATAGGATGAAGTTCTACATTTTTATTGATTATTATTTGGATGTTGGCTATTTGATGGTTACATGATATGCACCAGACCATATACATTTTTTCTTTTGGAACCCTATCCTGAATAAGTATGATTTTTTCCAACTTTTGTAATATACAACATTATCTTTTGATCCCATTTCAATTCTTAGTTTAAACTTCTTTGCTAGAAAAAAACACAGTAATATTCAACTATTCTGGAATCCCATCCAGAAATCCCGAGTTCCTTTCCAAGGTTTATAATACAACATTTTCTGTTAAGAATATTTATGTGGAAAAGTGTAACAGATGATTCTCCTCGGTCTAGCGGCTAAAACACTTATCTGTCGAAATTGTAACGCTTGACTCGACCTGGGTTCGATACCCCTACTAATCATAGTTTTTTAAAAAAAATTTAAGTTGAATAAAAATAAAAGAAATATATTACTTTACTTACAACATGTAATGACTGAAATCAACTTGGCCTATCGGCTACTACACCTTAATTCCCTCTTTCCTCCTAGTCATCTTCAGGTTCGAATCCTAGTAGATGTGTATATATATTTTTTTTTCCTCCAAAATTTGCGAATCACATTATCAAATTTTCCAAATATGTAGATATTAATCCTTAGTTTTGATCTCATTTCATTTTTTTCTAGTTTAAGAAAGAAGCACACTAATATTCATGTATATTATTCATGCATACTCTGGAAGCCCATCCTGAACTATCAAAGATCTTTCCAATGTATTATACTATAAATTGTATGGCTAAATTCAATTATGTGGAAGCAACTAACAGATGATTCTCCTCAGCCTAGCGGCTAAACCACCAAACCTATGATACCGAAACATTTGTTCGACCCGGGTTCGACTCTCCTACGAGTAATGGTTGATTTTTTTTTTGTTCAAGCATATATCTCAGGAATCAATGAGTCTCTTCCAAACGACATCGAGTTGCTTGAAGATATTATCAAAGCTGATGGAAAATTTGATTTAACTGCTGAGTTGGAGAAACTCAAAGAAGAGCACTCGGAAGCGGAAGGAATGCTTGCTGATGTGAAGGTCAAAGTCCCTGATTGGGATAAACTTGGCGAAAGTTGGCTGTGTCATGAGTAATTTCATGTTATCATCTTCTCTTTTTATGTTTTTAAGGACCACATTATGTTTGATTTTCAGTTTTTATTTTAAATGAATAAGTACTTTTGTTTCTCTTGTGTTGTTTCTTCAATTAACAATCTAAATAAAAAACTTGTTCAATGTTTTTCACTATTTTGTAAGGTTTTGGCCTAGTGTTCTTGTATCTGGGTTATCTGATTTGCTTATTTGTTTTTGGAAAGCTATCCTGAATACCTAAAATGATATCCAGATTATATAAATCTATCGTCTGTGAATAAATAAGTTCACATTTACTTTGTTATCGAATATCCACCATAGCCTAGTGGCAAGCCCTTCTACTCTCAGTGTACCCTTATCACACAATAAGCCGTGTTCGATGCCCGTTGTGTATACTCACATTTTTTTCTGTTTTTAATTAATTATTCAAAAGTTATATTCGTTTTATTTTTTTCTGTTTTTAATTAATTATTCAAAAGTTATATTCGTTTTATTATAGCTTTTGGCATGTATAACACCCTTCGCACAACGGCTGCACACTTTGATTCATCTTTCGAGAGTTCACGAGTTCAATTCACATCGGATCACATTCTTTTTCAGTTTTTTGTAAACTTTAAAGGAATTTGTTTTTGGAAACCTATCCTGAATACCTAAAATGATATCCAGATTATATAAATCTATTGTCTGTGAATAAATAAGTTCACATTTACTCTGTTATCGAATATCCACCATAGCCTAGTGGCAAGCCCTTCTACTCTTAGTGTACCCTTATCACACAATAAGCCGTGTTCGATCCCCGTTGTGTATACTCACATTTTTTTTTGTTTTTAATTAAATATTCAAAATTTATATTCGTTTTATTATAGCTTTTGGCAAGTATAACACCCTTGGCACAACGGCTGCACACTTTTATTCATCTTTCGAGAGTTCACGAGTTCAATCCAAATCGGATCACATTCTTTTTCATTTTTTTTGTAAACATTAAAGGAATTTGTTTTTGGAAAGCTATCCTGAATACCTAAAATGATATCCAGATTATATAAATCTATCGTCTGTGATTAAATAAATTCACATTTACACTGTTATCGAATATCTACCATAGCCTAGTTGCAAGCCCTTCTACTCTTAGTGTACCCTTATCACACAATAAGCTGTGTTCGATTCCCGTTGTGTATACTCACATTTTTTTCTGTTTTTAATTAATTATTCAAAAGTTATATTCGTTTTATTATAGCTTTTGGCAAGTATAACACCCTTGGCACAACGGCTGCACACTTTTATTCATCTTTCGATAGTTCACGAGTTCAATCCAAATCGGATCACATTCTTTTTCATTTTTTTTGTAAACATTAAAGGAATTTGTTTTTGGAAAGCTATCCTGAATACCTAAAATGATATCCAGATTATATAAATCTATTGTCTGTGATTAAATAAATTCACATTTACACTGTTATCGAATATCCACCATAGCCTAGTGGCAAGCCCTTCTACTCTTAGTGTACCCTTATCACACAATAAGCCGTGTTCGATCCCCGTTGTGTATACTCACATTTTTTTCTGTTTTTAATTAAATATTCAAAAGTTATATTCGTTTTATTATAGCTTTTGGCAAGTATAACACCCTTGGCACAACGGCTGCACACTTTGATTCATCTTTCGAGAGTTCACGAGTTCAATTCACATCGGATCACATTCTTTTTCATTTTTTTTTTGCAAACTTTAAAGGAATTTGCTAGGCTATGGTGCATTTTGCTTTCTCACTCTTTTTCTGGAAACCCATCCTAAAAGTACCATAAGCATTTGACAATTCATCAAGACATCCTAAAAAATTTTCAATAACAATCTAAATGAAAAAAACGTTAGGGATAATTCATTACAAACTTAAACTTAAACGTTAGGGATAATTAACGTCAAAGTAGAAAAACAGAGTAAAAAACAGAACAAATATGACATTTTCACTTCCTTTGACCTTCCTGGAAATCTTTATCCATAAACTGGTCGAAGATCTCACAACATAGCTTGCTTCGTAAGTCCATCGCAGTTTCATCATTTATATTAGCCATGCTCTTCAATCCCAGTGACCTGCATTCCAGCATCTTCACAACAAAAATACCACAGTTGTATGGAAATTTTGTCTTTGGAAGCCCTTCTGCAAACTTAACTTGAAATGGACTGATATCTTCGAAATTAACCTCTTCACCAAGAAGTTCCATCTTTATGGCACTAATCAACACTGTCATAAATACCCAAAATTATACAATAAATTAATCACCAACAGACAACAAAATGAATATGTAAAAATGCATCACAAGCACAAGCAGCAAGAGACAAACTTTTATTTTCTAAATTAGCTAAAATTCTTTTTTCAGGATACGCATACTTTCACAATCCTATCCATAATCAATGTAACAATATAAATAAAACTGATTTTTCTACACTGAATGATAAAATTAATAAATCACAAAGAGTTTTTACCTGCCAGTTCTTGGATTTGATTAAGAGCACGTTTGATATTTGCTTTTGGAAGACCACAATGGAAGAGTGTGATTGTGTTATCAATCAATTGTATCTCCACCCCAATATAGTGATAGCTCAACTTATCTTCAATGACACCATATATAACATCAACATCTTCCAGCCATACCTTCTTTGGATGTATTAAACCTTTCACAAGTTCGCCTACACAGCCCTCCAATAACGTTTGTTTTTTCTTATGTGGCTTCCTGACAGATTCATAAGCGTACCCAACCACTTCTAAGAATCTGACTGGTACAAAGCATGCTGCTGGAAGATTGTTGTTGCGGAACCAAGTACCTTGCTCAACCCTCTTACAATTTAGCATTTCAAATGCAACATTTATGTGCTGCCAATGTAACAATATAGTTAGAAACTCCATATAGAACTGCTATAACATGGACATCTAACATAGCTCAACTCAACCTCTTCCTAAACATATGACACAATCAAATATCCACAAAGCATTATTACCACTCAATAAGAATCGAAACAGAGTTTGTAAATACAAAACTCAATCATATCCTTTTCCTAATCACAATGCATCATCCAGAACCACATTAATTATTAACATTAAATAAATAGAAGACAGAACAGAGTGTGGATTACCTCTTTGTTGAGATTCTTTTCTGCATCGTCCATTTTTTGAAAGAACTCTTTTTCAATTTCTCTTCCATTGATATAAAACGGTCTGTAGTTGATAAAATTAACTAGTATCAATCGAAACTTTTACAAAATAAATTAGGAATATTTATGCAAGGACAAAAAGTTGCTTACACACGATATATGCCCCGTAGATCCATCCAGTGTGCAAGCCTTGAAAACCGAGGAAATTCAGGTGTCACAAATGGATCAATTGGAAGGATTACCTCAGGTGTTACAGGCATAGGAGGGTTTCTAGGTCGTATTGGCCTCTTCTCTTCTCGCTGTAGAAAAGGAAGCAAATCTACTGGCTGAGCATTTGCTTTCTTCTTCTTCTTACAAGCGACAGCCTTCGCCTTCCCCTTTTTGAATGACAAAAATTCAGATACATTTATATCTTAATTCCTAGTATGATGTATAAATATTTCATACCTTTTTATCACCATCTCCTTCACTTGGATTCACACTCTGCGTCTGCTCTTCTTCTATCTGAAAAACAATACCGAGATATTAAACAAATGACATTATTTTTCAATTCAAGTTATCCAAGGCATTTGTTTTACCTTTTCTGTCATCTTCCAAACACCATCTACCCATTTTCTTGGTTTTCGCATCTCAGAATGGTTGAAGTAAATTTGTTCAGTAGAATTGTTCAAAGAGACAAAACACGTGCCATCAAACAAAATGACTTTAACTTTTCCAGCGCACCAGGCACCATTGTCGAACACCTCTACGTCATCCATTAGCTCATAACTTTTCTTCGCTCCAGGTCTCTCAGGTGGTGGTTGAGGACGTATTCTGTCAATTGATACACGTGTCTCAACACTCCTTTTCCTCTTCTTTTCGTCCAGAGACGGTGCGGAGTACTCAACTTTCACCATCTCAACCCCATCAACCAAATATGTTGCCAACACATTTCCTGGATACCATTTATGACAAGTATTGTCATCTTGTGATGAAATCTCCACATTTGCTCCGATCTCAAAGGTATTTTGAACTCTGCTTTCTACATCCTGTGATGGTTTAGATTCAAGGATATCCAGTCATTTTGATAGTTGCTTTATATTTATTAAAGGTTTTAAAATAAAAGTAATACCTTATTTTGCTCGTGAGTCTCCTAAATGTTTGGTGAAATGTTCTCATTCATAAGCTCGTGAGTCTCCTGAATTCAGGAATGGTTTCATGAACACGTACAAGGGCTTCCAAAAATTACTTGAAAAGTCCAATTTTTTAAAGAATGTACATGTTGCGTCTGAATTGAAGTAAGGACTGGAGTCTCAATATTCTGTTGAGCTATTGGAGAACCAGGTGTCTCTTTCGTGATCTAATTCATAGGCTCTCGTGTATCCTGAAGTCAGGAATGAGATTATGAACACGTACAAGAACTTCCAAAAATTAATTGAAGTACAACCAAATTCATAATTTTATAAATACCAACAGTTTTCAAAATTATACTTGCCTCATTGTTAAGTTGTTCATCTGCTTGATCTGTATTGGCTTCACCTTGTCTGGAAGCCGTCTCATGAAATGGAGTTGTGTCAGTCTGTGCAAGTACAACAAAAATTAGGAAGGCAATCCTAAATATGTATAACATCTTCCAAAATTACTTGACAACTCAAAAAAAAAACTGAATCAAGAACTAGATAAACATTAATTTTAATTTCCGAAAAAAAAGTTACCTCATTGTTTGGAGTTTCATATGAAGTAACTCTTTGTAGTTTCTCTAGTTTTGTCACACGTTCTTTAATCTGTTTCCTGTCTTTTTCAATCAAACACAAACGATCGTTCATGATCCTTAAATTATCTCCCACCATCTCGCTGATTCTGTTGATCTTTGATTCCAAAGACTCCTCCTGATACGAAGAAGAAGCTTGACTCATCCCTCCATTCCCAAACAGTAAAGATGCTCTTCTTATTTGTTCATTAGCACCGTATAGGTCTACTGACATGTTTCGCCAATCTCTAATTTTAAACTTATAACCTCTCTTGGATAAATCGGCCATGTCATCCAGATCTTTATTAGCTTCGTCTTCCATGCAAACATCAGCTTCTGGATCATTAGGAATAGGAGGTAGGATGCATATGACCTTAAGCTGAAACCATAAAAATAATTAGCTTTTAAATGGAGAATCATAAGGCAAAACAGAAACAAGAAAAAAATAATGTAAAAACTTACATGATCTTTGATTTCAATTAGGAGAACATCTATCAGCTGTGGAGAAGCTATTTGAAGGTACTTCTCACACAAAAATATTGGGGTAGACGGTTGAACGCTCAGAATAGGAACCACTTGACTGAATGCATACTGTAGCAAAGGTACTGACTCAAGTATCCATATAAGAAATGCCATAGGGAATCCTTGCAAATCATAATTGTTTTTGTCGAGGCTTTTGTCGACAGCTCTCTGAAGTGATTTTAACAGCAAATTATAAGCTGTTCTCCCCCATGGGTATGTCATCAAGACATCCATATCCTGCGCTATTTTCACATAATCCAAAGTAAAAGTTGTGCCACCGTCGAGAAGGCTCTTCTGTAGTAGTATGCTCTCAATCAGGAGGAGCATTGCAAGGCAGAATCTCTCATCAGAAGCATCTTCTCTTGTGTTTCTGAGCTGCTTCTCCACGTCCTTTACTGTATGAGTACGCCCTTTTAGGAAGTCCCACTTAAATCTCTCGGTTTCCTCTCGTGGTTCTCTTGCTTCACCACTACATTTCAAACCAGTCACCATGTGGAATTCTCTTATAGAGAACCTCATTGGCTGAGCACCAAAATGGAACCAGGCTTCGTGTCTCTTCACTGTCTTGATGCTTTTGGTGAGAACTGTGTGCACTATCTTAGCTGATAATTTCAAAGACCTCTCTCCAAGCTTGATCACCGGTCCCAAAAACGTCCCTCTTATTCTGTTGAACTCATCATTTCCTAGAATTTCCTTAACAGTTTTGATATAAGCAACTATCGAGTGTTTGTTTATCGATATCGTCTTCTCTGGCTCTGATCCAATCAGATACCTCAGCTCAGGCAGTGCTAGTCTTAATGGTAATGGATCTCCCATCTTGTTTCTATGCTGCGTAAAAAAGAAAAATTTTATTGTCTAAATTAATTAAAATCCAATTTTCAGGAAGGGTTTTCTGAAACAATACAAATCCCTCCTGAAGTCTATACACATGCTTTCACATGAACTAGAATTCTACCAATCATATTAGGTTAAAACGAGCAAGTCTATACACAAGCAAAAACCAGGAGACCAATCTCTCAGAAAGAAAACACACATAAGGTTGAATCTGCAACATACCTTAAAGAGATAGAGCTCTAGAAATGGTTTTTCTCGGAGAATAGAGAGAGCTCGCGTAAAAGATCGAGAGAGAGAGAGAGTTCTGGAGATGGGTTTTCGTCGGAGATCGAGAGATATGGAGATGATAGAGAGATTCGAGAGGCGGAGACGAGTGAGATTCGAGAAGTTTGAAACGGCGAGAGTGTTGAGACGGCAAGAGTTTTGTCTTTTTCCAATCGAAATGTATTGTTTTAGAAACCTATCCTATAT
Organism: Brassica napus; assembly: GCF_020379485.1. Lineage (NCBI taxonomy): Eukaryota > Viridiplantae > Streptophyta > Magnoliopsida > Brassicales > Brassicaceae > Brassica > Brassica napus. The sequence goes on from NC_063445.1 coordinate 42,554,523, forward strand.
TAATTGGTTTAAGTATGCTTATGTAATATTCTTTAACAGATGATTCTCCTCAGACCAGCGGTTAAACCGAGGCATTTCATAACTCAAAAGTCTCTCTATCCCCAGGTTCGATAAGTGGTGGATTCAAAATCAATTTTAATTTTTTTTTTTGTTACAGTTTGGAGTTAAATACAATTAAATGTAATCCATTAACAGATGATTCTTCTTTGCCTAGTGGCTAAAATCCCACACTATCCAAATACGCAAACTCTCTCCCTCTGGGTTCGATCCTTTTTGGATCTAAATTTTTTTTTTTTTGTCTGTAAACATCACAATTTTAAGCTTACAATTTTTTCTGGAAACCCATCCAGAAACATTATTTAACCTTCCAAGATATATGATACCCAAAAAAAATACTTGATATCCTTCCAATCTTTCTTATGTAACCAGACGCCAACAACATAACAAAATAAACAGTCATAACTAAAACCGAGTCTTAACTAAAACAAAAAATGTTTTGATGCATCATTCTCATTTCCCAAAGCTCTCATCCACAAATTGGTTGAAGATCTCACAAGACAAGGTTCTCCTTAGCTCCAATGCATTGTCATCATTAATCTTTGTCATGTCTCCTATCTTCAATGACTGGCACTCCAGAATCTTGACAAGAAATATCCCACAGTTGAAAGGATGTTTTGTCTTGGGTAAACCTTGTGCCTGCTCAACCTCAAATGGAATCATCTTCACTTTATCTACCTCATCACCAGAAGATTCCACCAGCAGATCAGAAATCAACACTGTCATATTTAAAAATCAATATCAAGATAGAATCAGTTGAATATTTCAAACCAAGAAACAGTTGAATACATCAAATACAAATTGTTTATACATACCTGCCAACTTTTTCACTTGAGGAATATCAATGTTGTTGCTTTCCTTTTGAAAACAATCATATACTGTGATTCTTTTCTTCTTCAAATGAATTTCCATCCCAATCCAGACATTGCTTTTTTTTCCAAGAGTAATCCCATACACAACATCAACATCTTCTCCCCATGTCTTCTCTGGATATACCTTCTCTCTTACAATATCTTTAAATAAATCGTTGAAAATCTTTTTACCTTTGACCTTTTCTTTCTTGTATGCCAAATCATGAGAGAGCAAGCAATGCAAGAACTCCATAGGTAGGAAGCACGCCTTTAGAATCTTGTAGTTGTGGAACCAAGCAGCATTCTCATTTCTTCTGCAATTTAGCATTGCAAAGGCTCCATCAATGTGCTGCAAAAAAAAATGCAAACATTATCTATTTTGTTACTATCTAATTTCTGAAACTAAACAAATCCTTCCTGAATTTTTTTAAAAATATGTAAAGAAATTACCTCTTTCTTAAGGTCCTTTTTTGCATTTTCCATGCTTTGAAAGAAAGATTTCCTTATCTTATTATCATTGATTGATAGGGACCTGCAGTCGATTAAAGATTCAAAGGAATTACTAAACCTCTTATACATAAATATAAGAATATATAGACAAGGACAGAAACATGCTTACGTTTCATGCATGCCGGGCTTTAATGTCATCCAATTTTGAAGCCTTGAAAGCTTATGTTCCGCAGGAGTTGAAAACGGATCAACTGCAGGTATAATCTCAGGTATTACAGTTAAAGCCGGATTTCTGTCAGACTTGAATGGAGTTTTTGTGTCTCTAGATCGTTTAGGCACCCTCTCGCTCCTTCTTAGGAAAACATTATCCATTCCTGAATTTTGTGATGAGGCAGCAGCTTTCCTTTTCTTATCAGGCTTCACCTTTAATCAAACAATAGACACCAAGCAAAATATTATCAAATTTGTTGCAATCGGAATTTCTGGAAACCATTCCTGAAACTAAAATGTATGTATATCAAACAATTCACGTGAAGTATAATTCAAGTTATGATTTACCTTATCTGCCATCTTCCAGACTCCATCTTTCCATTCTCTATGAATTCGCAAATCTGAATGTTTGAATAGAATAGTTTCCATAGAAGTATAGAGACACACCGAGTATGTGTTATCACCAAGTACCATGCTAATTTGTCCGCTGCTCCAGCCATTGTTGTAAAAGACTTCTACCTTATCCATCATCTCAAAGGATTTTTGGTCACTAGTTGGTGTTGCAGGACGTATTTTGTCAGCCGTGATAGTATCCTGAAGTTTCTGAAGTCTATGTTGGTCTGCGAAGAGTGTCGTGTACTCAACTGTCAGCTCCTCTAGTCCTTCACACAGTTTAAGATCAACAACCTTTCCTGGATACCATATTTCGTCATCAGTAGACAAAATCTCAACCTCTGCGCCTATTTGAAAGTAAGCTAGAAGCCTGCTTACTTCAACCTATGAAAAATGAAGATTCAGTAACATCAGCGGTTTCAAATTGTTAGAATAATAATTAAAGATCAAATATACTCGATGCATACCTCGTTTGTTTCTGAAAAATCTATAGCACTTGTCTGAAGATGCTCTGTTTTCTGAGTAATAGGCGGTATCTTTGAAACATGCTCAGTAGTAGGTTCAGTAGTAGGCTCTGTGGAAACTAGCTAGTAGTAGGTTCTGTAGTATCCTTGAGATTTTCTTCTGCTTGATTCTGCTCTGATGGTGTCTCATCGGATTGCTCTCCCTCACTTGTCTGAAGGTGCTGTGTTTGCTGAGTAAGAGGCTGTGTAAGAGGCTGTGTAAGAGGTTGTGTCTTCGAAACATCTGTGGAAACTAGCTCAGTTGTATGTTTTGTAGTATCCTTGAGATTTTCTTCTGCTTGATTCTTTCTGCTTGATTGTGTCTCCTCTCCCTCACTTAGAGAAAAATATTGGGTCGCAGTTTCTGTCTCACTCTATAAGACAAAAGTAAATGGTAAGAGTTAGTTGAATAGAAAAATATTACATAAACATTTTAAATATTTCTTCTTACGAAAGCATTCTTATTTTCTTTAATAACTAGTGCAATTAGTGAAGACAATGGAGAGGAAGGTGTGTGATGCACAGCATGTGTATCCTCCTGTAATAACAATAAAATAAAAGAGGTAGTTGTGAAGAAGTTTCTACAATTTAAAATTCAAGTTGTACTTATGAAAGACATTTCTATGCTTACTTTTTTATTGTTTGCTGAAATGATCTCAGTCAATGGCTGTGTAGCCTCATACGTTCCCTCTGTTACCGTCTGCAAAAAAAAAACAAAAAAAGTCAGGAAGGGGATCAAAAACACGTACAAAAGCTTCCAAACATTACTTGAAATCTCCAAGATTTTTTGAGTATTTACCTGCTGTTTCTAAATTGGAGAAAAAACTTGAGCCTCAATACTCTTTCGAGATATTGGAGAAGAAGGTGTCTCATTCATTTCCAGTGTTTCTTTTTGCAAAACTTGAGTCTGAGCAGCAGGTGACTCAATCACAATCTGCAAAAAATATTAGGAAAGGCCATCATGAATACATTCAATTATAATTTCTAGAGTAAATATTACCTCATCATTTGTTTTTCCTTCTTCTTGATTAGTTTTGGGTGGCGTCTCATCAGTAGAGGTTTGTGTTTCCCTCTGCCAAAAATTAGAAAGGTCTATATATGTAAATCACCCAAAACTAATTGTAAACTCCAACTGTCATTGAGTATATACCTCTTTTGTCAGATTAGGAGTGAAAACTTGACTATCAAGGGCAGGCGTGTCATCCGATGGCTCTCTCTCAATCTGTAAAAATTATCACGAAGGCAATCCAGAGTACGTTCTAAAGCTTCCAAACATTAACTTAAAAATCCAAGATTTTTTTTTGACCATGTACCTGCTGAGTCTGACTTGGAGTATAAACGGGAGTTTCAATACTCTTTGGAGCTATTGGAGAAGAAGGTGTCTCATTCATTTCCATTGTTTCTTTCTGCAAAACTTGACTCTGAGCAGCAGGTGACTCACTTGTTAATTTCTCTCTCACAATCTGCAAAAAAATATCAGGAAATGCCATCATGAATACATTCAACTATAATTTCTAGAATAAATATTACCTCATCATCTGGTTTTCCATCTTGATTAGGATTGGATGGCCTCTCAGTAGGTGACTCACTTGTTTCTTTCTGTCAAAAATCAGAAAAGCCTTTATATGTAAAAAAAATCACCCAAAACTAATTTGTAAACTCCAACTGTGAAAACAATATCATTGAGCATATACTTCTTTTGTCAGATTAGGAGAGAATACTTGTGTATCAAGGGTAGGAGTGTCATCATCTGATTCATTCATTGTCTCCTGCAAAAATCAAGAATGCATTCAAGAATATGTACAAAAGTTTCCAAATATTACTTCAAAACTCAACAATATTTATTTGTTACATACCTCATGTGTCAAATTAGGCTGTTGAGACATTGGAGATAAAGGCGTCTCACTCGATGGTTGCGTGTAATCCTGCAAAAATCAGGAAGGTATTCAGGATTTTGTACAAGAATTTCCAAATATTTTCTTAAAATTTTTTGAGCATATACCTCATTTTGTTGAGACTTTGGAGATGCAGCTGATTCAATCATTGTCTCCTGCAAAAATCAGGAATGCATTCAAGAAGTACAAAAGCTTCCAAATATTACTTCAAAACTCAACAATATTTATTTGTTACATACCTCATATGTCAAATTAGGCTGTTGAGACATTGGAGATAAAGGCGTCTCACTCGATGGTTGCGTGTGAGACATTGGAGATAAAGGTGTCCCACTGGATCGCTGTTTGTCAAATATTAGGAAGGCATTCAAGTGATGGATTCTCTACCTCAGTGTATTTTTCACACAAGTAAGTCGGCCCAGGAACCTCAACTGTTGGTACACACTTACTGAACTTATTCCTTAGCAAAGGAATCGACTCTAGTATCCAAAGAAGGAATACTAGAGGATAACCTTGCAACTCAAATTTGGATTTATTCTCCAAATGATTCGCGACAGCGTTTTGAATTGACTTCAGGAGCACAATGTAAGCCTCTTTTCCCCATGGATATGTCATATCTTGTGCATTTTTCGCATATTCCAAAGGAAAACTCCCTCCTTTGCTCTTCCGCAATAATATGCTCTCTACCAGGATGAGCATTGCGAGGCATACTCTCTCCTCAGAAGCATCTTCTCTTGTGTTTCTGAGCTGGTCCACCACGTCACTTAACTTATGACTACGCCCCTTTAGCAATTCCCAATTAAATCTCTCGGTTTCCCTTCGTGGTCCTTCTAATGCACCACTACATTTCAAGCCTGTCATCATATGAAATTCTCTTATAGAGAACCTCATTGGCTGCGCACCGAAATGGAACCAGGCTTCATTCTCCTTGACAGAAACGATGCTTCTAGTGAGAATGGCGTAGACTATCTTTGCTGATAACTTCAATCCTCTCTCACTGAGCTTCATTATAGGTCCCAGAAATGATCCTCGGACTCTTATCATCTCATCTGGTTTTAGGATGCTGTCAATAATGGAGATATACTCTGAGACGGAATATTGGTTGATTGCTGACTTTTACTTTGGCTGTGAACCAATAGGATACTTCAGCTCTGGCAGTGCTAGTTTTAGAGGTACTGAATCTCCCATCTTGTTTCTATCCTGCGTAAACAAGGAAAAAAAAAAATTCAAACTTTTCTGGAAGGCTTTCCTGAAATAACACAACAAATGCTTCCTGAAATTATTATAAACACTAGACAGTTTCACAAGCAACAAAAGACTCATAAGCAAATTCAAGACCCTATCAAAAATATCAACATTCCTAATCAAAACAAGACTCCAAGCAAAAAAGTTTCAAAATGTGTTACCATCCGAGTTTCAATATTCAACATTCAATAGATGCAGCAACAAATGCTTTCTGGAAATCTTCTAAAAACATTCAATAGATGCAGCAAGAGACAACAAACTTTTATTTTATAAATTTGTACAAACACACAGAAGGTTGAATCTGCAACATACCTCAAAGAGATGAATTATGCTCCAACAACTTTGTGTTCCCACAATTCAAAAGTCTTTCATTTGCTAAGCTGGTTAATAAGAAAGAGTAAAAAACAAATCAAAATCAAAACGCAAGCTTCACAAATTTTAATTCAAAAACCCTAATTTTGAAAAGTTACATAGTGATTTGTGTCCGATTTTGAGAGTAGAGAGTGTGACGCTGATGATTAGATAGCCGGAGAAGATGATTAGCGAGCCGGAGAAGATGATTAGCGAGCCGGAGAAGATGATTAGCGAGCCGGAGAAGATGATTCCCGAGCCGGAGACGATGATTCCCGAGCTTGAGACGATGATTCCCGAGCCGGAGACGATGATTCGCGAGCCAGAGACGACAGTGCCGGTGAGGGTTTGAAGATTCCCGAGCCGGAGACGACACGGTTCGAAGAGTCGCGAGTGAAGGAAATGAATTGTTTGTTTTTTTTTAATTCTTATAACACAATGGCAATAGTGACATTTTACCCTTTAATGAATGTCATTTTTGTGACTTTCATTTCCTGGTGTCATTTTTGTGACATAAACTTGAAAGGTGTTCTTTTGGACAATTGCCCCCTATTCAAATATCAAACTATCTTGCTTACCTCTAAAATACAAAAAAAAAAGTGTTTAACAACCCGGTTGTTTCCAAATAGATGTGTTCAAAAGATTCATAGAAGATGATGAGAAGTTCAAGAGATATCTAATAAATGATTTCAAAGGGATGCTAAGTTTTTATGAAGCACTACACTTCAGAACAACAACGGATTATATATTGGATGAAGCATTGAGCTTTACATGGAGCCACTTGGAGCCAATAGCTACAGGTCAATTAGCAAGTCCAGGACACATTTCAAGGCTTATACAAAAAGCTCTTCACATACCTCAACACATGAACATTGAAGCACTGGTTGCAAGGGAGTATATTTCATTTTATGAACAAGAAGATAATCACGATGACACGCTGCTCAAGTTAGCAAAGCTCAATTTCAAGTTCTTACAGCTTCATTACTTCCAAGAACTAAAAACAATCACCCTGTATGTGAATATTCATCTAGTTTTAGGAAGTTTTCTTTGTGATTTCATATTTTAACATTTTGTACATATTTTCTGGCAGGTGGTGGAGGGGACTAGATCATACATCGAAATTACCACCTAATTTCAGAGAGAGAACCATTGAGAGTTGGTTAGCGGCATTGATGATGTACTTTGAGCCGCAGTTTTCACTTGGGAGAATTATGTCGGCTAAGTTATACTTAGCAATCACATTTCTAGATGATGCTTGCGATACATATGCTTCTATTGACGAAGTTATGAATCTGGTTGATTGTATAGAAAGGTACATTCTTTATATATATTTCCTGAAAATTTATGATGTTGCCAGGACCGGCTCAACATCATTTTGGGCCCTTGGGAAAATATAATTTTTAGACCCTATTATTATTAATTTTTATTTGTTTTCTGATTAAAATATTTTATGTTATTACATTTATAACACTATTTTAATTTAAATCTAATACCTATATTGTTAATAAAAAATGAAAAATAAAAATAAAAAATTGGAATTTGCATCATATAAATCAACAAGCTAGCTAGTAATGAGTGAAATATTGCATTCTTCTATCAATAGATGGGACCCTGATTACATGGGAAAACTTCAAGGCCACATGAAGACGGCCTTCAAATTTGTAATGAGCGTTTATAAAGAGTATGAAGATACATTGAGGTCACAAGGAAAATTATTTGTGTTGGACGAAATGATAGAAGAGGTTTTTACTTTCAAAAGCTTAAATAATTAATATGTTCACGTAAACTGGCTAGTAAAATTATATGTTGTTGTTATTAGTTCAAGATACTCGTGAGGACAAACCTCCAACTTGTCAAATGGGCACGAGAAGATTACATGCCTAGCGCTTTGATGAGTATATAGAAGCTGGTGGAGCTGAGATTGGTTCGTATACGGCCATATCTTGCTCTGATATGGGACTTGGAGAGATTGGTAAGAAGAGATATTTTGAGTGGCTAAGATCTAGACCAAAGGTTGTCCAAGTTCTAGCCGCAAAGACCCGTCTAATGGATGACATGACCGACTATGAGGTATCAGTTTTACTAAAATAATTTTAAAACTATTAAGTCGCGAATATGACATTAGGTTTGTTTCGAGAAATTTAGTTCTACTTGACTAGTTAATTATTGATTTGGTTTTCAATTCGCGGTTTAATGAAATGTGTGTGAAAAAAAACAATCAACTTGAACATACAAAACGTTTAATTCCCTTTTGAAAAATTCCTCCTTTGTAATATTTGGCTAATATATCATGTATTGTATTGTGGTTTATATGATCAGGAGGATATTGGTAAAGGTTACACTGCAAACGCACTCAACTATTACATAAAACAACATGGAGTTACCAAAGAAAAAGCTATAAAAGAGTTTGGTAAGATGATTAAAGATATCAACAAGATCGTTAACGAGGAGTGCTTGAAGACAACCAACATCTCTCGTAGAGTTCTTAACCAAATAATCAATTATGGACGCTCATTAGACGTTCTCTATACATCTGACGATGTCTTCAACCACCGTGAAGGCATGCTCAAGGAGCATATCACCACTTTGCTCGTTGATCCAATACATCTTTAGAGTTTAGAGTGGAGAAATCATAGCTTAACTTACTTTTTTGGGTTTCGAATAAAATGTGTTAGTGAATTTATGTTTTATAAAGAAAATTTATTTTGCTATGAGGACTTCACACTCAAATAAAAACATCTTGGACAATCTCCATCAGGTTCAGAGTTTTACGAGCATATGGTTACAACAAGTCCTCAAGTAAACAGAGCAGGTTTTCTGCATAACCATATGAAACATTGACCAAAATTTGAAGCGTTGATATGGCTCCCAAACTTCTTACATAAATTATTTAGAGCTTCTTAAATCTCGAGACCAGCCGTGAGGTAAAGAAAGTTATTGAACAAGTCATATGACTGAGTAGGGATGGGCGTTCGGGTACTCGTTCGGGTTCGGTTCGGTTCTATTCGGGCTTTCGGTGTTAAAAATTTCATCGGGTATTTATAAAATGACACAAAGAACACCAAACAAAGTTTTTCTCCTCAAACTAGCACTCAGGATCAGAAGTCACAAAAATAGGTTTCACTAAAGGGGTAATTTACCCTTATGCCCTCTTCTTTAAGTAATTAAAAAGAAAAAATTGAAATCAATTGTCGCCGTCCTCATTTCATCGCTTCTTCTTCTCCTCATCGCTGTCTTTCGTCGTCGTCGTCGTCATCGTCGTCGTCATCGTCGTCGTCATCGTCGTCGTCTCTGCAGACAGCGACATCATGATGGTCTCGAAGGAATGCAGTGCAGTCCTTCAAAACAGAGCAGTCAGGAAATTGGAATATCCTGGAAAATTTGTCCTATCTGTTCAGATTGGAAAGACAGTCTTCGCTTGTTCTTTATGCGATCTGGGTTCCAGTGTGAATCTCATGCCTTACTTAGTTGCAAAATGCGTGGGACTAACCAACTTCAAGCCAACCAGGATTTCTTTGGTGTTCGCAGACAGATCAGTCAAGTTGCCAGTAGGTGTTCTTGAAGATCTACAGGTTCAAATTGGTGACACCACTGTTCCGGCAGACTTCGTGGTTCTAGAGCTCGAAGATGAACCAAAAGACCCTCTCATTCTAGGCCGACCTTTCCTGTGCACAGCTGGTGCAATCATTGATGTCCGCAACGGGAGGATTGATCTCCAACTGGGAGATATTGTGATGAAGTTCAAGATGGATGAGTTTCTCAAACGACCTATGCTAGATGGTCAGACCTTCACGATTAGCGACGAGAATGCCGCCTTGACCCCTCAACAAGGGATGATCGAAGAAATCCTCGCAGATGATCCTTTGGAAGTAGCCCTGATACGAGTAGAGTCTGAGCAGAACACGTGCAACGTTGATGCTGACGGGTAAGAAAAGATGCTAGACTCGTGTGAAAGCATCGAGAAGACGGTCGCTTTTCTAAGTCTGGGGGAAACGAGCAATCAGATTTCACCAGAAGGTGCAACTGCTCCTAAAAAGCAGACCAAACCAACCAGCTAGCTCGATGATTCGTGGAGCGAACTCAAAGCTCCAAAGATCGAATTAAAGTCCCTTCCAGTGGGACTCAGGTATGCGTTTCTTGGACCTAATTCAACATACCCTGTCATCGTGAACTCTAAGCTTAATAATGTGGAAACTGCTAAACTATTGTGTAAATTGAGAAAATACCACAAGGCAATAGGATATTCGTTAGCTGATATTCCCGGTATTTCACATGATTTATGCATGCATAGAATACACCTAGAAGATGAATCGATGACTTCTGTAGAACATCAGAGGCGGTTAAACCCAAATCTAAAAGATGTTGTTAAGAAAGAGATAATGAAACTTCTGGAAGCTGGTGTAATTTATGCGATTTCTAATAGTAAGTGGGTTAGTCATGTTCATGTAGTTCCTAAGAAAGGGGGGTCATTGTGGTTGCTAATGAAAAGAATGAATTGATACCCACTAGGACAGTAACCGGTCACCGTATGTGTACTGATTTTCGAAAATTAAATACGGCTACACGAAAAGACCACTTCCCGCTCCCATTTATTGATCAAATGCTTGAGAGATTGGCTAACCACCCATATTACTGCTTTTTAGATGGTTATTCAAGTTTCTTTCAGATTTCCATTCACCCAGACGATCAGGTGAAAATGACCTTCACATGTCCTTACGGAACTTTTTCCTATAGGAGAATGCCGTTTGGTTTGTGCAACGCTCGCGTGACATTCCAGCGTTGCATGATGTCTATTTTCACTGACCTAATTGAGGATATAATAGAAGTTTTCATGGAGGATTTTAGCGCCTATGGAAACTCCTTTTCTGCGTGTTTGTCAAACTTGTGCAGGGTCCTTCAGCGCTGCGAGAAAAAGCATCTCGTTTTGAATTGGGAGAAGTGTCACTTCATGGTGCGAGATGGGATTGTTCTCGGTCACAAAATTTCAGAAAAGGGGATCGAAGTGGACAAGGCAAAGATAGAAGTCATTGTTGGGAAAAATATCCCGGTATCATTTCCTCCAGCCTCCAGGCAGGACCCAGACGCTCAGGTCCCCGATAAGGGAACGCTCCAGGTCCCCGCTAAAAGGAACCCCGAGTTCGGTCCCTGGAACCGAGCTCCCTTCCAAAAAATGGAAAACTTCTGATAAGGAGAACCTCCCATATTTCCGAATATGGAAGAGTTTAACCTAATGGAACCGACTCCCAGACGACTATATAAGAGCTACTAAAACCCTAAAGCAAGGGATCGACTTCTCCAAGGCTTAGAGACTAGAATTAGACGGCTAGAACTAGAGTTCATTCAAAGATCATTGTTACCTCTTTTGTTCTTGTTTGTCTGATCAATAATACGTCTCTTCAAGCCCATATTCTCATCATTCTCTCAAATCCTTACGAAATACATACAAACTCATCCGGTTTACCAGCTTGTCCCTCGTTCTGTGGTACTCTAAAAGAGCCTACACAAAAATCCCCTAACAGATTGGCGCTAGAAGGAGGGGAGTAGTCTAACTACATGATGGTGGTGGTGGATGACCACGGTGAACCAACTGAAGATGCTCAAACGACAGCTGAGCCTCAAAAGCAAATAGACGGCTTGCAAAGCCAAATCGCCGACATTCACCGAGCTCGGGAGACTACCGGAGAGAACCCCGACCTCTCTTCAGAAGTTCAAAATCTGAAGGAGAAACTTGACGAACACTCCAAACAGCTGGAGCAAAGCGCCGAGAAGCTAAGCCAGCTTCAGTCGGAGAACACTGTCCACCGGGACCAGAATCAAGCCCTCAACGCAACAGGCAACAAGAAGCATCGTTTCAATACCCGAATTCGGCCCATGGGAAACCTGAACACTCCTAACTCCGGAGAGGGCACAACCGATACACCTCCTACGTCGGGAGTAGCTGGGGCCACTCGGGAAGGGACCGAGAATCCTCAAATCCACAACCTGGAAGAGAGCGATTCCGAGCCGGAACCCGGGAAAGAAGCACCCGAGAGGGCAACGGCAACAGAGTCCTCCATAATCGCCTACCTGGAGCAGATTTTCTCTAAGAGATTTGACGCCATGCAGTCCATGGTAGAACGACTACCAGGAGTAGCTCCCCCAATCCGGAGGAGTAATCCAGATTCCTACGCCGATACCCCCTTCGTGGAGGAAATCGCCTCAGTCGAGATGCCTAGAAATTTCTCCTTCCCCATCATCAAGATGTATGACGGTACTGGCGACCCCGACGATCACATCACGCAGTACAATCAAAGGATGTTGGCGGTTGCACCCCTTAAGGAGTCCCGCGAAGCCACGATGTGCAAAGGGTTCGGTTCCACTCTGATCGGACCTGCCTTGCAATGGTACATCAGTCTCCCCACCAGGTCCATATCTTCCTTCGCAGGCCTGAGCGACAAATTCGTGAAGCAATTCGCAAGCAGTAGGAGCTTGGAGAAGACTTCAGATGGTCTCTACAAGATCCTCCAGCATCGAGTGGAACCCCTGCGAGGCTACATAGCCCGCTTCAACCAGGAGAAAGTGGTGGTCCCCGAATGCAGCATCCTACCGCGATCTCTACCTTCAAAAGTGGTCTACTTCTAGATGGGGGGCTATACAAAGAGTTGACCATGTACCCTTGTAAGACCATGGAAGATGTGTTGTCCCAAGCCTGGGCTTAGGTGAAGATGTGGCTAGCCGTGCCAAGGATCAGCCAAAGCAGGACCAAAGGTCAGCCTGATCAGATCGAGGAGACCGAGAGGGAAGATCCTCCTAGAAAGGATCCAAAGACCCTGGTAGTAGGAACATGGGCAGGTTCCAGTACCGGCCTAAAGTTAAGGAAGAAAAGATGTCGGTATCTACCTGGCCCGATATCTCCCATCTCTCAGTACTAACACCAGAACTAGTCAACGCACTGAAACAGATGGGCCAACAGGTTAAGTGGCCTCCAAAGATGAAAGCACCTGACTCGTTCCGGAACCCGGAACTTTGGTGCGACTTCCATCTCGATCATGGCCACAAAACCGAAGACTGCATTGCCCTGAGGATCGAGGTCAATGAACTACTCCAAAAGGGGCATCTCTGAGAATTCCTCTCAGAGAAAGCCAAGGCCCACTTCAGCAAAGAGACAGCAGGGAAACCCAAAGGAGCTGCACCAACCTAACCACCTCGCCAAGAGCGGGTGATCCATGTCATATCCGGAGGTTCGGAAGTAAGCGGAATGAGCCACGCAGCCGCAAAGAAAAGCACCCGTAACGCAAAGCATGGTCTGGAAACGACCAAACCAAAGCGCCTACTTCTAGGCACCGACGAGATAAGCTTCACAGCTAAGGAGCAAGAGAAGATCCTAGCTCCCCACCATGATGCTCTAGTTATCTCTCTCACCGTAGCAAACTGCTTGGTGAAAAGAATACTAGTAGACAACGGCAGCTCCAGCAACATTATCTTCCAGACGGCATACCACGATCTAGGGCTGGAGGAGAGCACCCTGACGCGCAAGGTAACACCACTCATCGGGTTCAGCGGCGAGGTCAAGCAAACCGCCGGAGAGGCTATCCTCCCAGTATACGCTGAAGGGGTCAACATGTCTACCAAATTTCTGGTCGTAGATTGCCAATCAGCATATAACATGATCTTGGGACGACCATGGATTCACGCCATGGGAGCAGTCCCTTCAACCCTTCATCAGATGGTGAAGTTTCCTACACCCTGGGGCATCATAATAATCAGGGGAGACTAAAAGAACTCTCGATCCTGCTATCAGACCACCCTGAGGGGGAAGACCAAGATCTAATAGCAATTACAGAGAAGACCTCGGACCCCGCAAACCCAGGGATCAGAGGTCAATGATACAAGTAATTGGGGGTCGTTCCGGAGAAGGCGGACCATGAATCATTCCAAGAACCCGAGGAATCCTTAGAGAACCTATGTCGACCGCTCCGCATGGTCTCCCCCGAAGCCCTTCAAAGTTGCATCTGCTCGCAAGACCTGGTCCTTGCAGGACCCTCGTCCCCCGCCTCACATAGACAAGATCACCGAAAACCTTATCAGGTATCAGCCAGTGGTCTCGCGGATAAACAAGTGGGGCACGAGTACTTCAAGGAGACCTCCTCAGAGGGTATATCGGACGGTTCCGGAGTAAAGGGCGCCTCGCAAATGCAGGATGGAGACACTTAGCCAGGCAGGAGTCCTCCGAACCTGGTCGCTCTAGTGGATGAATGAGACTACACGTTTCATGGAAGTGCTGAAAACCTTCATCAACAAGAGACAGTGGTCCCCGAACACTAAGGTCTGGGGAATGAAACAAGTCTCGACCGCGGTCCCTAGACCCAAGAAAGAGGCAGAACCCCGCAGAAGGAGGAACCCTCCAGCAAGGACGCTCGTCCTAAAAGCAAGTCAAACCCTGCGGATCACCTAGCAACAAGAGGTAAAACATGGCCTAACCACCGGGGTACCTCGCAAGCTGATATCTTTTACGGTCTCCGGACCATGATTTCTATTAATTATTTTATCTATTATTTAAGCATAAGTTTTTCCTACACCTATGTACGCTTAAATGTCTCCGGACAAAGCTTATATAATAAAATAGTTCCGACTATAAAAGAGTAGTAGGAATGCCATAATACTTAAAGGGGCAAACGAGTTGGATCAGGTCCAAGAGACCTTCGATCCTGGCCAACCCTTAATGACAAGTGGTACGACAACGAAAAAACAAAACGGGTATGAGACATAAGGTAGGAATGGGTCTGCGCAAGCCTGAGTATGCCGTCAATACTACCTAAAACCCCTGTATAGCCTCAGGCATATTGGGGTCCCAAACAAAAATACCTAAAATGTGAAAGTACCTATATTAAAACGCTATGTGCTAGAATAATACAGGGGACACGAGGTATAATTTCCCTTGAGCAAGTGCAAAAGTCCGGGAGCACCACATAATATTCTACTTCTCTAGACGTGGGAAGTAGCAAAGCCTGGCACTTGGGTTTTCACCCACACCAGCACCCTCTAAGTCTGATAGTGGCTTTCTGCAGAAAGCAGCATGCAACACGGGAACTCGATAGTGACCAGCTTCCGAGCGGTAGAATGCGATACCCCAACAGGTACCGAGAGTGGCAGAATGCAGTCCCTTTAAAACCTTAATTCCGGGTTCTGAGAAAGAACTCCGGGCTCAGACAGGCCTCAGGGCCAAGAACTTATTGGTTCCCTAAAAAGACTCCAGGGTCCAAAGACCACGTATCCAACTCAAGACCTCAGGGTCCAGAACCCACGGGTTCCCTAAGAAGAGACCCTCGGGTCCCAAGATTATTAAAATTCTCCAACCGACCCCAGGGTCCCCAGAGGAGATCCAGTCATACGAGACCCACGAGGTCTGATCATTGCAAGGTCCAAAGGTTCCAAGGAACCTTAACACCCGGGATCCATGGGTTCTCTGACATCCATAACATCTAGAGCTCATGTGGCCCAGGTCCTATAAGAGACCCTCAAGCAATCAACGCTTGGCTCACTTGAGCAGTATTCACCAGCTCTGCAATCCTGACTAATGAGTCAAGCTTCAAGATCCCAGGGTCACTCAAACAACCTGCAAACTTCTGAAAGATTGTTGGAAATCACAGAACTAAAGATCCCAAAGACGAAGGACAAGCAAGCAAACGAAAAATGCAAATCCGGAAAGCATAAATCAAAAGGCCACAACAGGGCCATCGTTTGAAACAACAAAATACAAAGGCACAAAGGCCTGGTCCAGAGTTTTAAAGCCTTCACCAACGGCAGTTACAAAATAAAACCCCTCTAAGGGGTCAGGAGTACGTACAACAAAATATCGGGATCAGTTGGCTGGAGGGTCGTCAGCAGTGGGCTCTGGCATCTTCTTCACTTCCTCGTCACCAGGAACCTGAGGCTCATACTCAAAGGAGGGAGCTGGGAGTCCTAGAAGCTTGGCTTCGGTGATCTTCACCGTCTTGTACTGCTCTAGGGTATTCACAGGATCCCAACTATCGGTCTGACCACTAAGACACTCCCGCATCAGCTCCCATCGGGCCACGGCCTTGGCACAGTTCACAGCCATGGCCTTCTCGGCCTCAAAGGTTTCCGCAGCATCCTTCAGATCGTTCAGCTCCTCCTCCCTATTCTTCAGTTGGCTCCTCAGAGAGACGTTCTCTGTTTCCGCCAGCTCCCCTGCTTTCTCTTGGTTCCTCACCTTGAGCCTCAACGCCTTGATCTCCTTGTCCTTGGCTAGAGAAGCATCTTTTTCCTCGCGCAGCTGGGAGGCCAGAGTATCCATCTCGACTTTTGTAGAAGCTGCACCTTATATCCTCTCCCCGAGATGGTATAGTTGAGACGCCACCTACGCATAAGCTCTGATCAGCAGCCGGAACCAAAAGACCAAAGAATCGTATGAGGTATTACCTGAAGTAAGTGACCCTGGAGCGACTGAATAGCCATGGAAGAATCATCTTCCGATGCCAGAAGCACCGGAGTCGAAGGGAACACCTTCGCGTTGAGGTTGGTGAGCACTGTGGCCCAGTCATAAGGGGCAGAGGGAGAACCTTTAGGAGAAGAGCCCGACGCCTTAGATTTCTTCTTGGAAGAGGAAGGAGCTGCAGCAGCAACCGCCTGGCGTTTGCTACTCCTGATAATTTGCACCTCGTCATCGTCTTCGGTAGGAGCAACTTGCTTGGGGGCAGCTTTCCTTGTGGACATCACCTCAAGAGCCTTCTTGTACTCTGCCAGAGCCTTGTCACCCTTGGATCCTGACATCTCACCTAGCACATGAAAGTAGATCAAGTCAGCAACTATAAGAAGAGGTATGGAAGAAAGTGGAAAGCTTACCCCAGATACTGCAATGCTTTAATGCTGCTTTGCTCACGAGAAAAGGAATCTGACGTCGCTCGAGAGGAAGCTTCAACACCTGCTCGATGGTATCCTTCCCCGAATAATAGTCAACACGAGGCAAATCTGCATTAAAAAGACAAAAGATCGTTAGTATCCTAGTATCTAGATAACCTTCTTGGTTCCTACGACTAGCCTACCCTCCAATCGCCAAATAGAGGAAAAGCTCGGGAGGTGCATAAAGGCGAATTTTTCCGTCCAGTTTTCCTCAAAGGCCGGAAGCCATTTTCTCTCCTTCTTGACAACTTCCCTAACTGGGGGCTCCTTGCCTTGAGGATGAAGGTGATACCTCCACTCTGTGCTACTTAGAGGAGAGACATAGTAAGAACACAGGACCTCAGCCACTCCAATCACAAGTCCGTTGAGGTCACCTAAATTCTGCAGAGCTATTAATGTCCTCCAAGCCGGAGGGTTTAGTTGACTTGGTAAAATCCCTAGAGTTTCGGACATCTTAGCTACCAAAGAGGGAATTTGATCCCTGAACCCAGACGCGAAGTAACCTTCTTAGACAGGAACCTCATCCACACCGAAATCAGAAACCCTGTCTTCTGGATCAGATACTCGAATAGCAACATCATCAGGGAGCTCGTACTTCTTCCTCCAAACCGCGACCTCCTCAGCCCCTATCACCGAAGGAGGGCCAATCGGAAGATATCGGCTCCCCCCTACCGGTGAAGCTCTCTTAGCAACGATAGCTTTGGGATCTTTCGATTTGGCAGCCAGATCCAGAGAAGAATCGGAAGAATCCATAGATTCCGTCGGAGCAACCCTCGATCTACTAGATCTAACTCTACTACCTATGGAAGAAGAATCTGGAGAGAGACCCGACTCAGTCTTCATATCAAGAGCGGAAGGAAGAAAGGATCTAAAAGTAGGCAAAAGAGAAGGAGAGGTTACCTGCAGAATGAGGACCCAAGTCGAGATTTGGAGATCACAAGAAAACTGCGAGAGGGAGAGAAAAGAAAACTAAAGGAATCAGGAGGAATCAGAGGGGTAGAATCGAAAACCCTAGAAACACTTTACACGCGTCGGGGGGGAAAGACCACGCGTGAATACGAATCTCGAGACAGATATCGAAGAGCTCCCCCTTTTCTCGCCAAAATTTTGGACCAAAATACGGGGACCATAAGGATCCCCCTTACTATTTCCCCAGCTCAGGGAATCTCAGCCATAAGAAGCCCCAGTCCTCTCCAATAGGAACTCTCTCATCTGCAGAGTCAAAGCATCGACCCCGTAGCACTCCCGCCTTTCCTCAAAGCAAAGGATCATAGCCTCAAAGATCCCTGGATTCTCCCAGCAAGAACTCTCTCCAGCCCGCACGCGGTTCAAAATCCAGAGCTCCAGCCTCGTCATCTCCAGAAGATAAAAGAAACTACTACTAGACTCCGGTCAAACACGAAGGAGTCAATCCTCACCTGGGTTCAGAAAGAGTTCTGTCTTGAGTGGAACCCAGGCTAGCAAGACCAGTGGAACGGGGTCCTGCCTAAGGCGAACCTGCTGAGAATAAGCAACCCCGGTTGACTTGAGTGCACAGGTTATTCCCCGACTGCGATGACGAAATCGAGAAATAAGGGGCAAACTGTTGGGAAAAAATATTCTGGTATCATTTCCTCCAGCCTCCAGGCAGGACCCAGACCCTCGGGTCCCCGATAAGGGAACACTCCAGGTCCCCGCTAAAAGGAACCCCGACTTCGGTCCCTGGAACCGAGCTCCCTTCCAAAAATTGGAAAACTTCCGATAAGGAGAACCTCTCATATTTCCGAATATGGAAGAGTTTAACCTAATGGAACCGACTCCCAGACGACTATATAAGAGCTACGAAAACCCTAAAGCAAGGGATTGACTTCTCCAAGGCTTAGAGACTAGAATTAGACGGCTAGAACTAGGGTTCATTCAAAGATCATTGTAACCTCTTGTGTTCTTGTTTGTCTGATCAATAATACGTCTCTCCAAGCCCAAATTCTCATCATTCTCTGAAATCCTTACGAAATACATACAAACTCATCCGGTTTACCAGCTTTTCCATCGTTCCGTGGTACTCTAAAAGAGCCAACACAAAAATCCCCTAACGGTCATGATGAGCTTACAACCTCCAAACTCTGTCAAAGGAATCAAGAGTTTCCTCGGACATGCTGGCTTTTACAGAAGATTCATCAAGGACTTCTCCAAAATCGCAAGACCACTCACTCGCCTGCTCTGCAAGGATACAAGATTTGAGTTCGATAGTGATTGTTTGCCAGCCTTCCACACGATCAAAGGAGCTCTAGTCAGCTCACCCATCGTGCAACCACCAGACTACGAGCTCCCATTCGAGATCATGATAGACGCAAGCGATTTTGCAGTTGAAGCAGTGCTAGGACAACGAAAAGACAAGAAGCTTAACGTGATCTATTACGCGAGCAGGACATCAGATGAAGCTCAGTGTCGCTATGCAAGTACATAAAAGGAACTTCTAGCAATTGTCTACGCCTTTGAAAAGTTCAGATCCTACTTAGTTGGATCTAAGGTGATAGTGCACACAGATCATGCAGCATTGAGGTATTTGCTGACGAAGAAGGATGCGAAACCAAGGCTACTCCGACGGATTTTATTACTCGAGGAATTTGACCTAGAAATCAAAGACAAAAAGGGCATTGAGAATGGCGTTGCGGATCACCTCTCCAGAATGAAGATAGATGAAGATACAGCACTTGATAACAGCCTTCCAGTCGAGCATGTCTACTCGATCAGTTTGGGAAGCGTCAAAGAACAACCGCTCAGTCCAGTTTGCTCCAGCGTTCTGGAACACCTTGTCTGTGCAATCAAAAAGCAACATCCCAATCTTCCATGGTTTGCTGAGATCGCCAACTATCTGGCTGCTGAGAAAGAACCTGTCAAATTCACTGGCAATGATAAAAGGAAATTTCTAAGAGGAGCAAGACATTACTATTGGGATGAACCCTATTTGTACCATAGTTGCAAGGATGGAGTATTCCGACGATGTGTATCCGAGTCTGAGATTCGAGGAATCCTCTATCACTGTCATGGTTCCTCTTACGCAGGGCACTTTGCAAAATTTAAAACCGTCTCTAAGATCCTTCAAGCCGGTTTTTGGTGGCCAACAATGTTCCAAGATGCCCATTCCTACATCTCTAGATGCGACTCATGCCAGCGACAAGGGAATATCAGTAAACGGAATGAGATACCTCAGAACTTCATCCTGGAGGTTGAAGTATTCGATTGTTGGGGAATCGACTTCATGGGACCATTCCCACCATTCTTCAAGAACGAGTACATCTTGGTAGCAGTTGACTACGTTTCCAAGTGGGTGGAGGCGATTTCCAGTCCCACAAACGACGCAAGGGTGGTAACTAAGATGTTCAAAACCATAATCTTTCCAAGATTTGGGGTACCACGCGTAGTCATCAGTGATGGGGGTAGTCACTTCATCAACAAGATCTTTGCAGGTCTATTGAAGAAGAATGGCGTGCAACACAAGGTAGCCACGCCATATCACCCTCAAACTAGTGGGCAAGTGGAAGTTTCAAACAGAGAGATCAAGAGCATCCTGCAGAAAACAATTAACACAAATCGCAAGGATTGGTCGCTCAAGTTAGACAACGCTCTCTAAGCTTACAGAACAGCTTACAAAACACCAATCGGGACCACTCCTTACAATCTGGTGTACGGTAAAGCTTGTCACCTGCCGGTTGAGTTGGAGTATAAGGCAGCTTGGGCTGTGAAACTACTCAACTTCGACATCAAACCAGCGGCAGAGAGACGATCCATGCAGATTCAAGAACTGGAAAAAATTAGGCATCTTGCCTATGAAAGCTCTAAGATCTACAAGGAGCAAACTAAGGCTTACCATGACAAGAGGATCATCAACCGCAAATTTCAACCTAAGGATCAGGTGCTCCTGTTCAACTCAAGGTTACGATTGTTCCCTGGAAAGTTGCGATCTAGGTGGTCCGGACCATTCACCATTAAAGAGGTCCGCCCCCACGGAGCTGTCGTGTTGCTGAACTGAACACGAAAGGGGAAGAATTTGTTGTCAATGGCCAACGCATAAAGCCATACCTTGTTGAGACAGCAATCACAGAGGGTGAAGTGATTCCCCTAAGCGAGCCTCCCTTAGCCTAATAGGCCAACCAAGTCAAGCTAGTGACTTAAACCAAGCGCTTGGTGGGAGGCAACCCACTGGTGAGTGTAAATATTTCTTTTAGATTTCGTTTTTGTGTTTCTTTTTACTTATTTGAAGGATAAAAATAAAAAAAACCCGAGTTACTAAAAACCGGAACAGTCTCCGACTTTTCGGAGCAGCCGCTCTGCTAAGGTAAGTTCCTCGAGGAAAAAAAAAACGTTTTTATTAGATTTGAATTAATTTTGTAAAATAGAGGGAAACCCTAGGAAATAAGAAGTGGGGCACGAAGTGGGCCTATAAAAAGGGAACTTTCCCCATCTCTTTTCCACTTCCACAAAAACCGCCCCCCATCGTCCCTCTCTCCTCTCCCCCTCTCCTTTAAAAACCTAAAACTCTTTCAACTTCTTCAACTTATTGTGAGTTTTTCGGTTTCTACTTGCTTGCTTTCGAACTGTTTGGCTAATTTGCAGGACTCTACCATCACCAATCGAACGGTAAGAGGCGAAATCACACTGTGATTCTCGGCCTAAAAATCTCTTTTTCTTCTCTTCTTTGCGCTTGAATAGATCGATTTTAGGGGTTATCAAAATCAAAATCGACCTCTCCTTTTGCTGCTAGGATGGTTAATAGAAGTTGAGATGAGAATGGTTAAATCGATTAGGTTAGATGGAAAGTAATCACCTTTAGGCCAATGTTCTTCAATTGCACATGCATCGATTGTTTGGATATAGATTTTAGGATCTATTAAGTCGATTTCTGTTGATTATACCACTACAAGATTGTATTTGATTTACCATTATCAATCGCTTGCTCTTTATACATTGGGTTATGGAAAAGTCCGGAAAGAGCACTTGCAATCACAAAAGCTCCCAACTTTTTCCATTCAAACCCAATCGAAGGGTACTAAGAACTTATCCTTTGGTTTTGTTTTGCAGATGGCTCCCAGACGAACCAAGGCAGCATCTAGAATCAAGCCCCAATACGCTCGGGGTGAACCGGAGGATTACATTGTTCCCCCAACCTACCCATGGCCACGCAAAGAGGGAACCGAGATCTCCATCACAGACCCGAACATCCCAAAGTCCTCGAAGACAAGATGGGATAAGGAAGCCTCGCGCCGCTACAACACTCTGCTCAACACCAACATCTTCCCCACCCGTTTTGTCGACGCCGGGGCTTTGAGGATTTACATGCGGTTCTCCATGTTCTGGGAATAGCTGATCTCTGTCACAGAACTCACCTGCTGTACCCTGATTTGGTGAGGCAAGTCCACGCCACCGCGGAGCTAACTTTCAAGAGGCCCGGCTTCCCGATCTTTGAGGAAGCCTCTTTCACTTTCTTTGCGAGTGGTGTTAAGCACTCCATCAGCTTGGAGACGCTGACTAAGATTTATGAGATGTCCGAGGAGTACACTCAGACGTCCTTCCCCAAGAAGTTTATCCCAGAGCAAGCATTCTGGAAATTCATCGCTTCAGGGGATTTCAAATCCCGATCAGCCAGTCAGTCTCACATCCGTAACCATATTCTGTGCATTACTGCTAAGGTCCCGAGCAATCTGCTCTTCACAAATGACCAGATGTCAAAGGTGACACGGGGAGAGTTGCAGATGCTATGTGCCGGTGTTGAGGATGAGCTCAAATCCTCCGACATTGGGATTCTGACCGCGCCGATAACAACCAGTCCCGGTTGTGTGCTTGTTCAGATGTTTGTGGACAAGAAAGCCATACTGGTTAAGGGTTCTTTGAAGAAAGACCGTTCTGGGAGTTTGCTTACTCCTCTCTTCCGCCACTTAGAGATTGATCTCACTGTCTATTAGTGTAACGAGACAGCGGCGTCCATTGATATCCCTTACCTGATGAACTGCCAGATTCTCCACGACGAGACCACCTACAGTTTCCTCAGTCAGGACGGGAGAAACCTCTACTGCAAGCTGCCTCAACCGAACATCACCTCACTAAGTGATGTGACCAACATCTGTTTCGTCCCTGGTGCTCAGTATCTCTACGCCGACCCAAAGTCATCACACCGTGACGACACTATGGACGATGTTGAGTTTGTCCGCACAGATGGAGGCGACAATGCATATGACCTGGGTCCCCTTGATGACAACACAGATGACGCCGCCTACCGTCGCTGGATGGTAGATTCTCAGCGCAAGAACAACAGCCTCATGAAGAGGATACTGAAGGCGATTACTGGAGGATGCATGGGAGCTCCGAGCACAGCTGAACCTCATCAAGACCAGCCTACACCGCGTAGTCATCGTCCAGGGAAGGAGCGACCAGGAACTGCAAGGGGTGACGAAGAGACTCCACTCCGAGCAGAAGGAACAGGCGTTCCGCGGGCCAGTCCGAGAGCGATGATACTGACTAAGCAGTCTCCTAGTTTTGTCTACATTGTTATATCCGTTTGAACTATTTCTATTTCTGTTTTTGTTTCCTGCACTTGTTTATTATTTTCGCCTTTCCTTGAATTATTTTCTCACCAGGGATGGTGAGAAGTAAGTCTGGGGGAGGCGCTTATCTGCTACTAATCGTTTACCTTTGGTTTTTATGTTTAGAGTTAGTCCGCTTTGATTTCATTATCGAGTCAGTTTGTTAAGATCGAGTCAGTCCAAACTTTGTGGGAATCAGGACCTTATTCTATGATGTGTATTAACCACCCTCGTGCTCTAATTCTTCTTATTCAGTGACCTTAGCAGAAGCGACAGACGCACATGTGGATCCAGAACACCCTGACATTACATCATCTTGTTCTCCAAAAGCTTTCAGCTTGTCGAGGTTACTCTGGAAAGACTTAACTCCATCTAACTTGAACTTAATCTTGACAGCAATTCTTCTTGTTATGGGCGTTAGAATAAGGTTTAACGTGATCAACACTCAGAACTTCTTATTCTTATTATCCATCTTGATGATCCTGAGTGGCTAGCTCATCTTTAGCTAGTACCCACCTTAAAAACCTAAAGCCTTTGTTCCGCCGTCATGCATTTGTTATTCAGTATCTTATGTGCATATATGTACAAAAGGGCCGGAGAGGAAAGGATCGACACAGTCTCTCACTCGTTGATGCAACATAATTTTCTGCTGAGGAATAGGCGGAAGCACATGGAGCAGCCGCTCCACCCCCGATGATCTAACTAAGAAAAGAAGAGAGACAAGAATGAATGTGAGGTCAAGAACTCCAGTGGCATGTCACTATCACAATTGTTACCTCCTGCTTCGTCACCATCACCTATGTATTAGACCAAAAAAAATTCAGCTTTATGTACTTCAGAATAAGGTGATGAAGAAGGAGAAGATTCTAAAGAAAAAACAGACGCCACTAGTAAATTAGAAGGAGTATAAAGAAAAGAGATGATAACCATGCAGATCAGAGCGACTGTTCCTAAAGAAGAACATGCAAAAACAAGTAGAGGCTGTGGACATCAATGGATCTATCATCTCTTGCAATTTTGCGTGATATCCTGCATTCTCTACGAAATTTGGTAACCCCTAAATACTGATTAGCTCCACTTAAACACAAAAAGGCATGTTTCATACCTAGACCGTTACCCTATCTAATGCCTATGATGAGAAGCTCACACTACTCTTAATTGAATATAAGGAGTTTTGTCTGGAAGATTTTAACTTTGGCAGGTATGAGATACAGAGTATGGAGCCGTTTTGAACAGCAGTCAGTGGGGTTCTTGGAAAGGATGTATCGTTTTAGCTAAACTGCTTATATGGTTCAGAGATTCGTGGTTATTGTATGATTGCTAAGAATAGGCGAGTTCCCACACTTTCAAACCTTTCTCTCAGTTCTTGGTACTTGATTTTGTTTGAGGACAAACAAGGATCTAAGTCTGGGGGAGTTGATATATTGTGTTTTTGGCACATTATACGTATGTTTTACTAATAATTTTCAAGGTTTTATCGAGTCTTTTTAGTCCCTTTCGAGTCATAGCAGGTCTAGAGTTGCATTGGATGGGAAATGGACCAGCTAGAGGAAAAGAAGAGAGAAAAGTATGATTTGGAGTCTTTCGCGCGGAACAGCCAACCGGAGCAGCCTGAGTGCATGCTCCAGCGACGGAGATAAAAAAAAAGGAAGTTTCCAAATATTTCGGGATTTGCCCTAGATTTCCTATTTCTTTCCTATAGCCGCATGTGGCTCCTATATATATAGTTTCCTATTTATTATTTTAGACCTACATTAGTTTTTACGCAAGAAAGACCTAAGAGAGCTTGTGATTTGCGATTTGCTACTTGTAAGGTAGACGGCTCCATCTATCTCCTAGAGAAGATTATCCTGAACCCTCTGATTTCTTTGATCTATTATATGTAGTGTTATTCAGAAATTATGCCTCTCTGTTCTTGTGTTATGTCTGAGTAGTGACCGAGTTAGTTTAGGGTTCTAGGGTTTGGATTCGTGAGATGTAGCATAAATAAGTCATCTTTAGATTGTCTACATTCATATCTGTTCTTATTGCTTGCATTGAACCGATCACTTAGTGCATGAATTAGGGTTAATCAATTTAGCTAGCCGTTAATTGATAACTTGACACGATTTGAATGAGCTTTGCATCCTTAGTTAGCGAGAGTAGATATTACAGTGTATTGTGAACATATCAGACTTGATCTCTAAGGCTTGCCATCGAGTCTTGATCCAAACGAGAGTTTAGGTATCAAGACCGACTCGCAAAGGAATCAACACCACGAGAGTGGGTTGATTCAATAAGAGTGATCCGAGTTTAGACTTATTATAAACTGGACTTGAATAATTGTTTGGCTTGTGATTTCCATACCTGAAGAAGAAATCCTAGACTAGCGCCTTTAAATCAATTCAAAACAACTTAATCTTGTTACTTGTTCTTTACGTTATTTACTTCTTTAAAAATCCCACTTCGTTTTAGCTAAATTTTGATCCCATAAAGATAAAGTGTGAACTGGTCCTCTGGAATTTAATCTAAAGATATTACGACTACACTGTTAACTTGACGGTAGACAAAGATCCAATTTTAGTGTATCATTAAACCCAAAAGAAAACCATCAACAAAACATTAGGTTTAATGCATGATAGACACGTTGCTTGTCGTCGTGGCTTCTTCTCTGCGGAACCGAGGAAAGAGAAACCGGTGCCGGAAATCATGCCGGAAAACTCATCAATCTCTGCCTTCGATTCAATTGAAATCTGCTAGCATGCTCTTTCATCGTCACTGATCATAACGTTTTCATCTCAAATCGCCAGAAGTTAATTCCAGAGAAAAGCTTCAGACAAACAAGAACAAGACCTTGTCGGAACACCCGATAAAGCAGCTCCAATTCTTCTGCGTTCTGCACCCGATTCCCAAAGCAAAATCTAAATCTCAAACCTTGACCCTCATGGATACTTCGAGTTAACACATAATCGAAGATTGGTGCCCCTTCAAAATCAAGGCCCAAGCATTTCTAACCAACAGAGAATTCAATCCCAAGATCAAGCGGTCTAACCATAGCGAAGCAGAAGGTGAAGAGCTTTGACCATTGATCTGATACTAATCGGATACTTTACTGAATCAACTTAGAAACAGAGATAAATAAACAGCTTGACGATCTAATCTGTTTTTCAATTGAATATACAACAAAATCACCAAAAGTGAAACACTATAAAATTCGTCGAGACGAAGAAGAGATTCGCCTAGCGAAGAAAACAAGTCGATCACTTGGATCGAATATTTTACAGAAACAAAAACAAGAGTCTCATCTCCTTCTCTGTGAAAGATGGTAGTGAGAGAACGGAGAAGAGTAGAGAGAACTCTCATGACTTGATGAATAAGTACGATAATATCATAGTTAAATTTATATTATATTTACTTTACTACCATTAAAATATTATATATATATATATATATATAAATATATGTTTATTAAATGTATATTATATTTACTTTACTAATATTAAAATATTATATATATATATATATATATGTTTATATTATATTTGGTATAGTAATATTAAACCGATTCTACTGTAATACATATATATAGAATGAATCATCTATCTTTTATATCACACATATATATATATATATATATATATATATATATATATATGTTTATATCACATCAGATAGAATGAATCATCTATTTTTTAAGATAAATTTCTTAGGACAATCAAAATCACTCATAGTTATAATATCTGAAAAGGTTGGCAGAAAATCCAAAAATATTTATACTATTATTTGCAAAGTGATTTTTTCGCTCTTACGTTAGAAGTTAAAGTGTTTAATTTTTTTTATTATCCTTACTTAATAATAAGATTAGATTTGTTAAAATATTTAATTACCCATAAACTAAAAAGCGATTTTCATTAATTTGAAAATCATCATTATCTAAAAAGATTCTATATTATGTTATCCAAAAATATTTTACTCATGATATTTTTAAAAATAAATATAAGTCATTGTATATAGTTTTATGAATGTTTTCATCTTTATTTTACGTACTAAAAGAAATTTTATAAAAATAAAAAACTTTACTGTATATAAAAATTTTAATATTTAATTAATTATTAAATATTTCAAAAACATGAAAATAATTTATTCTATTGGTTTTTGGATTAATAATATATCTATACAAATTTTTATAAATTTATTAAGCCCGCAAATACAGACAAAACACCTAGTCGATATATATTAATTTTTGTATCACGATGTACGATACAGTGCGAATGTTTAGTATTTATGATGTTTAAAAATTTCCAAAGACATGAAAATACTTATTACTCCTTCCGTCTAATAAAGAATGTCACTTTGACATTTTTCACACATATTAAGAAAATGATTGAAATGTATTTAAATTTTTATTAATTACACATATTCAACCAATAATATTTTAGATAAATGAAATTATTTATAAAATCAATGTAATTTTAATTAATATTAAACTGAAAATTGCATTGAAATTCTAAAACAACGCTCTTTTTGTAACAAGAAAAAACTCTTTTTGTAACAAGAAAAAAAATGTTAAAATGACATTTAATACGAAACAGATGAACATAAAAACAAGAAATGCAAGATACATTACACAAGGTGGCCAGTACAAAAGGACAGAGATAGACTGGTTAAGAGGGTAAGCAACTGGTTAATAAGCCTGTCTTCAAACAAGAAGGCTAAGACCACAGAAAAGATTGTCATGAGGATTCAATGATAGTTCTTGAAAGTTACACATACTGGTGAGTGGTGAAATTTAGTTAGAAGGAATTCTATAAAACTAGTTCGAAATGATAACCCAGATTAATCGTAACAATCAATAACGTTACTCGGTCACATAGTTTGAAGCAACGGCCAAGATCCTCTCATCTCTTTGTGAAGATTTTCTTCTTGTTTCTTCAGCTTCTGTGGCCTCCTCTTGCTCATTGGCTAACACTATAAGGTGACCTTCTTTACACACAAAACTCTGTACGATGCATACGTTGTTAGATACATAATTTAAAACAATCCTAACTTATAATATTGTTTTGCATTTACCTCAATGATGGCTCTGAGTTTCTTAATATCGAGTTTGACTTGCTCTTGCGAACTGTATTTCTTTTTCTCGTTCTGTTGGTCGATGTACCATCGAATCAGTTCCTTTTGTCTCATTCCTGGCAATTCAGAACCTAAAGAAGAACAAGAGTTACTCATGTGTTTCAAGAGTTGTAAGAACTCATTAGTATGGAGAATTGAATAGTGAGTGATGTTGATTACTGTCTTTGCTAACAGTTTCTTCGTGCTGTCTAAGTCGAATGACTAATGCCTGGGTGATTTTATCATACTCTTCCTCGTTAATCACCAGCTTTGGAGCTACTGCTCCTTTATCTGTTGTTACATCAGTAATGTATGTTATGGTTCTGAAGTAGAAAAGGAAGATGAAATGAAAATATCATGCGGTAAGTATGTACCTGCAGTTGCAGAAGCTGGCTCAGCTGCACCATTCTGTTGCTCTTTATCTCCATTACCAGTATTTTCGACATCATCTGTGTCGTCAATGTTGTCACCGTTAGCATCTTGATACTCAGAGAGGTCAACATCGGCTGACTCAACACTGGATAAGAGAAGCAAACATGATTGTTTATGGTTATAATATTGGAACAAAATAAGAGAAACTTTAGGAGAGGTTTGAACGTTACCTAATGACAGAAGTCTTCAACAGTGTGACAGCCAAAAGAACATGACTTGGTTTTACCTAAATTAGAAGAAAAAAAAAAGTTGGCTTCCCAGATAGAGCAACTGAACGGTGAGAGACAGGAGAGAAAGGAGAGAGACGGTCGTTAAGGATAATTACCAGAGTTTCCAAGTGAGTCCTAGCAATGGCTTCTGAGAGCGTAATCAGTGCCTCTGCCTAACTGTCATCCTATACGCGACTCTTGTGCCAGGGGTTGTATCGCCACTACGTAAATCAACATAAGAATCGACCAGTAGCTTCCTTGCTTCTGGGCTTAGCTGCAGCAATACAGATGAAGGAAGATACCAAAAAGATTTTTAGCATCCCAACAAAAGATCGTTTAGCAACTAAAAGCATTTTTTGAGTTAGTTTACAACCTTTGGCTTTAAGGTTTTGGCATATGCAATGTAGCGCTTGAGTTGTACGGTAGTGAATTCAGGAGAAAGCGCTGCTTCATGCTTCTGGTGAACTCGCACGATATGATGGGCAATGTGGTAATCATAACGTAGACAAGATCAAACCTCGAGAGAATGGCAGGTGGAAGGTTAACGTTGTACTGAAAACAGACCACAAATAAGATATAGAAAACGATCTTAAACAAAGATAAAAGTAAAACTATCCATCCGTCTGGATTCATAGCCTCACCTTCAGTGGTTTAGATATATCATATCGACCACCAACGGGATTAGCTGCTGCAAGGATTGATGTCCTGGCATTCAACGTGGCTTGTATCCCAGCTTTCGTAATGCTTATCGTTTGCTGTTCCATTGCTTCGTGAATGGCGACCTTTGTGCCCAAATGTAACAGTAAATTTCCATTAGCCACAGTGTAGAAACTCAGTCCTCTTCCCTGTAATAAGCAATGATGATCGATCACTTACCTGATCTTTGATATCCATCTTGTCAAACTCGTCAATGCAACATATTCCATTATCAGCAAGCATCAAAGCACCAGCCTGTGCAAGAGTCAGATAGCATTAGTCATAAATAGATCGTAGAAAACACAGGAAGACCCACATTCTACTTCAATGCAAAAAATTACCTCAATGCAGAATTCACCAGTTTCTGGTTCTTTAGCAACAGTTGCAGTCAACCCAGCAGCAGAAGAGGACTTCCCAGATGTGTAGACAGATCTTGGCACTATGCCTGCTGTATACCTGAAAACAACAAATAAACACTGAGGGGTTTAGAATTAGATTTCAGAAAGACAAAAAAAAAAAAAAAAAAAAAAGCAAACCACAGTCACTGTTAATATTCAATGGGAATCAGTACTTGAGGAATTGGGATTTGGCACAGCTGGGATCCCCAACTATACAAACATTGATGTCTCCTCTAAGGTTGATGCCTTCATGAGTGGTGGTTTTGTGTACACCGCCTAGGAGCATAAGTAGAATTGCACGCTTGATGTCTTGATGACGAAAAACGGTTGGCGCCATGCTTCCAACTAACTTATTGAAGTAATCAGGAGTCTTCTTCATCAGCTGAATTTCGTATAGCTCTTCTCCCTACCAAGTTTTAACAAGTACCAATTTCATTAGTTGTATATAACATGTAAAAGGTCCCCTGAAAGACCTATATGTAATTTATTCTAATAAGCCATACAGTGAACTGCTGCTGATCATCTTCGTTGGAATCGTTTTGGCGGTGCCTCGTGTCAGTGTTCCTGCTACCATCAGCAATCTGAAAAGAAAGGTAAACATTGAGATTGGTTCGACACATATGTCACCTCAGTTTTCGATTCGACAGTTAATATCGTTGACAAAACCTGCACTGAGTTTGCGATAAAGGAAAGCCGGTACGACAGATCTCTAACTCCCAGAGCCTTGAGACCTTTGAATCCTTCGTGTCCAGCGGTGGAGCTTTTCTGCTGCGATGAGTCTCGACGGCATTTTGCTCTCTCCCCAGGTGATGCCATTGCCGATATGTCAGGTAAAACAATTACCGCTCCCGTAAATATAACACTGCGAGGACAAAACCCAAAGAAGAAGAACTCCGGATGAATCCAACTCTTGATGGGAAAAATAACTTAAGAAGGAAACTTACGTGTCACCGGCTCTGGCCTGTTCAACAATCTCATGGCGAAGAATGACATCCAAAGAGCGTGGTAAGGAACCAGCAGGTATCTCTTTAGAAGTCTCCTGCATTCTAACTCTCTGCCAATCCGCAAACTTGCTCTCTTGTCTAAGCAGTGCCCATCTTGCTCTGTTGAGACAAGTTGGGCTCACACAGATCGTAGGCTGCATCGAAACCATAAATCAGATAAAGCAAGAAATTTCAAAGCTAACATTTCATACAAAAAAAAAAAAATCAAGCAGTGTAGCACCTGTGTGTACTTAAACTGTTGCTCGACGTTCTTGATAACACTGCCACAATCTAAGCACTTGAAGGTCCCGTAAAGAAGCTCAGGTCTGACTTCGCTAGTTCGAGTAACCACGCCCGTCACCGACACAAGCTTCCCGATTTCAGCAGTGGTTAGCTCCCTCAACCTGGAAAGAAAGTTGATGATAACCAAGTCAGTCATCTCATAAAGTTGATAATCATAAAAAGACATATCAATTACCTCTTGGTGAAAGGGAGGTTGTAGAAGGAAACATTGATATCTTTGTTGGGAGTCTCAGGATTCATATCAATCACAAACCTCTTACACGCATTCCTTCTGAAGAGCGTCGTTGAAACCCATAACATGCGAGAAATCAATGTACATCATCGTGGATTCGCCGCCTCGGATAGCTTCGATCTCCGCCTCGTAATAGAGCTCCGGCTTGTTCGCATCCACTCGAAAACTAAAGCAAACGAATCAGAAGTTAAGTTAATGTCAAATTAGAGCCAATCAAAACTCGAAACAACAAACCTCTTGAGGAACTCTAAGAAGACGTTCTCCACTTGCTCGTCCATTACGAACCCACCAAAAGCCTCCATTTTTCAATTCTACCAAGAAACCCTAAATTCGTTTGAACAGAAGAAGAAGGAGGCAAAAAATATATACTCCCGCCAAATCTATAGCGCCATTGGGCCTACATATTGGGCCTAGTTATATTATTGAGTTTTAATCGAGTTTTGTTTTAATTTTATCAACTGATGGAGTCTTATCTACTTGTATTATCCTGGAAAATCTAAATTCCAAATTCATTTTTCTTTTTCAGAAAGAACTAAATAAAAAACGGAGTAGCGAACGTTGAATCGCGGAGTTTTTTTCTAAATTCCAAATTCATTCTTCATTTTAAATCGAGAGATGAAGAATCGCGGAGGGTGTTTTTTTGTAGATTACATAAGAGGAGAAAAATGGTAGCGGCTGCGACTCAGATAATTCGGTTGCCGTTACAGTATTGTGCAGACGCGACGGAGATTCGAGGTACTGTTCCGTTAACGTTGGAGCAAGAAGAGAAGGAAAAACAAAACTGAGAAGTTGAAGGAGAAGTAGATCCTGAAGATCTTAAATACGTCACGTCAGTCAGATCAAACGGGTTTGTAATCCCCATCTTCAGATTTTTTTTTGTAAAATTGTAGATAGTGTTCTGGAAACTTGGTGTGTCTTACAATTTGCTTACATAAACAGCTTTTCTTAGGTATTGGAGCTACTCAGAAGGAACAGAGATATGATGATGTTCAATGAGGTAAAAGCCTATCTCAATCAGTCTTTTATGTTTCCTACTGTATTAGAGTTTGCATTAAAAAGGCTGCAAATCCTGGTTGGTTCTCTGCTGGTTTGGTTTATAGTACCAATGCTTGGGATGGGATCTTAATGAGTCTGAGTTTTCAAATCATAGGTTAAGTTGACCATCATGATCCAGGATCCAAGCAAACTGGAAAAAAGGAGGCTGCTTGGAATAGAAAATGCGGATGGCCCCTAGTAGGGAAGACTTGGCTGAAGCCTTGGAGCAGGTTAACTTTGCTCTGTCTTCACTTAAGATGCAGTTAGTATTCTTGCCTTTTAAATCTTGACTCTACCTTTCCTTTAAGTGAAATCCGTCCTGATGCATCTACCTCGAAATAATAATAGCTAATTACAGCAGTTACTTGTAAGCCTTGGTTAAACAACCTTTCTTGAGTTCCATTTGTGAGACAACCAGTCTGTTTGTTTAAATGTTACATCTAGGCTTTGTATCATGCAAAACTGTCTCACGGTGTCACTTCACAAAACCAAAATAAAGTCGTTTGCTTTGTTACTAGGGGTAATCAAGTGAAAATTTGGTGGAGGAAATAGTTTACTGTTGGAATAAGTATGAAGATCCTTAAAAATGTATCGCTGTCTTCTCACAGGTAGATGAAGGAAAAATCCCTAAAGATAGTCTCACTCTCCAGATGCTCCATGAGGAAATGATCCGTTGGCCAAATTTAGAGGTGTTTCTTCTTTAAATCCTAGAATTGCGCCTGAGTGAATTCAAATTTATGATGAAACAACTGCCACAAGGTTATAAAACTGTTACAAATCATGTAGACTAATTTTCATGAGACATCCATGGAAGACTATATTGGTACAAAACCTTTCATCATTGATGGTGTTGATTCCTACATATGATGGAAGCGTATTCCTTTTTGTTTGTAAACTCTCGTGACTGCTAATATAAGTTTAGTTAATTAGATGAGCAGAACTCTGTTTCAAAGCCTTAATCTCAACCCTTACCTTATTTCTTATCTATCTGTTAAGCTTGAGGTTTCAAAGAAGCAGCGAGGAAAATCATTGTACGTGAAGTGAAATCCACAGACACCGGAATAGATCCAAAAGAAGCAGCCAAGAGACTCAACGTAGACTGCGACTCAGCTGCTGCAATTGAAGAAGCTGACGAGACTGGAGTAGCCAGCAAAGCCATGGTTTGTTCCCAAATCTCTCTCAGCACTTTCACAAATCCATGGTTTATTCAAAACCATTGGATCTAATCAGTTTTCTCTTGCATCTGTTCTTAATCTGTTGCAGGGTTATGGAGCCTTGTACTTAGTCTCGTCATTTCCAGTTATCATTGGTATCTCGGTTGTGTTCATCTTGTTTTACAATTCCCTTCAGTAGATTCAAAATCATTTAGATTTTACATGCACCACCATCACCAGTGAACCATCATCAATGTTTTTTGACTTAAGATTATGAAATAAATTTCAATTATTTAATCACATTCTTCCTCAATCAACGCCTTGTGGTATGCACAAACTCGGATAAATACTCCAAATCTTTTGGTACTATTATTATTAAGTGTTGTTCGTGCGAACATATCTTATCTCGATCAGATCGTGTCTCAATCTTGGGCATGGTCCCATGTAAATAATGTTATAAAACTTAAACTTAGGTATCTTTTTATGTTTTATTGTAATAAAGTCAATAACCTTTTGGCTGAGACTACTAATACGCAGGTAAAAGAAAAAAGAAAAGCTGGACGTGCAAATCATGACTTAGCCACCATTAGCCACCAAACGTGCAGTCCATGCTTACTCTCTCTCTCTCTCTCTATAATTAGCCACCATCTCGTTGATAATTTGTGGGATTATGAGAGCTTCTAAGTGTTTTAACCGTGATGAAGCACACGAACAAAGTAAAAAGGAGTGAAGTAACCGTAAGTATTTGAGAGAGGAGAGAAATTTGAGAATTTAAGAGAATGAGAGGATTTGTGAGATTGAGAGAATGAAAGAAATGTTTGTATTGAATTGTGTGTTTAATTGTGTAACATACATGGTGTATTTAAAGGAAACAAAAGCAATAAGCACTCAATGGTGGAAGAATAAATAACTAGTAGTGGACTAGCCACTCCTCCCCATTTGGTAAGTGATATGACCACTCCTCCCACTTCCTCCACTAACTAGTAGTGGACTAGCCATTCCTCCCCATTTGGTAAGTGATATGGCCACTTCTCCCACTTCCTCCACTACTTCCCTTTGTTTAATTCTTCATGTCAACACTCCCCCTCAAGCTTGACAGTAGTGAGTGTCAAGCTTGGAAAGCCATGAAGTATTCCCTCATTAAAACCTTTTCTTGGAAAAACCACTTGGGATAAAAACCAAGCAAAGGAAAAAGAGTAGAATACTCCACGGTGAGGAGATCATTGACATGGAAGGTTTATGAGTCCAAGTCTTGGAAGAATGGACTCACAAACTTTGCTACTGGCCGCCTTGGTGAAGATGTCAGCCAGCTGATCCGCATTTCTTGTATAACATGGGAGAATCACTTGCTGCTCCACTGCTTGTCTGACCTTGTGGCAGTCTACTTCTATGTGCTTTGTCCTTTCATGAAAGACTGAGTTGGATGCAATGTGTATTGCGGCTTGGTTGTCACAGTGCATGGTCATGGGAGAGGTGATCTCAATTCCCAAGTCGCCTAAAAGCCCCTTTATCCAGATAAGCTCACTGGTTAGCTTCCTCATTGATCTGTACTCTGCTTCTGCGCTTGAACAAGATACTACTTTCTGTTTCTTGCTCTTCCAAGTGACAAGATTCCCTCCAATGAATGTACAATAACCGGTGGTTGACCTTCTGTCTACTCTATCTCCAGCCCAATCTGCATCACAGTATCCTATCACCTCAGTGTTCTTGTTGCAAGCCATCCATACACCTTGTCCTGGCGCTTCTCTTAAGTATCTTAGAATCCTCTCCACCATGTTCCAGTGATGAACCTTGGGAGTTTGCATGTGCTGGCTCACTTGATTAACTGCGAAACACACATCTGGCCGAGTGATGGTTAGATAGATCAGCTTCCCAACCATCCGTCTATACTGCTTGACATCTTCAAATGGAGTGTCTTCATACTCCCCCTCTCGCAATACCTTGTAACCTTCTTCAAGTGGTGTCTTGGCATGTCTTCCTCCAAGATCTCCTGCCTCCTTTAATATGTCCAGGGTATACTTTCTTTGGGACATGAATAATCCTTCCTTTGATCTGCACATCTCAATGCCAAGGAAGTACTTCAGTTCTCCCAGGTCTTTGATGTCAAATGCGGCCTTGAGAAATGTCTTGGTTAAACTGATCCCCTCCTTGTCACTACCCGTGATGATGATGTCATCCACATAGACTAGAATTACCGTAATTCCTTGCTTGCTGGTGAGAGTGAAAAGTGTGTGATCCGCTTGAGACTTCACAAATCCCCTTCCATTCAATGTAGTGCTTAGCTTGTGGTACCAAGCTCTTGGTGATTGCTTCAAGCCATAGATTGCCTTTCTGAGTCTAAGAACATTCCCTGGTTTCACCATTTCTTCCATCCCCGGAGGTGGTTTCATATACACTTCATCTTCTAGTTCTCCTTGCAGGAAAGCATTCTTCACATCCATTTGCCAAAGGTCCCATTCTAGGTTCACTGCTAATGAGAGTACAATAACCGGTGGTTGACCTTCTGTCTACTCTATCTCCAGCCCAATCTGCATCACAGTATCCTATCACCTCAGTGTTCTTGTTGCAAGCCATCCATACACCTTGTCCTGGCGCTTCTCTTAAGTATCTTAGAATCCTCTCCACCATGTTCCAGTGATGAACCTTGGGAGTTTGCATGTGCTGGCTCACTTGATTAACTGCGAAACACACATCTGGCCGAGTGATGGTTAGATAGATCAGCTTCCCAACCATCCGTCTATACTGCTTGACATCTTCAAATGGAGTGTCTTCATACTCCCCCTCTCGCAATACCTTGTAACCTTCTTCAAGTGGTGTCTTGGCATGTCTTCCTCCAAGATCTCCTGCCTCCTTTAATATGTCCAGGGTATACTTTCTTTGAGACATGAATAATCCTTCCTTTGATCTGCACATCTCAATGCCAAGGAAGTACTTCAGTTCTCCCAGGTCTTTGATGTCAAATGCGGCCTTGAGAAATGTCTTGGTTAAACTGATCCCCTCCTTGTCACTACCCGTGATGATGATGTCATCCACATAGACTAGAATTACCGTAATTCCTTGCTTGCTGGTGAGAGTGAAAAGTGTGTGATCCGCTTGAGACTTCACAAATCCCCTTCCATTCAATGTAGTGCTTAGCTTGTGGTACCAAGCTCTTGGTGATTGCTTCAAGCCATAGATTGCCTTTCTGAGTCTAAGAACATTCCCTGGTTTCACCATTTCTTCCATCCCCGGAGGTGGTTTCATATACACTTCATCTTCTAGTTCTCCTTGCAGGAAAGCATTCTTCACATCCATTTGCCAAAGGTCCCATTCTAGGTTCACTGCTAATGAGAGTAGAATCCGGATTGTATGAAGCTTGGCCACTGGTGCAAAGGTGTCTAGATAGTCCTCTCCATACACTTGTGTGTATCCTCTTGCCACCAGTCTGGTCTTCTTTCTTTCTGGCTTCCCATTTGCAAGATACTTAATGGTATGTATGAGTCTGCTGGTCACGGCTTTCTTCCCTTTTGGAAGTTCTGTCTCATACCAGGTGTTGTTCTTCTCCATGGCCCTCATTTCATCATCCACCGATATCCTCCATTCATCATCTTCCATAGCTTCTGCATATGTTCTTGGTATCCATTCCAGGTCCAATGAACTCATAAAGACTTGATGTTCTTCTGGATAGTGAGCTAGGGAGCATAATCCACTTTCTGGATGTGCCACAGCTTGAGCATTGTAGTAAACAAAATCATTTTTAACCCAATCTGAGGCTGGTCTTCTGATCCTTGTACTTCTCCTTAGGACTTGTGTCTGCTCAGGTTCATTACTGCTGCTTGGTTCTCCTTCTTGAGCTTCAGTGTCTGGTTGTCCCATCTCATCTTGATCATGAGATAATACTGGGTTTTCTTCAGGTTGAGCTTGCGCCGGTTGATCTTCATTCCCCCCTTCATGGTCAGGATGAGAGTCTTCAGTGTTATGAACCATGGTCTCTTTATAAGGAGTAGTGTCCCGGCCTTTCTCTGGTTCCTTTTCTAGGTTAATGCCGAGTCTTTCCATAAGAATCTTCAGGTTGTTAGCTCTGTCCGAGGCAGAATGAGATAGATCTTTGAGTTCCTCCCAACTCTTCTCATCATAATAGGCCTTGGATTCCATGAACTTAACATCTCTGGATACTAGGACTCTCCTTGTCTCTGGTACATAGCATTTGTACCCCTTTTGGTGCGTAGAGTATCCAATGAACATTGCCTTTGTGCTCTTTGCCTCCAGTTTGTTTCTTAGTTCTCCTGGAATCAAAACAAAGCACACACACCCAAACACACGCAAATGATCAATTGATGGTCTAGATTTGTTTAGTACCTCATATGGGGTGGCATCAAAGAGGACTCTTGTAGGTGTGCGGTTGATTAGGTAGGTGGCTGTGACTACTGCATCCCCCCAAAAACGCTTGGGTACATTTGTATGGAACATCATACTCCTTGCCACTTCCATCAAGTGTCTATTCTTTCTTTCAGCCACACCATTTTGTTGGGGTGTGTAAGGACAGCTGGTTTGTTGAATGATTCCATGTGAGGCTAGATGTTGTTTGAAGGCTGTGCTAGTATATTCACCACCATTATCTGATCTAAGAATTTTAATCTTAACATTGAAATGGTTAGTAATATAGTTCTGAAAATTTTTAAATGCTTCTAGCACCCTATCCTTAGATTGCAACAAAGTGATCCATGTGTATTTAGATTTTTCATCAATGAATGTCACAAAATATTTATGTTGTTCTCTAGATACACATGGAGCAGTCCACACATCAGAGTGAATCAAATCAAAGCAGTTTTCATATTGGGTTTTTGATTTAGGAAACACAGTTCTGCAATGTTTTCCTAATATACACGCTTCACACTCATTTTTAAAAGAAATACTAGGCAACAGGATGTTCAAGGCACGAGAATGGGGATGTCCTAGTCTAGCATGCCAGATTTCATCTTTAGGGAATTCAGAAACAGAATGAAACACACACGATAATTGAGATACAGGTCTTGTGTCCTCAAGTAAGTACAAGTCTCCCTTGGTAACACCTTTGCCAAGCAACTTACTAGAATCAATATCCTGAAAGTATACATTGTTAGGCGTGAAAGTAACTTGACAATTGAGATCATTAGTTACTTTTTTAACAGACAGTAGATTTGAGGCAAATGTAGGCATATAGAAAGCTTTAGATTCTTTATCAAACAATCTAAGTTCACCTACACCTTTTATTGGAATTTTATCTCCATTTGCTATCATCACATTTCCTAAAGCCGGTTCTATGTTCTTAATCAGTTCTAAATCACTTATCATGTGATGAGAAGCACCAGAGTCTATAACTAAGGGCTTAGCCGATTTAAAATTATTCATAGAACCATTTGCATTGTGAGAAGTATTAAGGGAGATACCAAGAGTTTTAGATATACCAGATTCCTTGAGAGCCTTGATGAGAGCGGTTAAGTCAGACTTCTTGATGGTCTCATCTAGATTGGCTCTTGGCGTGGCATAGCCTGATGTGGAGGCAGTAGCTCTTCCCACACCTAGGTTGCTTATACCCATGGTGATTGGTGTTGTTGGCTCAGCACCATCAGTTGAGAAATTGGCTCTTGCATCTTGGTATTGAGGGCGGTTGTCCCTAAATTTGTTGGGCTTGAGGTGCGGATGTAGTATCCAGCATTTGTCCTTCATGTGGCCCTTCTTCTTGCAGTGATCGCATGTCAAGTTTTTCTTCTCATCTAGCTTGTAAGCTGCCTTGTTTGACACGGCTCGTTCAGCTTGATGTGCCATGTTTAAGTCTCCCTTGCCTCCAAATAAGCCCACAGAGCCTTCTTCCTTCTGAATTTGAGCGCATACTTCATCCAGGTCAGGTAACTTGTCAGCTCTCAGGATGTGCTTGATTAAGCTCCCATAAGATGGATTAAGCGTGAGCAGTAGTCCAAACACTCTGTCCTCTTCACGCCTGGTTAAGAGAGTGGCGGGGTCGGTAGTATGTGGTCTGAGTAGTTCCATCTCTGCCCAAAGAGACCGGAACTTGCCAAAGTGAGGCTGGAACTCCATATCTCCTTGGTTGAGGGTATTGATAGCTCTTTTTACTTCAAAGACCCTTGTAAGGTTGGAGGTATTTCCATATACTTTGTAGAGTGTATCCCACAGCTGCTTGGTAGTTTCACAGTAGGAGTAAGACTCCATGATGGCGGGTTCTAGGGAGCTAAGGAGCACTGTGAGAACCATGAGATCTTCCTGAGCCCATTTGTCTTCATCAGTAGCTACCACAATCTCCTGTCCATCTTCTCCTTGGGTGGTTTGTTTTGGAGCTGCTTCTGCTGAGACATGACTCCACAAACCCTTTCCTCCAAGGGCAATCTTCACCATCCTGGCCCACAAGAGGTAGTTAATCCCCTTCAGGGTCACAGGTATGCTGATGCGGTTGTTGTTATTGTTGTTGTTGTTCTCCATCTTGGGGATTTACTTGGTCAGAGGTAGAGTTTAAGAACTAGAAACAGAGTTTTGATTTTGCGGAATTTAGAAAGGTTTCAAGATTGTTGCTGCTCTGATACCATGATAATTTGTGGGATTATGAGAGCTTCTAAGTGTTTTAACCGTGATGAAGCACACGAACAAAGTAAAAAGGAGTGAAGTAACCGTAAGTATTTGAGAGAGGAGAGAAATTTGAGAATTTAAGAGAATGACAAAAAGACAATGGCTGCTAGTCGACATTTTCACACCAAAGAAACAAAAAGACAATGGCTGCTGCAGTTCTCATGCCAGCGATTAGCTTCAGAGACGAGAGCACTCATGAGGAAATGAAGAAGAAGATTCTAGTCAAGCAAGCGAGTATAATGCAATCCGAGAGGGAGATATCGATGGACCCTAAATCAATTCGGTCATTGTCTTTCTCGGGTTCGCTTAAAAGGAACGATAGCTTCGATATGGTTCTCTTACCGGCCATGTCACCTCCTAGAGACTTAGATGCGCCTATGCCTCTTCCGTTGCAGCCAGTGAGCGGTAACCTCTCAAACTCGACCACTAACTCTCCTAAACAACGTTCTGGTCTGATGCGTGCGCTAAAAGGTAAGGAACAAGATTTGTCTTGGTCGGCGTCATTCAGGAGAAGCAAATCTTATGGATCTACGAGCAAGAGACAGTCTCTTAAAAACTCTTTCTTCATTAAGACCGAAGAGCACCAGCTATAACAACACTTTAGAAGACGGATTCAAATGCAACGCTCTGTGTTTATACCTCCCCGGTTTTGGTAAAGGAAAACCGGTTAGGTCATCAAGGAAAGATGATTCTTCTTCCTTCACCCGAACCACTACCACCACCACGTCATCATCTTCTTCCGTTACAATTTCAAGAACGGTCTCCGTCAGAGAATCCACCACAACCACTATCTCGGTTCGAGCTTCAATGGAGAAGTTCGACTGTAGCTCCTACGCTTCGGAATCCGGAGGAGAAGAAGGTCGAGATCACTCCTTTAACTTGCCGTCCGAGCTACTCAAAAGCGGTTCCGAAGAAAACGACCACGATGATCCAGTTTCGGCGGCTTTCGTGTTCGACAAGGAACCTATTGAGAAGAGTTTTAAAGATGTCTGGTTCGAAAAACAGTAGATCGATGGATTCTTCGGTTCGTCAGGTTCGATTCTCCACGTTCCCGGCGTTCTCACCACGGTTATTAGAA
Organism: Brassica napus; assembly: GCF_020379485.1. Taxonomy (NCBI): domain Eukaryota; kingdom Viridiplantae; phylum Streptophyta; class Magnoliopsida; order Brassicales; family Brassicaceae; genus Brassica; species Brassica napus. The sequence goes on from NC_063445.1 coordinate 42,596,145, forward strand.
GCCGCCAAGAACTTCAATACTTTCTTGGAAGCTCAGGTCGTTTGAGTGATGATGGTGTGTTGACTACAATTAATATATGTAATATACGAAGTCTTGTTATAATAATATTTTACTTCGGTTGTAATTTCCGAAGTATGTATCAATATTGTTTTTCAACTCGAAGAAAACAATATTGATGACACATTTTAATATTCTTGTTATGGTGGACTTGTCTAGTTTTGATCAAGTTCTCGATTGTTTGTGTTTGAGTTTGAGTTTATTTTTAGTGTATATATTTAGAAAAAAAATTTAACCTTTGATGTTGGTCAAATTTCTGTGTTATCTAGAATGAAAGGAAATACACTGCAGAAAAGTATCTAACAAAAACTAAATAAGTTATAACCTTATAACAGAAGAAAATATTATACGAAACAGATGAATAAACCAAGGAAAACAGATTTAACATAATTCACCAAATAGTTACATCTATAGACAAAGAGATAAATTTCATTAATGAATATTTGAAAGTATTTTAATTTTGCTATTACAGAATTACATAGAATTACGTTAACACAAAAATATATACTCCCTCCATTTTGTTTTGAAATTGATTTAGAGGATTTAACTAAAACTTAAAAAGTTAAAATAAGAGAAAACAGTCATAAAAACCTTGAACTTTCAAATTAAAATAAAAAAAACCTTGAACTCATGTTTAAACAAAAAAAAAATACTCCAATTTTCAAATACTAGTCATTTTAACTCTTATTTTTTGTTGACTAGGTCATTTTAGAAACCTGGAAAATCAACTGTAAAACCCGTAAACGTTTGTTAACTCTTAAACTACGTCGTTTTAAAAACTGATTGCACATTAATGAAATGATGCCGTTTTACATCTATAAACATTTAAATCATCTCATTTTTCGCGAAACCTTAATTTTCTAATTCTCTAATCTCTCAATCTTCTAATCTTTAAAATTTAGAGCCATTGATAATGCAAAGGATGGCTAGGACGATGGAGTTATTTCGGGTTTGTTGTAGTGAGAGATCTTAAGCAAAAAGTGTTAGGGACGCTACGACTGGACAACAGAATCAAGTTCGCGAATAAGGTGATAATGAAGATGATAGTGAGACTAATGAGAATGGTAATGAGGATGAGAATAAATGTATTGGTGTCGAAGAAGATTTTTTAAGTATTATTCAAGACGACCTCGTTTAACAAGTTAACAGACGTTTACGGTTTAATAGTTGACTTTCCGAGTTTCTAAAATGGCCGAGTCAACACAAAATGAGAGTTAAAATGGTCAACATTTAAAAGTTGGAGTATTTTGGCTCCAACACGAGTTGAAAGTATTTTTGGATTTAGTTTGGATGTTTGGGGTTTTATTGTCAGTTTTCTCTTTAAAATAAGGGAAAATTGAAAAAAAAAAAGACACTTTCAAGTTAGATTTGTCTCTCTAAAACTTTAGCTACATCTTTTGTCATATTAGGATTTTAATTTCCATAAATACCATTATACCCTCAAATTAATCTAAATTATATTATATTTATTATATTTAGATATTTAAATTAGATTTCTTAATATAATTTTATAAAATAAAAAGGCTAGAATAGATAAAAGGTATCCGTAGACCTAAATACCTTCTTGTCTTTTCCGCCTATCTCCTTCCTCTCTTCAATGGTGATTCACCGTTCTTCATCGGCTAGAACTCATAGTCTCATATCTATGTTTCTTCTTTTCTATTTATTCTTCTCGTTTTACCCTAATTTGTTTTTTCACTTTATTCCTCTTCTCCTCCCTACCTTCAACATGTATCAATGGCGATTTAGGGTAAGTGAAGAATCATTGTTTCTTCATCGTAAATCATTAATATTTTCGTTTCTAATCTCATTTTTGTCTTACTCCTCTTTGTTTCTAGACACAATCAACAAAAAAGGTAATTGACGTGAAGCTTCTAAAAGAGGAAGCAAGAGGGTAAGATCCAGATTTTGCATAAACATGGCTCTTTTATGTCTTAATGAACACTGATGCATCGAATTTTCCTCTTTATTAACCAGAAAGAAAGGCAGTAAACAGAATGAGTCAAAACAAATATCTAGAAAATCCAAAGTTGTGTCTGCTTCAGATGCCAGTGCCGAGTTACCAGCATCAATACAAGTATGTATAATCATTCTAGCATAATAGATATACTGTATGTTTGTATTCATGGAATCTTAACTTTTCGGTTTATGATCTTGTTTGTAAAGGAAACGTCAAGGGGAGAATAACCAGACAAACATGAGTGAAAAGTTCAATCCTAATGAAGATGCAGCACTGAAGAGTGTCAGGATGAGGGGTTTGAATCGGTCTCCTCCTCTAAGTAAAGAACTGATGATGCAACGGTCTTTTGTTCAACGTGAATCCCCCCAGTTGACAAAGTTCTCAGACTCGGTAGCTGCTAGAAGTGCATCACATTTTTCTATAGCGAATTAACGGTGGTTTAATAACAAAAAGATGGTGATGGGCCACCACGTTTTTCGGGTTAAACCCAAAGATTTTACAAAAGAGAGAATCCACCGGTGAGAACATCTTAACCATAACTGTCTTTGTTTTGCAGTGAAACTTTTGTGGGCTAATCAATTTCTTTTTTTCTTTGCCATGTGTTAGGGTGACAGTGAAAAAACAGAAAGAATAAACATCTCATGGTCATTAACTACTGCAGGAGGAAACTTAGATGTAATGCTAAAAGAACATGAAAGACACATTCTATTAGTTGTTTGAGTGGATAAAAAGACTAATAGGGACAGGCTCAAGCGTCTCTTGCTACAAATGGCATCAGACAAGAATCTTTTAGGACTAATCAAAAGGAAAAAAAGGTTTGAGGTTTCACAACTTAGAGTCAGTTGATCTTTTGGTGAGGTCTTGTGTAAAGTTGAAAGCTAAAATTGTGAAAAGAAGAAATCAACAGAAACAAAGAAGAAAAAAGAACTTCAACCACCATTAAACCCGAGAAACTTTAATGTTAACCTTTTTGTATTCTCATCTGATTTGCAATTGTTGCTTAGAGATTTAATTTTGAAAAGATATTGAAATTCAAGAACATGATTACTGATCTCAAACCCTGAAAATGAGCCAATGAAAATCTCTATTATGATTACGATATGTTGAAGTTCCTAAGCGATTTGTTTGTACTCTTATGGGCTGTCCTACCAAAATAGAGAAGATATCACTAGAGACTCTATACACCAGATTTAACATAGATTAGAACCATGACGTATTGATAGAGAGAAGAGATGATTATGTCGACGAAGAAGAGAAAAACACAAAGAACGAAAAGAAAAATATGTGGGAAGAGGAGAAAAACGTGGGAGCAAATATTTTATGAGAGATTTAGGGTAGATTTAGTTTAGATTTAGAAAATATCTTTAACCGAATATGGAAGTTTCCATATTTTCCGGATTTGCCTAGAATATATATCCTAGCTTACGCAGAACACAGTAGAGTAGATGAGAAACATATTCTTCCTTAAGCGCCACATAAGATAAAAGGCAGAATATGTTATGGCACAAAATATAGATAAGGTATATCATTGCGTTGTGGCTATATGTCGTTATCAAGCTGTAGGTATATGAAGACATCTTTCTTGATTATAACGTTTCGAAATATAGCTGTGTTAGAATATATAAGAAAAGCTAGTTTACGTTGTATAACTAGGATATATCTATGTATAAAACTTAGTATCCGATTTCTAGACTAAGTAGATGACCAGAATGAGTATTCTAACTGTAGATAGAAGATAAAATAACATATGATTCCACTTTAAAAAAAAATCTTTTAAACATATATATTGTCATACTTATGTTTCCAATAGTTTTCATATTTTTTAACATTTTTAAAATTTAGTTTACTATTTTTCCCATAAAAGAAGAGTAAAATATGTCCAGAATTGTCCAAAATATCAGAAGTCCTAATGTGACAAATAAAAGTTCAAAGTTTCTCATTTTTCCAATTTTCCCTTAAAATAAAGTCTATTTTGTTATTCTTCATAGTTAAGGTATCGTCAACATCACTAATTAGTCAAATGTTACTAATCCCAATTTATTTGAGTCTTCAGCCATTTAACACCATCACAGAAATATATAAATGCTCAATTAATCTTTCAGTCAACTTTATATGCTGATTTTAGAACATACAAACATATAAGATTTGTGATAAAATATTTTTAAAAAACTTTAACATGGAGCCAAAACAAAAGGTTCAAAAATTACGTTGGAGCCAAACTTAAAAAAAAATTATTTTTATAAATTGATAGAAAAATAATCAAATGAATCACAAATTCATTCATGAGTTCTTACTGTGATCTAAATCTTCCATTTTTAGTTAATGAAAGTGAGTTTTTTTAGTTGAACCAAACTCTAACAGATGAAGAAGTTGACGTATTATGCAAGGAAGATGACGATGTGATGATGGAAGAAGCATGACGGTCATATATTTTATTTTGGAAAGAGCCCAATAACTTGGTTTTCTCAGAAGCAAGATACAGTGGCTCTATCATTTTGTGAAGCTGAGTTCATGGCAGGAACTGAAGCGGCAAGACAAGCTATTTGGCTTAAGGACTTGTTGTACGAGGTTATTGGTGTTCCTTTTGCAAATTAAGACTGTCATCCAGATAGACAATCGATCCGCAATTGCTCTTAGCACCCGGTGTTTCATGGTCGGAGTAAACACCTACATACCAGATTTCATTTTATAAGGGAGTGTGTTGAGAAAGCTCTTTTGGAGGTCGAGCATGTACCTGGCAATGAACAAAAAGCAGACATCTAACGAAGGCTCCTGCACAGATAAAATACAATGAGATGTGCAAACTGATTGGTTTCCACGATATAGACAAAAGAGATTTCAAGACAATATAGCCTCTGTCAAAAGGATCTGGCCAGGCTGTAGAGCGTCTGATCAAGGATGGCATCTGATCTGTCACAGAAAATTGGTATCAAAACCTAAGGTTACGTGGTCTTTGGTTTCAGGAAATATTGTTAGAATAAACAAGAAATTTAAGTCTCACATCGGATGTTAGACCAAAGAAAATCGGATGTTATAATGGTCAAACTCTAATTAATATGAGGCATTTTAGAAAGCAATCGGCCCAATCACAAATCTATGAGGGCATATGCCAAAAGCATACAATATCAAACTAAATAAGGAGTTAAACATTAGTGACATATATCTAGCTTGGCTTAAAACACACAAAAACCATTTTTATGGTTATAAGAAGCATAAAGTAGTTTATGAACTTATAGATATGTTAGATCAACTAGAAAGAACCTCTCGACATTGTGTCAGAAGTCCTTGGTTCAAGTGATTTTTGAGATGAAACTTATATTCATGTTGTAATTTGGGCTTTAAAAGTTATGGATTTTAGGCCCAAACTTCATGATATTAAAAATGTGATTTTGAACTAACATACCCGAATATAGAATAATGTTGCTTCGACGAAGGGAAACAAAAAAATCCCACATATGAATGTGTATTCTATATAGAGTAGAAACAATAAATTACAAATATGATAAATTAATAAGTTTTCCGGGCCTCAAATGAGACCGCTTAAAAATAAGACATAATTTGATAAAATAATAAGATAATTAATTTTTTTAAAAAACTTTAGATGAATACATGGTCTTGTTAGACCTATAAATTAATAGTTGTTATATAAAATAGTTGTATAAGGTTTATATAAAAAAATAAAATATATGGTATTCATTATTTTTATTTTAAAATGAAAATCATCTTCTTCTTTTTTTGTATTTCAGTATTCTGGTATTTTTTTATCAAAATACATATAACACATGTATATTCGTAACTTCTAATCTAATAAAAGAGACAAAAACCAAATCTACAAAATTTAATGAGTATAACATCACAAAATCAAATTTTCTTATTTTAAAAATTGAAAAATAAAATATTTTATCAATATAAATCTAAAAATATTTTCTTAAAATTGAATAATTCTATGTAATAAATTATCATAATCATAATATTATTAGTTTGTACACTTTTACTGTTACTAATGGTATACTATTAGTGGAAACTCTTTGGTACAATGGTTTGACTAAAGGGTTCATTAATGCTTCTACATCAGAATGTCCGGGTTTCGAATCCAGAGGAGACGAAATTATGCAGATTAATAGAAAAAATGCTTAAAAGAGATCTGTAGCATAACGCAAGGAGTACCGTCAAATGTTGATCCTATAGGGCGGCTCAGATATGTAGTCTGGCGCAACGAGTACAGTCAAACGTGAATCGTTTGTTATATTTTTCATAGTAATAACATAACTATCTATCGTTAAAAAGCGGTATACTATTATTCTAACAGATAAATGATAACATGTCTTATTAAAAATGATGACATGGATCTTGTGTAATTATGATATGGTTTAACATAAGGGAAAATTGAAAAAAATGATACTTTGAACTTTTGTTTGTCCTTTTAGGACTTCTGGTATTTTTGACAATTCTGGACATGTTTTACCCTTCTTTTATGGGAAAATAGTAAACTGAATTTTAAAAAAAAAAAAAAAAAAAACTATTTGAAACATAAGTATGAAACTATATATGTTTAAGTTTTTTTATTTTTTTTAAAGTGGAATCATATTTTATTTTATCTTCTAGCTACAGTTAGAATACTCATTCTGGTTATCTACGTAGTCTATAAATCAGATACTAAGTTTTAAACATAGATCTATCGAGGATATATAACGTAAACTAACCTTTCTTGTATATCCTAGCAAGTCTAGAATTTGTTACGTTATAATCAAGAAAGATGTCTTCCGTCTACCTACAGCTTGATAACGAAATATAGCCACAACTCAACGATATACCTTGGCTATATTACGTTCCATAACATGTTATGCCTTTTACGTATATGACGCCTATATGAAGAATATGTTTCCCACATACTCTACTGTGTTCTGCGTAGGTAGTATATATATTCTAGGCAAATCCGTAAAATGGAAACTTCCATATTCGGTTAAAGATGTTTCCTAAATCTAAACTAAATCTTCCCTAAATCTCTCAAAGAATATTTTCTCTCATGTTTTTCTCCTCCTCCCACTCCCATGATCTTTTTCTCTTCGTTCTTTGTGTTTCTCTCTTCTTCATCCACATAATCATCTCTTCTCTCTATCAATACAACATGGTTCTAATCTATGTTAAATATGGTGAATGGATGTCTAGTTTCAGTGAAGAGTGGAGTTTCGTGGTAGACAAAGAAAGGCGTGGTCGAATGGTAACATTAAAAACTACTACTCCATTGGAGAAGCTCAAGATGATGGTGTGTGACGATTATGGGGTGGACCATAATGTTGTTAATGCCGAGTTCAGTTATTATCACCAATGATCGGCAAGCATCTAATTTTGTGTACTATGCAAAAGGGAATTCGACTACTACCTTGTGTGTCAGGTTCTCTGGTTCTGGTGTAAATCAAAAGGAACGAGTCAATATCTATTTGAATAAGGAGCCGTGTGATTCAAGTAATGTTGAGGATGAAGAAGTTCTTGAGATAAATCGAGCAGAGTTTGTGAAGCCGTCAAAGGAGTCTGGTGAAACATCGACGAAGAACAAGGCTTCTCTCCGTTGAACCCTAAATCGCCATGGAAGAGCCACTACTCTACGGCGAAGAAGACAAGGAGAATAAGAAATTAGGGTTTCGTGATGGCCGCGTCTCCCTTTTTGTCTATTTTAATTTTTTGTTATTTTTTTACTTTTTAATATTTTAACATTAAATATCAATTACGAAAATTATAAATTATAATTATAATTCAACTTAATTGGTAAATTAAGGGTAATGTGGTATTTACAGGAAATAAAATTCTATTTTTCTAAAACATCTTCTACAAATGACAAATTCAAGTTCAAAGTGTCTCTTTTTCCAATTTTTCCTTAACATAATTAGGACATAAAGTATGGTAGTTTAACATAACATGTCTTATAATAGAAATTCAAATACAAAACAATAAATATATGGTAGTTACTATAATTAAAAAATTATAAGAAAAATAAATTAAATCTTAGAGAAAATTTATTATAAACTTACACATTAAAAAATTTAATAAACAATAAATAAAAATATTCATTTATTTTATTAGTATTTTATATATTTTAATGTTTTAAGTGAGAAATATCAATATTTTCTAATATTATAATAAGATATTGTGTCACTAGCATATTTTTTATAAATAATATAATATTATTTTTCAAAATTTAAGCCATGGTGTTAAAATTATTGTAACATGATCAATTTATTATAGATATTTACATTTTGACAAGTTATTTAGACATTTTAATAATCTTTATATCGTATCAAAATATATATTTATATAAATATTTATATTTTTTTGGATCGTCAAATAAGTAAAGCTATATTTAAGTTTATTACTCAAGATAAGGATAAACCTAATAAAGTTTTTAAATTTATTGAATTATATTTAAAATTTAATTCTAGTAGAATAAATAGAATAATTTAATTGATTGATTAGCATTTGATTCATTAAGTTTATTAAATATCTTTATAAATTAAATCTTTTTAACTAAAACGAACAAAAAGATTTTTATTTAATTTTATTCCTAAAAAGAAATAAAATAATATAAAATTTATTATTTCAACATATGAAAATTAATATATTAAATTTAACTAATTTAAATACAAAGAAATTAGTAAAATTAAAATAAATAAACATTACAAATTATTACTTTATATTTTTAAAAAAAATTAATAAACTTAAAATTAAATGTAACAAAAATATATATTTAAAAATAAAATATATTTTAAGAGTTATTATTTCTGCACTTGATGGAGGAAACTATCTAGTAATTGATTAAAATGATTAATGATGAAATAAGTAGTTCATTATCTTTATGGATATTAAATAGAAAATACGTAATTATGTGTCATCATGATTCTCTATGACAAGATAATTCTTTACAAGAATGCCATAATGCAATTTGCATTTTTTTTTATAAAACAATTTGCATATCTTTCATCGTTAAGATTTGATTTTTGTCAATGATGTCTGGTAATTATTAACTACGCATTATAATTAGGTTCCAACTTATGATTTTAGAGAATAGAGTAAGTATTGAGAGATTATGTAGTAATCATGTTTAAGAGTATTTAAGAATCATCATGAACAAGAGAGAGAGTCTAGAGAGATAATCTCAAACTTCTTCATTATTAATCTGATCAGAGTTTACAATATATATGAGGAGGCAACACTAGGATGAGAGTTTCATAAAGAGGCACTATTACAAGAGATAAGGTTTGTTTTAATTCAAACTATCCAATGAGCTTCTTCCTTGTGCATAAAGCTCATTTTGCTTTATTCAGCTCGTCTCCAACCTGTCACACGCGCCTACTCTTCCCTTGCAACGGTCTGATGCCTTAGCAAAGGGAATAGGGCTTCTCTTCTTCATCCAAAGTTACCCGGATAACAAGTATAATAGGATAACTAGGGTAACTTTGGTTTAACCTTTGGAAGTTACTCGGGTAACTAGTATTACTACGCCATGTACGGCCTCTTCATCATACTCAACTCCTCATGTCTTTCTCTTCCCATATATTGATCTCATCTCAACACTCCCCATCAAGCTTAGCTTTGTGAAAGTCTAAGCTTGGATAGCCATGAGATCTTCCTCATTAAAAACCTCACCAAGGAAAACCCATTGGGACAAAACCTTGATGAGGGAAAAAGAGTATCATGACTTAGGGGATCAGCTCATTCTCTTCCCAAGATCTATGAGTCCCAATCTGATGTGAATGGACTCCATTGTCTTTTGTCTTGCTGCCTTGGTGAACACATCTGCCAACTGATCTTCACTTCTTGTATAACATGGCTAGATCACTCCCAAGACTATCACCTGCCTCACCTTGTGGCAGTCTACTTCAATGTGTTTTGTCCTCTCATGAAACACTGAGTTTGTAGCAATGTGAATAGCCGCATGATTGTCACAATGCATAGTCATTGGTGTTGCTTGCTCAATCTCCAAGTGCCTAAGAATCCCTTTGATCCATATCAACTCGTTGGTAAGCTTTAGCATAGCTCTATACTCAGCTTCAGCACTAGAGCATGATACAACCTTCTGCTTCTTACTCTTCCAAGTAACCATGTTTCCACCAATGAAAGTGTAATATCCTGTTGTAGACCTTCAATCTGCTCTATCTCTAGCCCAATCAGCATCACAATAACCCACAACTTCGGTGCTCTTATTGACTCCCATCCATATACCAAGCCCTTGAGTTCCATTCAGGTACATGAGAACTCTCTCAACCATGCGCCAGTGATGCTCTTGTGGAGCTTGCATATGCTGGCTTACTTGGTTAACAGCAAAGCATATGTCTGGCCTGGTGATAGTCAAGTATATCAGCTTCCCCACAAGCTTCCAATACAGCTTTGGATCATAGAACAGCTTGCTGTCTTCAATCTCCCCCTCACGTGGATTCTTGTACCCATCTTCCATGGGCATCTTGGCTGTTCTTCCTCCATACGCACCAGCATCCTTCAAGAGATCTAATGCATACTTCCTTTGAGAGATGAATAACCCTTCTTTGGATCTGCACAGCTCAATCCCAAAAAAATACTTCATCTCTCCCAAATCTTTTATATCAAATATTGATTTCAGAAACTCCTTGGTGGCTCAGATTCCTTCCTTATCACTGCATGTTATGATGATGTCATCCACATACACAAGCAAAACAATGATGCCTGAGGGCGTATTGAGTTTAAAGAGTGAAGATCGGATCATTTCAGATTCAAACAATGTGAAGCTCGGACTTCCTGAAGCCTCTACCATTCAGTGTTGTGCTTAGTTTATTGTACCATGCTCTAGGTGATTGTTTCAATCCATAGATGGCTTTCTTCAGTCTAAGAACATTTCCTGGCTTCACCATTACTTCAAGACCCGGAGGTGTTAGCATATATACTTCATCTTCTAGCTCTCCTTGGAGGAAAGCATTCTTCACATCCATTTGCCAAAGATCCCACCCAAGGTTGGTTGCAACTGATAGTACAATCCTAATGGTATGGAGCTTTGCAACAGGTGCAAAAGTATCAATATAATCCTCTCCATAGGTTTGTGTGGAACCTCTTGCTACCAGCCTTGTCTTACGCCTATCAATCTTCCCATTAGGTAAATACTTGATGGTGAAGATCCACTTGCATGACACAGCTCTCTTCCCCTTAGGCAACTCACTCTCATACCATGTATCATTTTTAATCATGGCATCAGCCTCATCATTGACTGAATCCCTCCACTCTTGAATCAGCATTGCTTCTTCATAGCTTCTTGGCACATATCTTTCATCTAAACTTACCATAAAAGAGTAATGCTCTTCCGAAAACTCAGCAAATGAGCACACAGCTTGGGAAGGATGCTCCACAGCCTGGGAATTGTAGTACACTCTCGTGTTTACCCAGTTTCTCGTGTTTGCCCACTCGGAAGCATCCCTCCTTACATGTGTGCTTCTTCTCAAAGGAACTTCTACTTGTTCCTCAACAGCTTCTTCTTGTATATGAATTTCTTCTCCAACTTCCTGACCTTCATTCTGAACTTCTCTTACTGATTCATCTCCACTTTGGACAGGAGAATCTGAGCCTTGATCTTCTAGACCTTCAGCTTCTTCTGAGCCTTGATCTTTTAACCCTTCAGCTTCAGATTCACTTCCCCCCTCATGTTCAAAGTGGGATGGTTCTTCAGCGGCCACTTGAGTAGGCTCTTCACGCCTGCTCTGATCCTGGGACATGCCAATACCGAGTTCTTCTAGTATGTTTCTCAAACTAGCAGCTCTATCTGATGGTTGGGAAAGCTCTTCAAGCTCTTCAAGCTCCTCCCAATTCTTCTCTTCATAATACCCTTTATCTTCCATGAACTTCACATCCCTAGACACCAAGACTCTTTTAGCAGTGGGATCAAAGCACTTGTATCCCTTTTGAGATGCGGAATATCCAATAAGCATAGCCTTGGTGCTCTTTGCTTCAAGTTTGTTTCTCATCTCTCCTGGCACCAGTACATAGCACACACACCCAAATGTCCTCAAGTGATCCAGAACTGGTCGACTCTTGTTGAGTACCTCAAATGGAGACTGATCCTCTAGGATTCTGGTTGGCATCCTGTTGATCAGATAGCAAGTAGTCATCACAGCATCACTCCAAAATCTCTTAGGGACACTCTTGTGGAACATCATTGAATGGGCCACTTCCAAGAGGTGTCTGTTCTTCTTTACAGCAACTCCATTATGTTGTGGAGTGTAAGGACAGCTAGTCTGATGTAGAATCCCATGTTGAGCTAGGTGATCTTTGAATGTGTGGCCTATGTATTCTCCACCATTATCTCACCTGAAAATCTTAATCTTGGCATGATAATGAATAGTAACATAGCTTTGAAAAATTTTAAATGCATCAAGAACCCTATCTTTTGTTTTAATGAGTGTTAACCAGGTGTATTTGGATTTTTCATCAATGAATGTGACATAATACTTACAATCATCCCTAGATAAACAAGGTGCAGTCCAAACATCAGAGTGAAATAAATCAAAGCAATTCTCATAAATAGTGGATGATCTTTGAAACACAGTCCTACAATGTTTGCCCAAAATACATGCCTCACAATCATTATTTTTAAACATGACACCTGGTAACATAATGCTTAAAGCCCTAACATGTGGATGTCCAAGTCTAGCATGCCACAATGCATCTTTACTTAAGGAAGAAACAGAACTAAATGAGAAGCAAGAACTAGAGATGGGACTAAGATCTTCAAGCATATAAAGGTCTCCTTTGGTTGTTCCTTGTCCAATCAACTTACTGCTCTTAATATCTTGAAACTTAACATCATCAGGACTAAAGATAACATTGCATTGAAGATCAGTGGTGCATCTTTTGACAGATAAAAGATTAGAAGTAAACTCAGGCATGAACAATGCTTTAGAGTCCTTATTAAACAGTTTCAGTTTACCAATTCCTCTAATAGGAATTCTATCTCCATTAGCAATCATAACATGTCCACGAGCCGGTTCTATGTCTTTAATCAGGTTATTATCACTAATCATATGATGAGATGCACAAGAATCAATGATCAAAGGTTTATGCATGTTTCTAGTAATCTCAGTCCTTGATGGTTCATTTTGTTTTATCAGGTTTCCTAGTAATCCTAACATCTTACTAGTTATACTCGGCTCACTAGTAGCAGTGTAAGCGCTTTTAAACAGTCTAGTAACTTATCAGTATTACTAGGATTACTAGCAGCAGTGTAAGAGCTTTTAAAAATGTCTAGTAACTTATCAGTAGTACTAGGCAATGTATGAGCAGCATATGAGTATCCAAGGGTGTTTCCGAGAGTGTTACCAGATTCCTTAAGAGCTTTGAAGAAGGCTTCAAGGTCAGCTCTCTTGAATACCTCCTGATCCATACCCATTCCAATTAGTTGATGAGATGCCAAGGCTTTACATTCACTTTCACCCACCTTAGCGCCTGAGCTAGCTCCGGATGAACCAGCACCATTTGCTTCAGCAGAAAGATGAGCCTTTGCTTCTCTATCCCTGTTGAACCTGCGTGGCCTGAGGTGAGGATGTAGGATCCAACACTCACTCTTCTTATGACCGGTCCTCTTGCAATGCTCACAGCTTCCCTCATACTTTTCATACTTCCTTCCTGAGCCTCTGTATGCAGCCTTGTTTGCTTGCATTCCTTCAGCTTGATGAGCCATAGTGAGCTCACCCTTGCTTCCAAACATGCCGAGAGATCCCTCCTCCTTCTGAAGTTGCGCGCATACTTCCTCCATGGATGGTAGGTTAGGTGATCTCAAGATGTGTTTGATGACATCCTTGTAGCAAGGATCCAATGTCATCAACAACCCAAACACTTGATCTTGTTCTCTTCTTTCCATAAGAGCTGCTTGATCAGTGGTGTTAGGTCTTAGACTTTCAAGTTCAGACCATAATGATCCAAACTTTCCCATGTGTTTGGTGAGCTCTTCTCCATCTTGCTTCATGGAGTTAATGGCTCTCTTCAGCTCAAACACATGACTGATGTTGGAGACGTTTCCAAACGTCTTTAAGAGGGTCTCTCACAAGTGTTTGGGAGTCTCACAGTAGCTGTAAGCTTCAAGAAGAGGGACATCAAGAGATCCTTGCAGCACGGAGAGCACCATCAAATCTTCTTGCACCCACTTCTTTGCTTCAGCTTTGGTGAGAGTCTTTTCCTCTTCACCTTCTTCAGTTTCTTTGGCCACTGGCTTCGGACCATCATCAGTGATGTGGCTCCACAGCTCTAGCCTTCCAATAGCAGTCTTCACCAATCGAGACCACAAGAGGTAGTTTGAGCCACCTTTCAACGCAACCGGGACAGTAACTAGCTTGCTGAAGTTGTTTCCCTTCATCTTCTCTTGCTTGAACCAGAAATGACCAGAAAGCTTCAAACTTGCAACTCAGCTGAAGAACACACAGTACCAGACTTCAAGAACACACGAACTCAAAGCACAGCACCACAGGACTCAACTTTATCACACAGCTTCACGGAACACTCAAGAACACAAGAGCAAGAACACAAGAACACAAGAGCTAGAGAAAGAAAGAAATGGAACGAGGTTTCTCAATACCAAAGCCAACCTGGCTCTGATACCATATGATTTTAGAGAATAGAGTAGGTATTGAGAGATTAAAGGTAGATTAGAGAAGATTAATGGGAGATTTGTAGAGATATTATGTAGTAATCATGTTTAAGAGTATTTAAGAATCATCATGAACAAGAGAGAGAGTCTAGAGAGATAATCCCAAATTTCTTCATTATTAATCTGATCAGAGTTTACAATATATATGAAGAGGCAACACTAGGATGAAGGTTTCATAAAGAGGCACTATTACAAGAGATAATGTTTGCTTTAATTCAAATCATCCAATGAGCTTCTTCCTTGTGCATAAAGCTCTTTTGCTTTATCCAGCTCTCTTTCAGCCTGTCACACGCGCCTCCTCTTCCCTTACAACGGTCTGATGCCTTAGCAAAGGGAATAGGGTTTCTCTTCTTCATCCAAAATTACTCGGGTAACTAGTATACAACGATAACTAGGGTAACTTTAGTTTAACCTTTGGAAGTTAGTATTACTACGCTATGTACGGCCTCTTCATCATACTCAACTCCTCATGTCTTTCTCTTCTCATATATTGATCTCATCTCAACACAACTGTCGTGGCAAAATTAATTTTTCGCTGTCTTGGTCATGTTTGTTTTATTCTTTGTACAGTACGTTCAAATATTTCATCTCGACGGAACTATCGTATTATTATGATTTATGAACAACATACTTCCCTCCTTTGGTCGGTTGGGAATTTCTCGGTAGGACTAGGCCGCTAAGCATCATACAAATAGAAAAATATTCTTATAAATTATTAGTTTTATGTTTCACTTGTAAATGTAATAGTAATACCAGCATTTTTTTGTCTTGTACCACTTATTGCGATCATTCACACCCTTTGTATACATCATCAAGTTTACTATATCAAAGAATTAAATTACATTTTTTTGCACAACTAAAATAAGGCTGTAACAAATGGTAAGAAATTTATAAATGGTGTGAGTTCCTTTAACGAATTTCAAGATGATAAGGCTTCCAGGAGGACCGGAAAGAATGCATCAATTTTTGTACTAGATGGGGTCTAACAAAGCTTTTTTCATATTCTTCCAACTCGAACGCTAAAGAAAATTTGTCATAAAAAGAGAATAAAGTATAAAAAGTCCATTGATAATCTAACACATGACAATGCATCCCAACTTAGTGCACATGCTCTGTCTCTCTTCTTTACAATATTCCTCATATCCCACAAACTATTATCCTCAGAAACCAAATTAAATACACACATATATTAAATATAAAGCACAATCACACACGCACACATACTTTTGTACAAAAATCAATACCTAAAGTTAGGATCTCAAATCTATATATCACATGGATAATAACACATCAATATTATTTGATTACGTAAAACTAATAAATAAAGCCAATGTGAACAACAATGATATTTTTTTGCCTATAGAGCAGCCTTGACCATACACTCGAGATGTCTCGGACAAGTGATCAAATGGTCGTTGGTTAACCCGGCGGCTTGCATCAACGAATGTATAACTGTCGGACCAACGAATCTAAACCCGCGACGAACCATGTCTTTGCTTATGGTTTCTGATTTTGATGTCTTAACCGGAATCTTTTGGCAAGATGTGTATTTTGTGGTAACCGGTTTGTGCTTCATAAATCCCCAAATGTATATGTTGAATGATCCGAAATCTCTTTTCACCTGCAATTTTTTTAATCAACTATCAGATGAATTTTTCAAGTCTCGTTATACTTTTTTGGTAAGATCAAGTCTTCTTATATGTTTTTGCAAATAAAACTGCAACAAAAAGAAAAACATTTTTATCAATCTCAATTAATATATACCTTGAGAATTTGTTTAGAGTTGTCAACAATTGCAAGGACTTGGCTAAGGCCAATTCCGTAGTCGTTGACTATCGACTGTATCTTCTTCTCGTTGAACTCTGCGACCAACTCTGGTTCGAAACCAGAGAAAGCCTCTCTGTAAAACCAAAGCTTACAAATTTAGACCAAAAGTTTCAGAGAGGAGTAAGATACTAGGAACTAGGAAGCACAACGACACTCTTCAACTATGGTTCACGGCAACAACACGACTTTTAAGTTAAAACTACGATGAATTGGATCATCAAGCTGTATTTTACAACTTCTGCTTCCTATAATCAAGACGTCAAAAACGAGATGCATTTATTGTTACCAGGGTTGATTTGAATATAATTTTACATTCAGTTGTTTTTTTTAAAGCAAAATTTATAACCAAAAACATCATTTTCATTTTGTGGGTATCTTAAATTTTCTTACCTAAAAGTGTTTCTTCTTTTCAAAACCGAAGTCCAATCGGATCCCACCTGAGCTCCGGTTAACACCAGAAGCTCAAACAATAGGCTGAGAAAAGATTTCAACAGTAATCTTAATTAGTTTCAGTTAATAAGAAATTTTTGTTCTGTTTATAAAAGAAGAAAATTTTATTTACTTGTCATCATGAACAGGAACTCCCCATTCTTCATCATGGTAAGCCACATAGATTGGATCTGTCAGAGCAAACTAAGATCTTAGATCCAATTAATCAATATTGATTTGGCATGGAAAAAAGAAATGAGAAAAAGACAAAAATAGCACTAAATCAAGTTTTTGTTCTCAAACTAGCACTTAAGGTCAAAAGTCACAAAAATAGCACTTAATGTTTTATCAAAAGTCACAAACTTAGGGTTTAGAGTTAAAGGGTGGGGTTTAGGATTTAGGGTTTAGGGTTTAGGGTTTAGGGTTTAGGGTTTAGAGTTTAGGGTTTAATGTTTAGAATTTAGGGTTTAGGGTTTAGGGTTTAGAGTTTAGGGTTTAGGGTTTAATGTTTAGAGCTTAGGGTTTAGGGTTTAGGGTTTAGAGTTTAGAAATGAGGTTTTGGGGATAAGATTTCAAATTTTGAAAAATAAAAAAATTAAAATTTTCATAGGATAAACTTAGAAATATGTTATTTTGGTCATTTTAGTTTTTGAGTGCTATTTTTGTGATATAAACTTTGAAATGTGCTATTTTGGAGATTTGCCCAAAAAAAAAATTGATTTTTCTTGCAGAACAAGTAACTTTTACAAACCTGAACTTGTAGTGATGAAACTGCATCTCTTCTTCTTCTCACGTTCAACATTTAAGTTCTTTTCGTTTGATTGTACGGATTTTACCCTACCATAATGAGAGATCTTCTTCTTTCTTTCTTCTTGTTTCATAGCAGCCTCTTCTCTTCTTGCAGCAGCTATACTTCCAGGTTGCTTCTGAACAGTCACCGTGGACTTAACCTGTCTGCAGCCACCATCAGTGCGCTCTGATAATTTCACCGGTTTTGCAGCTGGTTTAGGCTTCTCATAACAGGCCAGTTTTCTTATGGGTTTTGAGTTGGGAGACAAAGGTGGAGACTTTAGGGATTTTGGTCTTGGTGAGGCTATCTTTGATGCAATGGGATGTATCAAAGACTTAGGAGGAGATTTCTTGAGTGAGTTGCGTCGGTCTACTGTGGGAACTTGGTTCGATTTTGGCTGAAGAACTGGACGACCATTGATTTGGGAAATGGCTTCTTGGTTCATGTTCTTTGATTTTGAGGAACACATTTTCTTTTTCTCTCTAGCTTTGTGTTCTTGAAGGATGATGATAATGGGATGAAACAAATGTGAGATCGCTAAAAGGGTTTTTATAAATGGGCAAAAGGATGATAAAATGTGGGGTAGGTATCAAATTTAATAATTGCTAGTGGGATGTACTCTTATTTATTATATCCACACTAATTAAGGTTTTTTGAGACAAGAGTCTTGTATTGTGTTTAATAAGGTCTGTTGGTGTTAATTAGGGTTTAAATTAATTAGGGTTTGGAGTGAAAGAGAAGTGGGTTTCTTTAGGAACATGGTGGGGTGAGATATGTAATGCAAATCCAGAATAGCCTATGGCTTAGGGAAGAGTTGGATCACTACTGTAGGACAAGGACACCGCGTTCCTTTTTTTTTGCTTACTCTTTTCTCGTATTATATATTTTCTTGTACTTGGTATCTAACTGTTTGATATATAGATAGTTATATATATATATATATATATATATATTATTTTATTTTATTTTGATAAAGAACTGTTTCATATTATCTTATCTTTTTGAAGACGTTCTCAAATATTTCAACAATTTTAATTTCACAAATTGTTGTAAGCTGCTTGAAATGTTTTAAAGAGTCTTTTAAATTTTAAGAAGCATTTAAAATTTCTATACTCAATACATAATCATTTAAAAGACAAATTAGGAAAAAAAATTCTTAAATTAGAAGAGTTTATTAAACTAACATAAACAAATTTTTAGGATTTTATAAAACAACTTTTAGGTTTTGGTATTTGATGTATTCTTAAACAACTTAAGGTGTTATGTATATCACTTAAGTTTTGACCATTATTAAAGTCAATTGTTTTTAAAATGCATGTGAGTTTTCACTAATTATCTGAGATTTATGCATACATTTTTTTTGTTTTATAGTATATTCTAAACTTCTAAATGTTCACTCATAATTCTCTTAAGGTCAATTATTGATAATATCGCCTTTAAAATATATTTCATCCGTTTCATATTAAGTGTCATTTTAACTTTTAAATTTTGTTTCATTATAAATGTTTTTTACGTTTTCAAGGCAAATATTAAATGTTTTTTTCCAGATTTTACCCTTACTCTTAGCTCATTAATTAATAAAATCAAACAAAATAAAGTATTAAATAGGGGTAAAACAGAAAATTTAATCATTTTTTTAATTTGTGTGCAAAAATCTTAAACGACACTTATAATGAAACGGAGGGAATACAATTCATTTCTCGTAGGTAAAACAACTAGTGATCCGTAGTAGTCTCAAGAGCTATTAGATCAACATTCACCAAAAAATATTTTTATCACCAGATACTTATAGATTTCTTAGTATAGTATTAGTGTAATACGTACTAATACTTATGAACAGAAATGATTAAGTATATGTTATTATGATTCGTTATCATTTCGGTTTTGATAAATTTTATATGAACTATACTGGCGATTAGCAATTCGTCAGCGAGAAGAAGAAATGTCATTCTCTCACTTTTGCCTTTACTATTAATATTGCAAGTGTCTTAGTTATTTTAATTTTGAGAGAGACCTTTCATTAAAGATCCAGCTTGACAATTTCGCTTCACAATCAAATATTTCATTTTTCTGTTTATTACCTCCAACTCTAATTCCTATCATTTCTCAACCCATGTACAGATTATTATTCTCTACAAATAATTTTCAACTTGTTAAAACACTAAATATACATTTACAGATTAATTAAGTTAAGACCCAAAGTAGATGGATGATCTCGAGTAATAATTATTCTCATTAACCATTTATATATCATCAACTAACACTTTTTGCATTTAGCTGCAAAGCCCTTACGTTCTGGAATATAAAAGACTACTATAATATTAAGATGGTATAATTAAATACAAATAGATGAGGAGAGGAACACAAATATGGTATATCTATAAGAATAAAAAAATGAAATTGGTCCCAAGTTTCAAGCTGTGTACCAATGGACCAGCTTCCAGCTTTTGAAGGAATCTCATCTTTTAGGTAGCTAAAGCTTACATTTAAGCCTTTATCTACATATATGGTCCTTCAGAATTACACAATAAAATCTTTTAAGGATAAACACAAAACAAATATCCAAAAAGTTAAAACAGTTATATTCGATTCATATTATTATGAAATACACTAATTATTCGTGTATTGATCGGAAACAATAATTATATGTACGCAAATGCATAATATGTATGCGGTTATTTCACAAATTCAGAAGACTAGATAGTCTGTAATTAGGTCGAAAATCCTCTTGTTAGATACAAAAAGGTTTTATTAGAACGATTAGCGAGACACATCATAGACTAGAATAGATAATAGAATAATTACGAAATTTAACAGAAAAAGAATAATCACGAAATTAAGTGGTCTAGAAAAAGTTAAAATCATTTTAAGTCAAGCTGGAGCATCTAGGATGACAACCGAACAACCGAAGTCTTTTCAAACGTCAACTCTTTCTGGTTCTTCTTAATAGACCGTAGTCTCCTTTAATTATTAATTATTAATAGTGTTTGTTTGATGTCTTATTAGAAGATAATATCATAATATTACTAAAAGGTCAGGTGAGAAAAAAAATAGTGGGATGTGATTCTTTTTTTCATTTTTTTGGTCTAAGGGATGTGATTCTTTAAATGGAATCACGAGGAGGAGACATCCCATGTGTTAATGAACAAACCATATAAAATAAAGTTTTGTGTGACTTGATTTAACATTTAAACGAAATATTATATTTGTAAAAGCCTTTCGTTTCCTTTTTATAGAGCCTAAAATAGTTTTTTTTAGCTTAATTAAAATAGTTTTCCTTTGCATAATTCCTTTTTTTGGCCAAACAATTTTTTGTTGCCCATATACAGATCCATATACGTATACCATGCTATTTTTCTTCAATATATTAATAATGATATATATATATATATAGTCTTGCATGATAGTAATATATATCGTAGAAAGATGTGAAGAAACACTTTTCACTCCCCCGGACGAGCTAGCTCAACTGGTAACACCTCAGGTTTCGGTCTGATAGGTCACGAGTTCGAGTTTCGGACGGAGAGGAGTGTCCAGAGCCCGTAAGAAGGTACAGATGCCGGCTGGCTCCGGGCCTAGGTGGTGAGCTGGCCCAAGGTTGGTCTAACACCTGGTTAATAAAAAAAAAAAAAAAACACTTTTCACTCATGAGGATGGTCTGGTTTATGAATAAAGCTAAGAATCGTTTTTTTTTTTTTGAATGATACGTTTTAACTATTATTTTACCAAAAACAAAAAAACAACTTGTAGCTTCTATTGTGATTTATTATTGTTTTTAATCAGTGAATTAAACATACTTTTGTATATGTATATTGTCATTAGTTCTGACAAATTTTTGCCATATATGAACATATATATGCTTAAATATGGGTGTTAATTACTAGATTTCCAGGCTGCATAAATTTACTTTTCTGTCACTCTGAAAGAAACTCTTCAAGAGATATGTCCAACCGATGTTGGGCAATCTAAAAAACTTTGTCTCTATCCAATTTACATCTCTAGTCGTTACAAACGGGTCCCGTAAGTCTCATTTTCATGTTTTTTTCTGCAACGGTTTTAGCCAACACATTAATTTTAATGACGTAAATCATCAACTGGAGCACCAGTCTTATTATACACATGAAAAGTTAATAACATAGCAACAAAAAAAATACTTTGCTTAGTATATATAATCAGATTGTTTCACCTTATTGATAATTTACAATACTGGGTACAGTTTTAGTTTTATTTTCTATATCATTTGTTTTTTGAGCCCTAAGAATCAAGAAATGCTCTGACAACATCTATAATTGGAGCCATACATATCGGACATTTCTTGGTACTCCAAAGAAGCTCATGGCCACATTTCAGACACGTGCACATATGTCCACACCTGCAAAAGTGCAAAATGAAATCGCGATTCTGTTACAGCTTTTGCGTTTGGACGGAATCATTATCAGGTTCTGCAAGCATACATAAACGTACCTATATAGAAGCGAGTCTATAGGCTTCTCGAAGCAGACAGAACAGTTTCCTTGCAAAGAATCTGAAACTGACATTGAGAAAAATTCATAGTTACAGTTACATCATTCAATGGTGGAATCTCGATGGGTTTTTAATTGAACCAAGAATACTTTTAAAAGCTCACTCACCTGAAGCTGATTTGAATTTCTGGAAATAGACGCAAGATTTGACAAAGCCTTTTAGTTCTACCATTTCTCTTTGCATCTTTTTAACTTCTTCCATGAGACCACATATCATCTGTGTCTCCTATGTGAAACATAAATCTGTTACTTCACTAACACGTAACCATACTGACCTAAGAAGAAGAAAAAAGAGCAAAACTCACAGAGGAGGTATTCTCATGATCCTTAAGGTAGGGTTCATGATCTTCGAAGATCCACGTTTTCATCGTACTTTTAGCTGAGTCTTGGCTGAAACCATCACATACAATTACACTTTCAAGATCCACACTCTCTGTTTCCTTTTCTTTTAGTTTCTCTTGGTATTCTGCCGAGCACTCCTCACTAGCTTCTCCATCCACATGATTGCCTTTTACTTCTAACCCTTTTTGTGGCCGTGAGATAAGAATTTTTTCAATCTCTTTCCGGAAGTCGCTTGTCAGGAAGCTAAAAACCGTCTTTCTGCACAGTCAATCACAAGCTCAAAACACCAAAAATTTAAACAAGTTAAGAAAAAAAAAGAATAGATCATTGAACATACTCCTTGATCAATTTCTGAAAAATATCATCATTCTTTGAATGCCTCTTGATAATCTCCAGCTCCCTTTCCTTCCTTAGATCGTCCCAATAACTCCGTGGTCGCGATATGTGGCTAACCCAATCATAGTTCACACTATCTCCACTGTAATCTTTATATTCATCTTCACCTTCCATGTCATTTTCAACCCAACCATTTAGAAATCTTGGTGATTCAAGGATTGGACACAATGTTTCTGATGCTTCTTGCTTCTTGTCTTTCGACGTTTCTTCAACGTCTTTTGAAAACATTTCATCAGTATGGCTCTCTCTAGATACGCTGCTCGCGTTTTCTTCTTCCTTCCTTTTCTCCAAACTAATCATTGATGTAACGTCTTGAGGATTGACTCTATATCCATCAGTCTCTATATTGATTACCTCTGTGACCTCCACATCAATACCGCTTCTTGCAGCTTTTCCCTCTTTTTTAGCTTTCCCCATAGTTATTCTCATATTGCTTCTCTCCTTAGAGTCCCACAGGTTCACTTTCTCCGTGATACTCAATGTATTGTTTGTTTCTACACTTCCCATTACAATACCTTTCTCTGTAGTCTCTCCTGACCCTTCTCCTTCTTCTGTAGATTTCCTCTCAATTTCATGTTTCTTTAACCCATTCTTGTTGCTTGTATCTTCACTCAATACAGCTTCATTGGCAATTTTCGGCTGCCCGGTATTTTTCTTGTACCTATCATTGCATAGTGATTGTAATTGATGAATCAATATAGATTGCGCTTAAAGCTCTTTAAGAACTGCGAAAAAACAAGCTGAAAAACATTAATAATAAGCTTGTTAGCACCTGAGATTATTCATCACACCAGACCCTCTTGAAGACCGTTTTGCTGATTTAAACAGATGTCTTTCTTGGATAGCGATGCACCTTTCAAAAGATCTGATCCTAAGCATATACTAAACCACAACAACAACAACAAAAGAAGGAAAATCAAAGTAACCAAACCTCATCAAAACTGCAATCTATTTATTGATTCTAGTAGTTACTTAAACTCCACCAATTTCAGTCGTGCCAAATACGACCCGATCAAATTAATGATCAGTACTAAATACGACCATAATTCAATTATAATTCAAAAATACTATATAAACTTTTTAAAACGTGCCAAAAACTACATTGACCGTAACAGAAGTTAATCAACCGTTAAAAAACAAAAACAATGTCCTTTTGGTTTAATCTTTTTTTTAATAAATATATCTATTCTAGGATTCAAACCCATGCATTGATACACTTTAAAAGAGACACTCTAACCAGTAACGGAAGAAAATGTTTGATAAATAATTACAAATTTGAAACTATATATACTACTATAAATAATTACTTTAGTTCAGTGGTTATAATGTCTCTTTAAAAGTGTATCAATGCATGAGTTCGAATCTCAGAATGAGCATATATTTTTTTTTAAAAATATTAAACAAACTTCTGTTACGGTCAATGTAGATTTGGGCACATTTTAAAAAGTTTAAGTAGTATTTTTGAATTATAATTGAGTTGAAGTCGTATTTAGCACTAATCATTTGTTCATGTCGTATTTGGCACGACTGAAATTGTTTGGGTCGGAAAAAAACCATTTTTCCAGTACAATACCATATTTGTTATGATGTACGTAGTATAAATACGGATCTTAAAGGTGTAAATTCATTCACACACTTATTAAGAAAAACCTAGAACGGTATTTGTCTCAATCTGTTTTTAGCATTCATCAAGTGTAATTCACAGAGTTTCTCAACACTATTATATTACCAGTTTACAGATCAAATAAAAGTACCTGAAGACGCTCGCATCCACGAGGTGAGAACTTCGAAACCGCGGTGAGACCAGCGATCCATTTGAGATACTTTTTCCTTTCACGTAGAATCACCATCAAGAAATCTTCAAATGCTTGCCGTCCTCTTATCCTTACCAATGGAGGTGAACATCTTGATTCTCTCTCCTTCTCACAAGAATCTGATATGTTTGACTGTAAACACCAATCTACTTCTTCACTGTTGTTTCTTGCCTCCTCATTGAGAGACTCAAAAAATAGGCTATCAATAAAGAAATGATTTCGAGTCGGGCTAGACGGTCGCGACCTAGCTTCCCAAATCTGAACCAGAGAAGAAGCTCCCACGATGATCTCATTTCTTGACGAATTCCCTGTTTCAACTAGATTATAAAATGGATTTGAATTGGTCTCTGGAGAAGAAATATTCTGTTGAGCTTCCTCTGTATCAGAAACAGAGGTTCTTGAAGAACATTCAAGAACCTCATTTCCATCTTGTTTATTTCCAGAATCATCCCCCGGAACGACATGAAAACTATCGGATTGATCTCTGACTAAAACTTTGAGATCCTTTTCTTTCTTGCTTCGATCACTCGGGACACATTCGAACATCTTTGTCGAAACCATTTCCAAAGACGCCATTTTTTCAAACGAAAGATAAGGAAAACAACAGTTGCACTGTTTTGTTACACTCAACAACAACGAAAGATGAAAACTATAACTGCAATAAGTTGAAATTTAAATTTGATGCACTTGATGTAACAAATAGTTTTTTTGATGAATAAAATTTTACATCACTCAAAAAAAAAAAATTGGGAGGAAATGAATCAGTGTGTTCCACGAACAAATTGAAAAATATATTTGGAAATAATAATAATGATCTTAAGAAAAATCATTCCTTTTCTTAAATTCTTCTGTTTCTCGAGCTATAAGAAAAGTTATATAATTAGAGATTGACTTTCTGAAAACTAGTGTTATGTTAACAGAAACAATGAAAACAGAGGATTATCAAACAGCCAGGGAGAGAATCAAAAATGATAATATCTCGAGAAGAAGTTGAGTATTACGACTTGCTCTCTACATTCGATCTGTTTATATAGATAATATTTTGACTAATTAAAATGCTAATATAAGGTTTTAGCTGTGAGTTGAAATGGTTATTTTATCTTCCAATCTTATATATTAAAACAGAAGTAACAACCTTGATTCATGTGTGATTTTTTAAAAATGGATTCAGACCTATTTCTATAAAGTCATGTTAGATTTAATCTTTAATTTTATCATTTAAATTTTGGATATACCATAAATTTTTATTGGGCTATCAATAATTGGATTTAAAGAATAGATGATCCATTGGATTAATAAATAGTATAAATTAAATAGATATAATTTAATGTTGTAATATTATACCTCCATATGTTAAATATTTAAATATTTGTCGATATTATTTTTTAAAATTATAAAGATTTTTTTTTAAATAACAAAAATCATATTATTTAACAATGATTAATCTTTATTACCTTAAACCAATGAAAACAAATTTTAAACTAAATAGTTTATTTTAAAATTAAACAAAAACTAAATGTTTAATTATTTACTCGATAATATAAATCTACGAAGCGAAAAGTTTAATTTTTTAAAAACTTTCTAAATTTGTGAAATGTTACAATATCTTTGAATATGACAATAAAACAATATTTTACTAATCTTTATATATATACTTACGATTTTAATAATGAAATAATAATCCGAAAATATATATATAGAAGAAGATACAAATGCATATGAAAGTTTAAAACAATCTATTCAATGAAAAAAATATACCGTAAACTTATTATGTTTTAAAAATTGATAGACATATATATTATAATATATGCCAATTTAGAATTGAAAACAAAATATTTATATAAAAATAAATGAAAACAAAAATCCGCGCGGTTGCGCGGATCGAGATCTAGTGGTGATTAAATGCGGTGTAATTTTGTCTCAGATTTCTTACATGAAATCTTTTTTTATTTCCAATAAGGATAAATTGAATTGAAGAAAACTAGATATGTGTATTTTTATTGGATTTTATACCAAGTTAGTGTACATTTAAAATATAGTATACTAGTTAAGTACTTAAAACAAGAATTACAGACAGATGGCTAATGGGAAAATTGCCAAATATGACTCACAACTTGATTTCAAACACAAAAGTAAATCCAAACTTGAATCAAATGCAAAAGTAACCTAAAAGGTTATTGAAATTACAGCCAACCCCTTGTGAACAAACAAAAAAATCAAAATTTTTTTACGTGGACTAGTTCTACTTAGAAATAATTTAAAATTTTTGTAAAAAATATTTTGATAAGGGAAAAATTGAAATCATGTAATTAACATATGTTTTAAGAGATATAAATTAAGATATAACAAAAGTTAATTGTTTTCAACATAGATGAGTGAAAGTAGTGAGTCATGATATTCTATGGTTTAGGTTTTGCCAACATATGTTGTAGTATTGTATGTGTTCTTAGGGTTAGATTTTGGAATGCATAAATGTTTTTTTGAAAACTTTAAAATTTACCTAAGTGTGTTTATTTCTGTGTATAGTAAACACTATTTAAGTATAACTACGGGTTTATAACGTGGTTAGTTAGTTAATTTAGTCAATTTAGTTTAGGGGTTAAATTTAGGGTCTGGGGCGACTTACTAGTAAGTCGTCTGATGTACAGTATTCAACAGACGACTTACTAGTAAGTCGTCCAAACCGGACCAAACCTTTAATTTTACAATGTACTTTTAAACCTAACCGGATTATTTACCGGCCATATATAATGTGTTTTTTTCACTGTTTATCGAAAATCAGAAAACCCTAAAGCCGTTTCTCTCAAAGGCGATTTCGAAGGCGATTTCCGTCGATTCTCTCTAATCCATCGTTCTCATCGTTCTCACCGCCGGTTATCTCTCCGCCGTTATCACCGTCGTTCTCACCACCGTTCTCACAGCCGCTTCCTCTATTTAAGATCTGAGAGGAAACCCTAGTGAACATTCTCTCAGAGGCGTCTCATTGAACTCCGCCGCCGGTAAGTTATATCTCTTACTGTCGAGTGATTGATTGAGGAAAAAATGAGCATAAAATTGGAAGTCTTGGAAGACTTATATTTAAGCTGGAAAACTTGCCAGACGACTTAATTATAAGTCTTCGATTGTTTGAGATGGTTGTCTTTGATTGTTTTGCAGGAAAAAAAAATGGAGATGCCAGAACTCCCCCGTAGGATATATACATTAGGGGAAGAGCCTCCCGCAGTGCATAGCATTTTGTATCATACTTGTTGGACGTTGCATGCTGCTTTAAAGAAAGCTCTTCATGATGACGAATATGAAGAGCTGAAGGAGTCGAAGTTGGGAGTTTTCATCAAGTCCCAAGAGCTGGGATTTGATTGGGCTTCAAGGCTGGTTCACTACATGCTCGGTTTCCAGCTGGACATAAAGAAGAAGTATGAGCTGTGGAGTCTCGTTGGTCCAGAACCTGTGAGGTTTTAACTGTTAGAGTTTGAAAACCTCACTGGTCTAAACTGCGAGTACATCGAGGACCTTGAGAGACCTCAATCTGTTGTTACAAAGGAGTTGACTTCTTTTTGGGAGATGCTGGGAGTTCATGTCGAAGCTGGGCCATCTACTCAGGAGATAATAGCAGCACTTGAGAGATGCGAAGGGTGGTCTCGAGATGATCGCAAGTGGCTCGCGTACCTTGCCATCTTCACTGGATACATTGAAGGGAGAAAGTATTCAACCCCTACACGGGTTAGTCTGGCAAGGCTAGTGACGGAGCTAGAACGGTTTGAGAATTATCCATGGGGGAGAGTCGCGTTTAAGGTGCTGATGGAATCTGTGAAGGGCAGAGATATTTCGGATTGTTACACTTTTAATGGGTTTGCGCAAGCTCTCCAGGTCTGGGTGTACACAGCTCTTCCGGAATTGGGTGCTACTTTTGGTAATCCTCTCCCAAACAATTCGTCTCCACCGATACTGGCTTACAAGGGTCGCAAAGGACGCAGACAGTTTAAAAAGGCTATCCTCAGTCAGGTATTTACTTCAATCTGGACGACTTCGCAGAAAACTTATAATTAAGTCGTCTGATAAGTCTTCCAATTAGACGACTTAGAAGAAGACTTATAATTAAGTCGTCTGGAAAGTCTTCCAGCTGGATGACTTAGTAGAAGCCTTATAATTAAGTCGTCCAGGAAGACTATCCAAACTACTTAATTATAAGTCTTCTACTAAGTCTTCCAGCTGGAAGACTTTCCAGACGACTTAATTATAAGTCGACTACTAAGTCGTCCAGCTGGAAGACTTTCCAGACGACTTAATTATAAGTCGTCTGTGAAGTTTTTTCTTTCCATCTTTCTTAATCCGCCAAATATCTAAGTTCATATCTTCTATTTACTGCAGACTAGGGTGATCAACTTTGTTCAGAAGGACATTGGCGAAATGTTTCCAAAATGGGAGTTTGATGTTGAGCACACGCTCGCGGAGAACATAATTAAACTCATGTTTGTGAAAAAACCGTGGAAGTGGACCATGGATTGCTGGGAAGTCACTGGTACTTAGGTCAATACAAAGCCGGCGGTTGTGAGTCCAGCGAAGAAAAAGGTAGTGAAGGAAGACAGTCCAAGACTTCGGAAGAAAACTCGTAAAGCGGCACCTGCAGAAGCTAGTGAAGAGGCAGCTGCAAAGGCTAGTGAAGAGGCAGCTGCAGAGGCTAGTGAAGAGGTGACTACGACTGTTGGTGGGTTGACCAAAGAGGATATTAAAACCATGTTCAAGGACATAGCTGATGCCATGAGAGAAGGATTTGGGACGTGCCTTAAGGAGATCAAGTATCTGTCGGAAAGGGTGGAAGCTGTGGAGAAGAAGGTTGGTATCACCACAAAACGGAAAGGGACATCATCTCAAAACACTACCTCTCCACCTAAACCGACGCTCGAACCCAAGGTTAGTAACGAATCCTCTCCCAACAAGAGACTGACTAGACAAAGTCTTAAGAATAAGAACTGAAAAGTTGCATTTGCTTTGTTTCTTGTATGTCAGAACATGTGTGCTTTGTTTATAGTGTATGGATTTTATATATGTATTTTGTTTCATGTTTGAAGACACTCATTGGTTATTATTGTTTGAAATGGATCTTTGGTTATTATTGTATAAACCCATCTTGTATATTGCAGAGAGAAAGTGTTAATGGGACAAACGCGGGAAGGAAGAGCTTGGCGGAGGATAAAGGTCCAGATGTGCCCGCAGCTGTGCCCGCAGATGCTAGTTCCTCGAAAGATAAAGCTCCAGAACCGAGCCTTGTTCTATTGGACAAAAATCAACCCACTGTTTCGGATTTACAGAAGAAGGATGCTAGATATCAGGAAAAGAAGGATGCTGCTTTGGCACTTTGCCGTGCAAAGAGTGATCGAACAAGGAAACTTGCTGCCTCACAGCAATCTCCTTATACGGCAAACAACACGGCCAGAATGATCATTTCAAACAGAAAGCTTTATCCAGGCTATAATCCTTTTGCACCAATTGACAAGAAGAAGTTGAAGGAGCTCGCTGATTGGTTGAAAACTTGTCCCTAAGTGTTTGCTTTTCCCATAATAGCTTGCTTTAGTCTACAAAAACTGATTGCTTTTCAACATTTTGTGTTTGCAGTCATTATAGAACAACTCTCAATAAAAAACCACGTAAAAATAGAACTTGGTGGTATCAAATCCTCTGAACCTCCTTAGAGTGGCTGGAGGACTGTGTAAGTCTTCTGCTATGACTTAGATGAATTACTGATAAGTCATCTACGTAGACGACTTATCAGACGACTTAATTCGTCTACGAATTACTTGTAAGTCGTCTATGTTAAGACTTACCAGTAAGTCGTCTGATATCTTCTGACTTGTACTCTATTTTATATGCAGCATATTGATGCTTGGATTAATGTGCTGAGGAAGAGGTACGACGCTAACCCACAACATTTCAGGAGCGAGAGAATGTGCTTCCTTGATCATCTCTTTGCTCAGCAATGGAGATTCAACTTCAAGGATTTTAAGGACTCGGAGCCCGATCAGAACGGTTTAGGAAGAAGACTCCCTGGTGGGGCGTGGAATTATTATGCAGGCACTATACCATCATTTTGTCAATCGAACAAGGTTTGGGGGACGGATATTGATGATATCTATGTGCCAGTGAACTTCGCCGACCTTCATTGGATTGCTATGTGGATATCGATCCCTAAGAGGCACATAGTCGTCTTTGACAACATTTGTTCCAGTATCTCCCCAGAAGAACTCGATGTGGTAATGGAGCATTTTCTCTACATGGTCCCTTATCTGCTTGTTGAGTGCGCTTCCTCAGACGAACAATGTGCCCAATACAGCCTGGAGCCATTCACATATGAGAGACCGACCAATATACCTCCGGTCCGAGCTGGTGATTGTGGCGTGTACACTCTAAAGTACATTGAATGTCATGCTCTTGGGATAGAGTTTAGTAAAAAAGACTTTGCTAAGGCCAACGGGAAGAGTATGAGGGATAAGATGGCGGTGGATATATTTCAAGAGCTTCCTGACGCGCATGAGTTCGAAAACAAGGACATGGAAGACAACCTGGGTGCGTATGACGGGTGATTAACATGCCACGTTAGATTATTTTGTATGATAGATTAGTCTGATGTGTGTATTTGAACTTGTTCCCTATTTTGTATTTGAACTTGATCCCTATTTTGTAACTATATTCTGCGCAGAAGACTTACAGTTAAGTCGTCTGGAATGTTGGACGACTTAACTATAAGTAGTCTGGAAAGTCTTCTGAGCAATGACCTTTTGTAACTATATTTCGAATAATATAAAGGGCAAGACCATCTCAAATTTGTTTGGTAGTGAAATTTGACAAAGAAATTGACACAGATAAGTTCATAACACAAATTTTTAGTACATAGACTGAACACTGGACGACTAACTTGAAGGTCTTCTGGAAGAAAAAAACCCTGGACGACCTTCTGGACGACTTAATTGAAGGTCTTCTGGAAGACTAATCATTGGACGACTAACTTGAAGGTCTCCTGGATGAAAAAACTCTGGACGACTAACTGGACAACCTTCTGGACGACTTAATTGAAGGTCTTCTGGAAGACTAATCACTGGACGACTAACTTGAAGGTCTTCTGGAAGAAAAAACCCTGGACGACTAACTGGACGACCTTCTGGACGACTTAATTGAAGGTCTTCTGGAAGACTAATCACTGGACGACTAACTTGAAGGTCTTCTGGAAGAAAAAACCCTGGACGACTAACTGGACGACCTTCTGGACGACCTTCTGGACGACTTAATGGAAGGTCTTCTGGAAGACTAATCACTGGACGACTTACATTGTGGTTTCGTATGGCCAGTTTCCTTGCATTTTGAGCATCTATAAACCTTGTGTTGCTTCCGGGGTTTGCGTCCTCTCATCCTGGATAGCTCCAACCAAGATTGCCATCTTGATTTCTTCTGTCTTCCCGGACCACGCTTTACATCCGGAGGAAAGCATGTGTGTTCCTCAATTTGTTGTCCAACACAAGGATATATATTCTCTGAGTATCCTGCAAACAGAAAATCCTTTGAGTACACTAGACATACAAGTGTGGAGATATGCAAACCAGCAGATGTTCCAGCAGCTATAACATGATAGCAAGGTATTTTCTCCACTGCATAGACACCACAATCACACTTTCCATGTTCCAAATCAATCACACAGTCCATTTTCCCACCTTTCACAAAGAATCGCCATCCATCAATTGGTTGTACCGTCATCGTATCCGCTATCTCCGATCGAACAACAAGCAAGTATTCAACACCTCGACTATGTTGAGTTGGGAGACTCAAAGCATCTTCTCTCCTTTTCCAAAACCACTTTCCTAGCTTCTCCCTTATGAACTCTAACAGGAACTGAACAGGAAATCCTCTAGCTCGCTTCAGAGCGGAATTAATAGATTCAGCGATGTTGCTTGTCTTTATGTTGTACATGTCCCCCTGACAATAAACCCTTGACCATAGGCTGACGTCGGCATTCTCCAAATACGTTGCAAGGTCCGTGTTTGCACTCCGTATCTCAGCCATGTACCGGTCAAAATCTTAAACCGTATGAGCATAAGCAGCACCTTTCACCAAGTACAAGATATGTTTCCCTTTATACTTTTTGACAATGTTATCTTGAAGGTGATAATAACATATTTCTCGGGTTGCCCAAGGAAACACCTTATCACACACACTTTTAATGGCCGTGTGCCGGTCATAGACTATCACCAGAGGCTGCTCATCAGATACAAAACTAGCTACAAAACTAGCCAATTTTGTGAAAAACCATTCCCAAGAAGGTTCATCTTCAGCATCTACGATCCCAAAAGCCAATGGAAATATCTGAAAATTCTCATCTTGTGCGGCTGCAACTAACATAACACCTCCATACTTCCCATTTAGGTGAGTCCCATCCACCACAATGACCCTTCTCTGATACTTAAAACTTTTGATAGAAGCTCCAAAAGAGAGAAATAGATACTTAAATCTATTGATAGAATCAAGTTCTATAGCCGTGATAGAATCGAGATTTGCTAAGGAGATTTGCTCGAGATATGATGGCAGACGCGAATACCCATCTTCTGCTGATCCTCTCACCAATGTTTGTGCATATAAAAGTGCTCTGTATGAAGTGGTGTAATCAAGCGTCATGCCAAACATGTTCTTCATTGCATCAGTGATATGCTGCGGATTCAACCCATCAATGATTCTAACACGATCAATGAAAAGCCTACCAACATACTTCGGAGTACAGTGTCTCCGCTGAGCGAGTCGGTCTCCCACTGAGCATGTATGTTTTTCCACATACTTTGTTACCCAAAACGTGTTTGTCCCATGTTTTACACTCGCTCTGACCTTCCATTGACAACCACTACCCGGACATGTTGTCACAAGGAGATTTTCGTTGACTTGTATATTCTGAAGGAGAACCTAAACCTCACTGCTGTCAACCGCAGCTCTGAAAGCAGTGCATCCTTGCTAACAAAACTCTGGTTGACATAGATACTGTTACCATTCGATCTTCCTCCTTCAATCTTTTTGATATCTTCAAAATACATATCATCATCTTCCTCATCCTCATCTTCAACCTTTCCATAAACACTGTAATCCTCACCATTCTCGTCCGCTTCAGCAACAATAGAGATACCAGCATCCTCCTCCCCATCATGATTTTCATCTTCAACCAAATCATCATCATCATCTTCAAAACATTCATCAGCTTCATCAGCTTCATCATCTTCTTCTCTGAACTCTGAAACCGTTTCCACCTTGCTATGGCTTGATACACAAAGTCGTACTCCATGCGTTTTGGTTATCTCGAGCAAGTTTCGAACTTGTCTATCACTTGTAACATGAATAGGAGGGGTGTATGGAGCCTGCATCATTTCTGCTGGTAATGAGTAGGTTATCTCCACAGATTTTGTGCTCATGTCCAGGTTATAATCTTCTTGAGCCATTGCAAGAAGTTCAGCATGTGTCGAACCTTCCCCTAAAAAAATGATTCTCGCACCTTTGACATTATCAACCACAAAATCCCAACGGCAATCTTTCAACAACCATTCTCCATACACTGCATGTAACTGACGCATCATCTACAAAAATTCAAAATAAAACACATTAGTAAACATAGAAAAAATGAAAGTTTACTAAACATTAACGCAGACGACATAACAGTAAGTCGTCTGGAAGACTTACCAGTAAGTCGTCCAAATAGGTCACTTTTGCAATTGAATTTTAAATAGGACGACTTACAAGTAAGTCGTCCAGCTTTGTTTGTTAAAAAAAAAAACTTGCCGACTTACCAATAAGTCGTCAAGGATAAACGAGTTAGTTTTGCATTTGACCGAATTGTGTCAGATATTTGACTTTTTCTGGACGACTTACCAGTAAGTCAACTCCGGGAAAACAAAAATTTCAATATTTTATTAAAGCTAGACGATTTATTTGTAAGTCTTCTCAGGTTAGTTTGCAATTCGAAAAAGAAACTTAAATATTTAACTTTACCCAGACGACTTACTTGAAAGTTGTCCAGGCAGACGACGTACGAGAAAGTCGTCCGAGATAAGCAATGTTTGACCATAATCTAGGAAATAAATCTGGACGACTTTGCTTATCCTGGACGACTTTCAAGTAAGTTGTCTTACTTGACGACTTCCGCGTAAGTCGTCTGGGAAAAGTTAAATATTTAAGTTTTATTTTCCAATTGCAAAAGTAACCTGAGACGACTTACAGATAAGTCGTCCAGATTTAATAAAATATTGAAATTTTTGTTTTCCCTGAGACGACTTACTGGTAAGTCGTCCAGGAAAAGTCAAATATCTGACACAATTCGGTCAAATGCAAAACTAACACATTTATCTTAGACGGCTTATCAGTAAGTCGTCTAGGATATTCTCTAGATTTTTTTTTAACAAACAAAGATGACGACTTAAAAGTAAATCGTCCGTTTGACCAGAAGACTTACCCGTAAGTCTTCTACAGCCAGACTGCTTACGGGTAAGTATTCTACACGAACAAATCTGGAAAAAATTTCAATTTCATACCTTAAACTAGTGAGATGACTTCCTTAGCACACAGAGTCTTCTCCAGCCACCCAAAATCTCAAACGAAAGTAACCCACCAAGAATAGTATGCTTGAATGGCTCTATCAACCCTAAAAAAAATTTGAATCAAAAGCTTGAGTTTTTTGGATGAATATGGAGGAAAAGTGAAAGAGATGTTGTTTTTAGTTTATAACAAGTGAGAAAGAGAGAGTGTAAATCGATTTTAGGTGCATTAAGAGCTTCAAATTGGTTGTTCATGGTGGTTGGGGTATTGATGACAATGATAATGTTTTAATTACTTGAAGATGATGAGGGTGAGAGAGTAAAAATATCATTTTCGGAAAAAAAATTAAAAAAATTTGATGGCATTTTCATGAATATTATGAACTTATAGGGTGAATAGGACAAAAAAATCCAAGAAAAACATGGGTTAGTTTTATGTTTGACTTTGAATTATGAGTCAATCTTGCAAAAATTTGCTAATGGGTTGCCTCGAACAAATGAGCCAGCCAAGATTCATTTCTATACGTGACTAATTATGTGTATGCAAGTTTATACGACAGATTCAATTCAATTGATGGAATTCATATCCAATGCGTGTAGCTTAAGGATCAATGGATTATTGTAAATTGGAACAGATAGTTTGCTATATCTTTGTTTTTTTTTTTTATGATTGAGAACTTGATAGAAGGGAGAATTAGTGAATCATGGATTTAAAAGAAAGAAATGAAAAAAAAAAATATTTAATAAATGATTTTTTGAAAGTCAACATAAGCTAGAATTACACTAAATAAGAGCTAAGAAAATACATTTCTTGTTAAGTTTTGTCAATAACAGGTCTTAGGAGCACATCTAATAGGGAGATGATAACTAACATATCTTGTTACGTTTTATCAATACAAATTTCTTCTTTAAGTTTTAGTAGATTTTATTTATGTGCTCTACTACTAGTTTTTTATGTAATTTCCTTCACAACTGAAACTTGGTACTAAAGCTTAAGATTTTTACCAAAAAAAAAGCATAACTTAGAAACACATTAGCCAGTAAGATAAAATTGTTGCCAGAAAAAAAAATCAATAAGATAAAATTATACTACCTCCATTCCTCCATTCCTCCATTCCTCAAAGATAGATTTTGTCAGTGTTTTTACACATATTAAAAACATTATATTAATATAATAAATGTATCATTTCTGTAATTATATATTTTCAATAATTTTTAACCAATATTAATTGAATAAAATCAAATTTTTTTTTTTTGAAATGTACAACTTCTTTATAGAAAACATAAAAAATATATCTTTGTAAAACAATTTTTTTCTAAAACATCTAATTAAATGGATTGGAGGGAGTATATATCCTAACTCTTCTACAATAACAAAGTTGTCTTAACACAAAGTTTCAAAATATTAGAAACAACTTTTCTAATTTTTGTTTTTGGACTACTACTTACAGTTTCTTTATTTGTACTATCAATTTTGGTGGTTGGGAAGCATTGTAAGAACCATTATAAATCGAAGAAGCTTAACCGAAGTAGCACAAACCCTAATCACTAAACCAAAACCTCAATCACATGACTTTTCTAGATGAAGCCATTTATTTCATACGTTTTTTAACGATTACTTAGTACATGATCAATTTCATTATTAACCCAAAACCAATATGTCTACGCAAATCATTTCTGGGAATCAGTTTGCATCTCCCTATAACTAGCACCTCTACTGTTGAAGACCCTGAGAAGACAGTCACAAGCTTGTCTTGAAGATGGTCTCTCCTGAGGATACGTTTTTGTGCACTGAATAGCTATTTCAAGAACCTGATAAGCTGCTTCTTCTTCACAAGGCAAAAGCGGTTTAAGCTCTGAATCAATCAGCTTCTCTCTTGCTGCAGAACCAAGAACTGTATCTACCCATCTAACCATATCCGTCTCTTCACCAAACACTCCCTCTGTTGGCTTTTTACCAGTCACAATCTCCATCAACACTATCCCCATACTGTACACATCGCTCTTCTCAGTCGCCTTCAACGAGTAAGCATACTCTATGAAATAAAATAAAAAACATTAGCTATAACAGAAGAAAAACCAAATCAAGAAACGCAAGAAAGATGTGTACCTGGTGCGATGTAGCCATAAGAGCCTGCAAACAAAGAATTTGATTCTGTGTTGGTGTCACAATTCTCAGTTAGGATCTTGGCGAGTCCGAAATCTCCCAAATGTGCTTCCATGTTGGAATCAAGAAGCACGTTGCTGGATTTGATATCGCGGTGAACAATGGGAGGAACACAATCAAAATGAAGATACTCTACTCCTTGAGCCAACCCAACTGCTATTTTCAATCTTGTTTCCCAACCAAGAACCTCTTTCTTCTTAGCGTGAAGCCCGTCCCATACACTTCCATTCTCCATGTACTCGTAAATCAACATATTCAAACCTTGTGCTTTGCTGCTGCAGTAACCCATTAGCTTAACCAAATGTCTATGCCTGATGGTTCCAAGTGTCTTCACTTCTCTGTTAAAGCTCTTGTTTGACATCAAATCATCTTTCCAGAGGATTTTCTTCACAGCAATCGTCTCTCCGTTCACCAAATCCGCTTTGTAAACTTTTCCTGACCCTCCTGATCCAATCATGAACTCGTCGTCAAGGTAATGCGTAGCTTCCATGATGTCTTCCCACTTAATATCCGACTTTGCACCTCCATGGCTAAACAGAGGAGCTTCTGAAGAAGAAGAGTTTGATGAGAACGCGTTGCTTCCGCCTCTCCCTTTCTTGAAAAGAGCTAGATTTTGCTTGAAGAAGACGACGATCACAAGTACCATCACAGCAATCGCTGCTAATGATGAAATCGCAGAGATGATAATCACGGTTTTCGCGCTAAGACCTTGCTGCTTCTTGTTCAGACCAGCACAATGACCAAGAGGGCTTCCACAAAGACCTGCATTGCCTACAAAAGCATCAGCTTGCCATTTAGAGAACTGCTTCTTCAACTTCCCCTCGAGGTTGTTGTAAGAGAGGTT
This sequence comes from Brassica napus, assembly GCF_020379485.1. NCBI lineage: Eukaryota > Viridiplantae > Streptophyta > Magnoliopsida > Brassicales > Brassicaceae > Brassica > Brassica napus. The sequence goes on from NC_063445.1 coordinate 42,634,502, forward strand.
GAGATACACTAAGCTCTTCATGTCCCCGATCTGTCCAGGAACAACTCCGACAAGGTGATTGTGAGACAGATCAAGTGACTCAAGCTTATGTAACGTCGAGATCGTAGATGGAATGTCTCCGGTGAAGTTGTTGTAGCTGAGATCTAAAGCACTTTGAAGATCCTGTAGCTGTCCAATCTCAACAGGAATTTCTCCGGTTAAGATGTTTCTCGATAACCGGAGCTCGTAAAGCTTGCTCAGCTTGCCTATTCCTGAAGGAAGCTGACCTGACATCTGATTCTTTCCGAGGTTAAGTACATTGAGAGATTCCAAGTTTCCAATCTCTTGTGGGATCGAACCGTTGAGTGAGTTTCCATCAAGAGATAGCACAAGAAGCTTTGTTAAGTTGAAAATCTCCTTAGGGAGTGAACCGGTAAACTGATTGGAAGAAAGCTTGAGCTCACCCAAGAGTGGAAGCTTCCCAAGCCATGGAGGTATAACCCCTGAAAGAAAGTTATCGTTGATATCAATGTGTGTCAGCTTCTTGCACAAACCTAGCTCTAACGGTATGTTTCCTGTAAGAGAGTTGCTTGAGATATCCAACAAAGATAACTCATGAATCTTCCCAAACGTCCAAGGGATTCTTCCTGTGAACTGATTCTTCCCTAACCTTAACCGGTCGAGACTCCGAGACTTCCCTAGCTGAAGAGGTACATCTCCCTCGAATTCGTTATCCGTGACATCAAAAGAGAGATAAGAGCTTGAACCGCACAACGGACTGATCGAACCATTGAGCTTATTGCTTGAGAAGTTGATCCTTGTGAGATTTTTCAGGTTGATGAGCGAACTAGGAAGACTCCCCTGGAGAGAATTGTTGTAAAGGTGCAACTGTTCTAACGACTTCAAGAACTCGAACGAGGAAGGAATCGTACCCGAGAGCTGGTTATCAGCTAAATCAAGAATCGTCAGCTTGTGACAGTTACCTAAAGTGGCGGGAATGTTACCAACGAACTCGTTCTCTCTCAAGTGAAGCAGAGTAAGGTCATCTAATCTCCCAATAGAGGAAGGAATCTCTCCACTGAAATGATTCCCAAACATATCAACCGACTTCAGACTCGTGCAGTTCCCAATCTCGGTCGGGATTTCACCGGAAAACCGGTTCTCGTATAGATACAGAACTTCTAATTTGCTGAGGAAACCGATTTCGTTAGGTAACTTCCCCTCCAAGTCATTGTGATACAGAGCAAGCTCTTGTAGATTCCTTAGGCTAGATATTGAGTGAGATAACGTACCCTTCAAGGTATTGTTGTTAAGATATAAAACCGTGAGTTCAGCGAGCTTGAACAATGAATCTGGGATTCGTCCGGAGAGCGTGTTGTTCGACAGATCAAGCGCTTGTAATGACTGACATTTGCTAACTTCCGCCGGGATTTCGCCGGAGAGTTGAGTTCCAGACAAAACCAGTTGGTTCAAGCTTGTGTTGTTAGAGCACAAGCTCTTTGGTAAAGAACCAGAGAGACGGTTATTGGCTAGAACCAAATCTTCAAGCTGGTTCATGTTCCAGAACTCTTCGTGTATCTCTCCGGTGAGATTGTTGTTGGACAAGTCAAGGGTTTGAAGATTCTCCAAACCGGTTATTTTCTTTGGAATCGGACCTTGAAGTCTGTTACCGACCAGGTTAAGGTATTGTAGATTGCGCAAATCACCGAGTTGGCTCGGTATCCCACCGGAGAAGCTGTTGTTTCCCAAATTGAGTATCTGGAGGTTTCGGAGTTGACTCAGCTCCGTCAGTAACGACCCGTTGAGGCTATTCAACGCAGCGGTGAACAAAACGAGGCTGGTGCAGTTTCCCAACTCCGGCGGGATCGGTCCTTGGAGGAAGTTTTGTTGTAGAATTAAAGCTTGGAGGTTAACAAGTCGACCGAGTTGACTCGGTATTGAACCGGTGAGTCTACACTTGGCCAATGCGAGCGTCTGGAGATTGACGAGGTTACGGAACGTGTCCGGAATTGATCCGATTAGGTCGTTGTCTCCGAGTTTTAACGACCTGAGGTTCACGAGTGAGCCGAGTTGACTCGGTAGCTCGCCGGTGAGTTGGTTAGAGAAGAGATGCAAAGTTTCCAAGGAGGCGGAGAGGTTGGAGAGAGCAGTTGGGATGGGACCCACGAGACTGTTGGAAGATAGATCGAGGTGGATTAGGTTACTAAACCGGCCAATCGAAGGAGAAATTGAACCGGTTAAGTCAAAATCAGAGAGATTTAAACCGATGACGACACGACCACCGCACGTGACACCGGTCCAGTTGCAGTAATTGAGATCATCTGAATTCCAGTTTTGGAGAACCTTTTCGTCTTCTGGGTTTATCACAATAGACTTCTTCACTTCGAGAAGAGTTTGAAGATCGTCACTTTGAACCGGTTGACCCAAACCCGGCCCGATTGAAAACCAGAGGACGAGCAACACAATAAGAAGAGAACTTTGCTGCATTTTTTTCCCTTCGTTTTTCTTCTTCTTCTTCAGAAACAAGAGACGTATGAAAGTGAATGAAGTATCTTGAGTTTCTTGTGGTGATTAGTGTGAGACTAGTGTTGGAAACATAGAGAATTTAAGACAATTGTTGGTCCCTTTGGTTGAAGACAAATGATTGGTCGTAAGAACGGTGCATGGGGACTCTCTCTCTCTATCTATCCATCTATATGACATATAATCTGAGAATATGTTTGTGTATATATATGTTTAATGTGGTGAGTTAGAGGAGAAGTTAATGCAGATAAAGCTAGGGATGGGGGTATAAGTTTAAATCTATATAGATATATTTCCTTTTAAATGACAACACGCGAATCTTTCTTTCTATCTTCTGTTATTTCACTTGATTATTGAGAGAGAGAGAGAGTTTGTGTAAAGGAAGCTGAATGAGGCAATGGGAAAGAGAAGACGAAGGTCAAAGATGGTCAGAGGAGAGACATTGGAATATGCAATTGCAAGTGTCTTACATTTATGTTGCGGCTGTGTCAATGTCTCGCTATATACTCTCTCTCTCTTCCTAAATATAAGATTTTTGAAGAATTTTTTTGTTCCAACATATAAGATGTTCTCTTATTTATAGATAACTTTAAGTTTATCAAAAACTGTGTAACCAATCAAATTTAATAGTTCTATTTTGTAATTAGCAGAATAATTTTCTTAATAAGTGTATTTTACCTAAAAAAAACTTATATTGAGGAACAGAGGGAGTAAATGCTATTTGTGTTTAGATTTATTCATCTTACGAACATTTCCGGAAGAAACTCTATAACTTCAAATATATACTACTAAACTTTAAATTTAGAGTTTTAAAGAGTAAAACTTCATATTTGGGGTTTCGCTACTCAAAACTTCAAATTTGAAGTTTCATCTTTTTATTTGCATTTTGGTCGTTATAATTAACTACACATCACATTTATGATTTTCAAGTGTTTTCACATTTATCGTTTTATTCTGTAAAACTTTTGTATATCACAATATTCAAATTTATTTTAATAAATTCAAATTTGACACATAAAATTAAATAAAAAAATTTTAAATAAGATTTATAATATTTAAAACTAGAATTAGACAACAAGAATATTACAAAAGAAACTTAATAAAAAAACTTTTTAAAAAGAAACATGAAGGCATAATTATTACACAAATTTAAATATTACAACAACACTAATAGTCTAGTAAAATTTCTTCTGAGCCTCTAAAATATTGTCCAAACAAATTTTATGTAACCGAATATGGAGCATTACAAAAATAATTTTATGGAATAATGGGTTATTTTCCTTGTGGTTTAATATTTAATTATGCATTTTTATTTATTAATTTATATTTTAGTATAATATTTTATTAATTAATATTGATGTAATATTTTTATATATGTGCTAGTTATTTATAAAACTTTTATTGATTTATATTAATTATGACAAATATAAGAACCATATTATAAATTACAAATAATTTTGAAGTTAAATTTAAAGTTTTATTTTTGGAGAAAAACACCATGAAACTTCAAATATAGAGTTTTGCAAACGGAGTATAAAATAAAGAGTCCTTTCGAAGATGCTCTAACCGTAATTGATCCACATTATTCAATTTGACGAGAGTTTTAGTTGTGCAAGTAACGAATGACGGTTTGGAATGAGATTAGTGACAATGAGGTAAATAAGTTGAATGAGTTTAATGATCATGAAATAGTATAAAAGGATTGATATGGCGTTGACCATGGCCACCGAATGAGAGTAGTTGAGATCAGAGAACGCTGACATGGTTGAAGGGTACTTCTTCGATTTCTGTTTTTGTTTTGAAGTGTGTTGGCTTCTCATTTACTCAAGCCCTTGCATGAAAAAGAGAGCAGTTGTATTTCTATGTATAGATTCTTATATAGTGTCGGCATATACATCATTTTAAAAATATTATTGTATTAATTTAAATATTTATATTAATTTAAATATTTATTTTATTTATGTGATAAATATTTTCTTTATCTTGAGCGTTGGAGGAGGTTGTGAAAATAACTAATTTTATAGAAAATTAGAACCATATAATATATGGTACACATTTTTACTCTATAATTTAAACCAAGAGTCTTTAAAACTGTATGTTTGACCGTAAAATCTAAACTCAATTATCTACATAATCAATTGCTAGGTCAAAGGGGTTTTCTCATGATTCCATCCACTTTTGTCATCACGACCACACTCGGCAACATATTGGTTTGATCTAACATGATTCTCTTTGATATTTTCCCGATTAAATAAAAGATTTTGCAGATGTCATCTTTGACATAAATGCAGATGTATCTACTGCTGAATTGAATCACGAAAGAATTACACTCAGAGGCAATTTATGAGTTTATTTTACACAATAAGACAGTTTCTACTACCAAGGTAATTTTTTCTAACCAAATTCATTTTCTAGCTAAAATCTAACTAAATAACCTTGTAACTAAATGATCCAAGCTAACTAAATTTAATATATATATATATTTTGCTGGGATTTAACCACAGCCTTTCATTTATATATTATTTTAATGTTCAAGATTCAACACAAACAAAATGCTCGGTAACATCATCTCCCGATCCTCTTCCTCAAGCTGCTATGTCTTCCTCTTTGTATAACCTTAAACGACAACCACGGCGAGCTCCAATCATCATCCCCGCCGTGACCTGCTTCTCGCCACCGACTTTTCTCCTCCACGATCCGCATTTGTCAAGTTACCACAGTGAGCTCCTCCCACCACTTTCTCCCCACACACTCATCTTACGCCATAGCACTCACGAGCACGGGAGCTGTTCTCAGCGACGATGGTTGCGGTGAGTTCCAGTCTCAATCAGTAGAGCTGGAAATTTTAATCATTGCCCGCGGGCCCCGCCCCGTTTGACCCGGGGCGGGTGCGGGTCGAACCTTTTGAAATTTTTAAATCGCGGGTACGGATGCGGGTCGAGATTATTTTGAGCGGGGCGGGTGCGGGTCAGCCGAATTTGAATCGCGGGTACCCGCCAACCCGCAAATTAAAAAAAAAAAAATTTTGAAAAAAAACATTTTTCGTAAAATATATAAAAAACAATAAATATTTGTATAATTTTAATTATAAATATATTTTTTTAATAGTATTTTTAAAAAATAACTATTATATAAATAAAAAATAATTATTTTTAATTAAAATAATTATTATATAATTAGAAAATAATCATTTTTAATTAAAATAACTATTTTTAATATAATTAATATTACCCGCGGGGTTGGCGGGTTACCCGCGGATTTTGGCGGGGCGGGTGCGGATATAAAAGTTTTTGTTTGCGGGTTACGCGGATCGAGTTTTTGAATCGAAAAAATGATTCGATCCGCGGCGGGGCGGAGCGGGTCGGGGCGGGTTGACCCGCGAACCCAGCACTATCAATCAGTAACCCTTCCTCCATTGCCACTGTTGTATCTTCTTCATCAGCTGTAATTGCTAACTAATCATCTGTTTTCACCGTAGTAACAGTCAACGAACATGGCGTAATGAGTTAGATCCAAGTTTTATTGGAGCAATTCGGTGGTGACTCAGTCGGAACGAGTTAGATCCAAAATAGTTAATTTGGACATTTTTGCATATTTGGTCCCTAAACTTATTTGTTATTTATTTTGGAACCCCAATACTTTTTAAAAGTGAAAATTGATCTTTAATTTTGTCCAAAACTTCAGAAATTATATTTAAACCCCTTGTAGTAGGAATACATGTACACTGAATTAAATTGATACAATAAAAAATAACTAAAGACATACCTAAATGACTTAGATGAACAAAAACAAATATGAATATCAAAAAAATACGTACACCGAATTGTACAACAATAAACTATGTACATAAATTTTTTTTTACATATTACTTAACTCGTGTACATATATTAGTATTTTTTAAACACATAAGAAGGTATTTGCGTGTTTGATATATATACTTTCAAAAGAAATTTACATGTACACATGTTTTTGACTATTGAAAAGGGCTAACGTGTATGATATAATATTATATTTTATCAGATATTTATATGTGAAATACATGTTCGATGTCCAATATGTTGTAAAGTTATGTACATTCGTTAATGTACATTAAAATTGTGGTGTACATGTGTACAACATGTGATATATCATGAGACGCGGATGAGCTGTGGCATAGACGAAGTCGAATGTGATCCCGAGATTGAACCACCACTGTTTCACTTTACGGTGAATGAGAAGAGGGGACGTTTCGACGGCAGTGAGAGCTTAGGTCACGGCGACGACAAAGACGATTTGCAACACACATACCGAAGACCAGAAAGAAGAATTGCGGCGGAGAAGAAAGAGTTGTGGCAAAAGGAAGAGATGCGACAGAGAAGGAAGAGTTGCGGTGGCGGAAATAACTCGGACCCAATGACCTTCAACAGACGAGTACACGAGTACATCGAAAATGAACCAATATATGACTATGTACACTTTTTAACGAGTACACGTGTACATCGAAAATGAACCAATATATGTGAAGAGGGTGTACACATATAGGTGGATTAGTGGTTGCTTAGTAATATACAATGTGCACATATATTATATCTTAACGCTATCCAACAAAATTATATCTTAATTCGTATTCTACTTGGAAATCACTTCAATAATATACATATGTACACAAGTAAATATGTACACATGTACACAAGTAAACATGTACGTAAGTAAACCTGTACACATATAATCTTTGTACACATGCATACTTTTATATATGCACACATGTTAACATACATGAGTAATAATAAATTTTGATTATCATGACAAACATTTCATAATTTTGAAAAAAAAATAAAAAATGTGTCATATTATTTACTAATACAAATTTAGTGTTTATAACTACAAATATTTTGCAAAAAAAAATTAAAATCATGTCATATTATTTAGGAACATGTTGATATTTTATTGATTCCTAATAACTTTATAGTTCATTTAACTCAATTTTGTGTGTATTTAAGTGTTTTTACTGCATTTTCATAGATAATTTCGGCTGGACTGCACAATCTAAAAGTTTGGGCTGAAATTGAGAAGAATACAAAAGTACAAGGACCTAAGTTGCAAGCAAAGAAAGTTGGACAAAACTCGTCGGCTTCAGAGGTGTGGATGCAACGGAACGGTGGCAGCAACAAAGATGAAACGGAACGGTGGCAGCAGCAAGGATGAAACGGAGGATTACGCCGTGTAGAGCTTTGAAACGAGGCTTTGCTGCAGATATGTGATGGTTTGTCGAAGATCTCGTCTGGCTTCAGAGATGTGTGGTTCCATCGGAGATCTCGTCGCACTTGTTCTGGGCATCATATGCTAATGGTGCGCAGAAAGCTAGAGTTATCAATTTATGTCCAGTAGTCTCACAACTTCAATAGCTTTTACAACTCTTATTCAGACTGTAGTTATCGAATATTTGAGGAAGAAGATCAAGAATATTGATTTTGTGATTATTGAAAAACGTAAAAGAACGAATGGCTGAGATTAAAACTTGTTCTTTTCATTTTAAGATATTTTAAAAATGCAAAATGAAAAAGGGAAAGTGACAGCAGAAAAGTAACGATTACTAGTTGAGGGTAAAAACATAATCAACCACTATAAACTACTTTATGAGCAATAACTGTTCTAGAGTGTAATAAAAAACTTAAAACTGGCTTAGAACGAAAATAACTCTTGAATCACACGGTGTTCATACGGACAGTTACATATTGATTCTTATTTTTGCTTAAACAGTATATGGATATAACTTAAATTAATAAGGTCTAAAATAACTTCAGTACTCTTCAACGATTGTATTTCAGTTGTATGTATGTAAGTCAATTCTGTTTGTACTGTTAACAGAAGTCGTATTTCCATTGGTATAAAATCGATAAGAGAATCAGTATATGGTTTGAAAAGGTTGAAATGTCATATTCATTTTGTTTTTTTTTTCATGGAATGATAAAGTGTGAAACCCTTATCTCATTGGATAAAACTATCCTTTTGCTTAGTCAATTTGTTGTTCTTATATGAGGAGTTTATTCCTGAGGTATGATTACTCTCAATTTGCATGGTTAATTGTCTTTTAGCATGTGGTTAGACCTCTCTTAATCTAATCCGATTGCTTTTATTTCTAGACATACATTTCGTCTAACAATGTCATCTTCTTCTTGTTTTGGCCCTTACACATAAATAAGACAATATAGGTAAATCATTCCCTCTCATAGCATTGGGCGTTCGACTACTTTTATATGATATGGTTCTAAATTGTTCTTCAACGTTTACCTCTAATTGTAAGATAACCTATCGTTGTAAAAAAAATTTGGTTAATTACACACAAGTTGCATGTTTGAGAAGGTAACGATTTTCGAGAATATTAATTGACATACACATGACCAACCATGTAACTAAACGCCTAAAATAAGAAAATTAAATTTTAACTCTAAACTATACTACTATATTACAAAAACTAAAGCTTTACTTTTGTTTTCTCTCCATTTCTAAAAGATAAAAAATTTAAAATAAAAATTTGTTTCATAAAAATATATGTTTTGCATTCTATGTAATTTTATAAGTTAATAGTACATTTAAAATTATAATTAATTATACTTAATTACAATATTATTAGTTTAAATTATAAAAGTATCTAATAAAAATGATATCATTATAATGAATTTTGAATATATTCTTATGATATCTATGAATGAAACACACGAAAATATATTTCTAAGAAACATAATATACTACTTCATACGCTTTAGCGAATTGTCAACTATACAATATGTTGTTTTGGGATTTAAACTCATAGTAAGCATCATCAAACCCAATTTTCTGGTAGAAATGAATTACTCTCTTCTTTCATAATAGATGCTAATTTAAAAGTTTTCTTTTCGTTTTAAAATATAGATGTTTTGACATAAATATATTAACTTTAACTTTATCGAAAACAGTTTCACCAATTAGATTATACATCTTCTTTTATAATTAGTAGATTATTTTAATTTATATTTTCAAAAGTAATTTTAAGAAAAAATGAACTTTTATTTATTTGTTGTGATTTATAGGGGTGGGCACTTCGGTTATTTTATCGGTTCAGTTCGAGTTCGGTTCGGTTTGGTTAGTTCGGTTCTAGAATTTTTCCAGCTGAAGTAAACCATAGTTAGTTTGGTTTGGATCGATTTCGGTTCGGTTATGTTCGGTTCGGTTTATATTCGGTTTGGTTTGTATTCGATTCGGTTTGTATTTCGGTTCGGTTCGGTTTAATCGAATTTCTCTTAGTTTATTTATTGTACAAGAAATCATGTTTTAATACATAAATGTATGGTTGTCATGAAATAATCGCTTTGATCATAATAAATATATGTAATACATAAGCTAAAAGAATAGTTTGATGTTTTCACTTTTCAGTTGTATAAATATATGTAACAAATTCTTAGAACTTGATATTAAAAATCTCACCTGAAGTTATTAGAATTGACACCACCAAAAGGAAAAATAGGCAGGAAGGAGAATAGGAGACGCAGAAAAGAGACGCTACGAAGAACTTTTGTTTTTAATTAGACTTGGTTTAGGTTTTAATTTTAGGGTTTAAAAGTATGCGCTATTGAAAAAAAATTAACATGGAAATTATGTGGGTTTGATGACGAATATTACAAAAGTTAGACGAAGTGTTATGGAAATCAAATTATATTAGGATTTCTTTCGTGCAAAAGGAAATTACGTGGGCTTAATCTTAGGATTTTAATATCTTGATATTACTAATATATTTAATTTAAATAACTATAAAAACACTTCGGTTTATCGGTTCGGTTCGGTTTAAACTGAACTGAACTGAACCGTTCGGGTTGGAAAAATCTTCAACCGAATGATTTGAAATGGACTTTGGTTTGGTTCGAATCAGTTTCGGTTCGGTCGGTTCGGTTTGGTTCGGTTTTTTTGCCCACCCTTAGTGATTTATCCCAAAATCATATATAATGAAAAGAGTACATAAACCAATGAGTTGTTGGTCTAGTCAAAGCCATGTCTGGTATTTTCGAGGACCCAATCAATTTTTTTTTCTAAGTAGTAAACGCAAACTATATGTTAAAATTGTATCTAAAATATACAAATAAGACAAAATTATCTAAAAACAAAAATGAGAAGATAAAAAAATTATATACCTATAATTAGTATATATATTTTCCATATTTTCTATATATTATGTTGAAAACATTGAATTTTTTATAAATTAATATATAAAACATATTTTTTTTTAATATTAGGGACCCTTATGTAAATGAGGTCAAATTCAAATGTTTCACTTCTTTGGGCTCGTTCGTAACCCTACGGTTATTGGTAAGTGATTTCTAACTTTTTAGGAGATGATTGGTAAATGCTATAGTTTTATATTTTTTTGCTGTAGAATTTAATTTGTAAAATTATTTGGAGTGTGACTGGTAACTATAAAAAAACATTAGAAAATAATAAGAAAAGAATAAATAAGAATAAATTTTTGGAAATGATGAGGAATGAGAGTTCCTTATCAAAATTAACAAGGAACAAATTTGCATTATAATTCTCTAAAAAAAGGAATAAGAAGGAATGAAGAGAAAAAAATATTCCTCATGAAAGGTAATCTTTTTAAGGAACGCTAACGAATGTAGTGTTTCTCTTCATTCCCTTGGTTACCATTCAAATCTTTGGTGTAACTTTCATTGCTGTAGTTTTTTAAAGTTCTGGAAATAAAGTTTTCATAGCCATTTTTAATTTTCTAGATATCTTATTTGCTGTAGGTTTTTTAAAGAAATTAAAACTTGATTAGTTGACATATATGACTCAACTAAATTTTGGTTTTCTAAATCATTTATAACCATAACCAATCACCCCTTCTGTAGCACTTTATCACTATTTAGTTCAAGTTGGGAGGAATTATTGCATTGGTTGGGTTTCCAATAAAAAGTGAGACTATCCTTTTTATTACCATAAAAAAAGGAGAGAGTATATAACTGACATAATTGATGATATTATTTCCTTTTTGAATTGTAGTATCTTCGTAAGTCGTAACTAAAACCACCAAGGTAAGGTGGTACTAAAAAGTATCAATGGTTAAAACCTGTTTATAAGCTATTTAATATGTTTAGTAGTAAAACAATTTACAACAAAGCTTTCATAGCTGGGTTGGTTAGAGCACCCGTTTAGTAAGCGGGAGATCCTGAATTTTCCAAATTGTTTTACTCGAGCAGGGAACGTGTTCGACGAAATGCCCCATTCTTTTATCTAACTGCGTTTCTAGTACCAATGTCATCCTCGAACTTTTTGCGGACACTCAGATTCGTCTGGATCTAATGCTGATGTTTTACGTTTAGAATCTTAAGTTTCTGTCTTTAGAGACTGGACTAGTTGGCTAGTTATAAGAATCGTTGCTTAGAGTTGATTGCAGTGACATAGAAACCCTAATCAGCTACTGTATTTGTTCATCAATTTTGTACCTTTGCAAGGAGGCTTCTACCATTTTGGCTTAAAAAATTATTATCTCTTGAATCTTGTGACTGAAATGTTTTCTGTCTTTTTTTGTTAAATTGATCAGCATGCGATGAGTAATTCTGCAAATTGATTTATCATGTTTCATTTGTGTGTTTGAAGGAAGATGGCTAGTGGCAGCTTGAAAAGCCTTGTAACTTCAGCAGTCACTATTGGTGTGACCGAAGCTAGAGCAAGGATTTTCGGACACATGCTTAACCCAACGGGACAGAGATCTTAAGGAGAAGCTTTTTGGTGATAAGGTTGCTGAATGGTATCCCTACGACATCAAGAATGAGGATCCCAATGTCTTGGCTAGAGAAGAAAAAGAGTACTTTTCTCCCAAACCTTCTTGTTTTCTTGTTTTACTTTCTCTAGATTCGATTTGAGTGGACCGAAGCAATGCCTATATTAACATGTTTTTCATAAGTTATACTTCAGTTGCAAAGTGTGTATACATAATTTCTAGTGTATGAGCATTGTAATTACCACGGTGATTGAGTCGGTTAACTAGAGAGAGGAAATTTAGGGAGAAGGGTTGAGCATTCTGGATTGGTCTAGGAGCTTGGTTTGAGCTTAGGCAAACTTAGGGTGATCTAGAATTTATAATAATGTTCTATCTTTGTTGGTTCTTTGCTTGTGTTTGTTCATGTTCATCTTCTGTTATTGATTTCGGAGATTAATTTTAGTCTTCAGGGCATGAGGACGAAACACGATTTTGAAACTATTGAGTTTCTGCAGTGAAATGCAACAAAGTAGCTTTATAGGACGTCGAAACTGGTTATCTCTCATTTTGAGGAGGACAGTTTTGAGGATCTTACTCTGTCTATACATTTCAATGACCCTTGCCTTTAAACTTTGAGACCTTGTGTGTTATTGTAGGCGCTTATCGAAGCTTGAGATGTTGAAGCGTCGTGACAAAGGACCACCAAAGAAGGGTCATGGAAGACGTGCTGCAAAGCGTAACAAGTAGAGAATGTTATCTTCCAACAAAAGAGATCTGTACTCTCATAATCAGCTTCTTCTGGTTAATGTCAGATAGAACTTAGTAGTTAGATTCTTTTTATTTTGTGTTTTACTCTGCTTCTTTAATCTTTACTCTCTAGTATGCAACAACCTTATATACTCGTGTTGTGTAATAATCATGGATTCAAATCCCAAACTATGCGTATGGAATTTTGATCATAATCTTCACTTATTCTGAGAGACATCTAGTTGAAAGTGTGATGATGTTTGTTTGACTAGTTCTACAATATACGAGTAACATGCAAGTAAAATCACTCGGCAAAGAATAAAACAAATCTGATAAAAAAGACAAAGATATTACAATACACTGCAACAATCAAGAAACAGACTCAGCAGAAACCTAAACATAACTCTTAGCAACCGATAAAATCTCCAGGTCTTGTAGCCATCGTCATCATCCTCGGTACATTGTTCCTCATGGCAGGTGGAGGACACCTTAAGGCAGGAGGACAGTAGCGAAGCATCTGGTCTGGGCGTGGTGGAATGACACTCCTCATGACTCTTTCTGGCGCAACAAAAGGATGTTTCAGTAGATCCGCTGTAGTAGCTCTGAGCGAGGGATGCAACTCCATGCACCGTTTCAAGAAATCGCTGGCCACGGGAGACACAAGTTTGGGAAGTCTCCATGCGTAAATATCTCCCATCTTCTGTGGACGGCCACCAAACATCTCAAGATCAACACATCCTAGAGACCACACATCAACAGCCGGTCCGATCATCACCACTCCATTGGTTCTAACAGCTTCAGGAGGCATATACGGCTTCGTACCACCAGAGAAGGACCTAGGGTCCGAACTAGGTTCCTTGGATAAACCGAAATCACCAAGTTTGAGATCCCACGGCTGTCCAAAATTCTTGGAAGGGAAGATGAGAACGTTGGCTGGCTTGAGATCACAATGAACGTAGCCGTTGGAGTGAAGAGCTTCGAGACCTTGTAAGATCATAAGAACGGCTCGTCCGACCATAACCTCAGGCATTGGTCGGCCATGGAAGCTGGAGATCATGTTGTGGAGAGTACCTTTGGAGGCAAACTCCATGTAGATGCAACAACGTTGGAGATTGATGTCTATGTGAAGACTAGGGCTTGTGGTTTCGACTATGCGTGGATGGTTACGAAAACGAAGCATTATCCTATGCTCTTTCTCGAGATTCTTGATGTAATAGACGGGAGATGACTTCTCTGCATGTAATCTGGATTTGGAATCTCTCATGAGGGTAACGGAACCAAAGCCACCTTGGCCTAGAAAAGCCACAAACTCCAGTGACGAAAATTCCTCAACAACTTCTCTGTCGTCTCTAGACATCTTCTTCTTCTTCCCTTAGGGTTATGCTTCTACCGAACTCTGTTTTTGCTTTGAGTAACGCGCAAGAAATAGAATCAGTGATGGTTGTTCATAGGTAGGGTGTGGGCACTTATTTATAAGAGAAGATGATATATTTGAGTCGGCACTCACTTCTATCCGGTTCTTGTAATCGCGAGGGTGAGCGGTTACTCTTATTTCCTTTTTCTGTTTTCTTAAGTTTTCCTTTTTTTCTTTTTTTTCTTTTTTTTTTAATATTATATATTATATTTAATCAATCCGATAAATCGGGCAATCAGATCCGGTTACAAACCCGCTTTGAACAAAATATCCGAAATCAAACTATTACAAACTATCTTCGCCCGCCCACTAAACCCGGCACATTCCGATAGCTCGTTTTTCGAAATCCTTCGGAAACCGGTTGCCGTTCCCGACCATTGATGATAAACCACGGGAACGTGAGGTTCTCCTTGTTTCCTCGGATGCCGGAAATTCTCAAGTCGCCTCTGGCGTACCTAGCTCCCGATGAACTCCACAAGCTTATAACCATCACTGTCCATCAAGCGCAAGACGAGCAATGGAAGGGAGTTCCAAATACTTACCACGAAACCTTGTTCCACCAAAGTCGGGTTTGTAAAAACGCCACACAGCGCCTGAAACACCACTCTAAACGAGCAAGCACTCGCTACTGCCGCCACTGAACCACTATTCTAAAACACCGGGCTGAGAAGGAAGCAACATCAAACCACAAGCTTCATAACCTGCAAAGAAGAAAAGATCCGTCTACGAGGAGGCCGAGCAACTCCGACGAGATCCACAAATTAAAATCGATGAAATGGGGGCAGTTGAGCAAGGGAAGAGCAGCCGCAAGAAAGAGGAGAGCACATCCATAGACGACAGGCTCCGGACTGCAAACCGCAACTGCGCACGCCAAGACCACAGACGTGAAACCACCACACAGCCACCTCACCTCTATGCACACGCCGGCAACAACTACAACCACCTTCCCTGAGCAAGAGACAATCCCACTACCAATCGACAAGACGCCAAGCCGACATGAGAGGGAAGCTCTGAACTCCTCTCCACTACGAAGAACAATCTTCGAAACCACGAAACCACCACGACGAGCACGGGGAGAGAGTCCACCGCACCACCACACGCTTCCAACGCGAGAACTCCGACGAGATCCACAAATTAAAATCGAGAATCTCCGGAACCAAACCCTAAACGCCGACTTCGCTTGATCCCTACCCTTACCGGCTCACAGGAAGTCCAGATCTAAGCTTACCAACCACGGATCCAACCTCCCCGGAGCAGACCAGAGCACCATGTATCTCGACGGGTCGGCGAAAGGGGCACTAAACGGAGCAAAAAGAAAAGAGGGAGAGGAGAAGAGCAAGCCTCCGACGACCACGCGCCCGGCTGACGGCCGTCGGAGTAGAACGGAGAAGATAGCGTAGAGAGGCTAGAGGTTCTGGTTTTTGGAAAGAGAGAGAATTACTTAGGTTGTTTACTTTCAGAATTTTTTTTTTGTCATCTATATATTTCATTCCAGGATCATAAGAGATCAAAACATCCAGTTAAGGTACAAACAAAAGACCAACACTAAGACTCTTCCACGAACAAGTCTACACCTCTTATTTTCATCCAAAAAAAAAACATGAAACCATGCACAAGGTTTCGATTAAACAGGAGTTCCTTTACCTTGTAAACCACCCAAAAAACCTCCATTTTTACCATGAGACTGATCAACTACACACAGAGGGGAGCTTCCACTCTCAAACAGATCGCGTAACCAAAAGGGTGGCCCCTCTGCAACATACGACTGATAATAGCCTCCCTTAATCACACTCTGAGCAATGAGGAAAGCGCCTGTGTTAGTTGATCTATCTTCCTTCATCACCCTCCACCATTCCAGTTTCTTCAACCTTTCAACTATCTGCACGTACTGCTTTCTGAAATTTGGCCATGCCTGTGGTCTTAGTATCACATTGATCAAAGTTGTATCATCAAAAGCAATGATGACTCTCTTTAGATGATGCGCATGACAGCTTTCCAGAGCCCACAGTAGACCTTTGAACTTCGCTTCATGAAGGGAATCAGTGTTCGAGAACGCTCTCCTACTGTGTATTTGGACCTTCCCGTGATCATCCCTTACCACCCACGAAGCTCCACTACCAGATTGCTTCTTGTCCCACGCTATTCCGATGTTGCATTTTAGCCAACCACGGTGAGGAACGGACCAAGATTTCACAACTTCCATCTCTGCCTCCTGTTCTTCCACCTTCCTTCTATTCTCATTACTTCGAGCCAAAACCCATAAATGTGACTCCTCCCTAATCTTCTCCACCAGCTCAATTGGATAGTACTTCTTCCCTTCAAAAATGACCCTGTTTCTGTATTTCCACAAGTACCAAACTATCCAAGGAATAGCATTTCTAAATCTCTCATCAATTTCTCTGTTTTTCATCATCAGAAACAAACTGTGAAAATTAGAGAAGTGTGAAACTGCATCGAAACCAAATTGCGGAGTAGGAACATTGGCCAATGCCCAAACCTGTCTTGCTATGGAGCATCCAAAAATGATGTGATTTATAGACTCACCCTGATAGCCACAGGCTTGACACACCGGATCCATTTTGATACCTCTTTTGACCAAAAGTTCACCAACAGGAATTGCATTACTGATTGCTCTCCAAATGAAGTTCTTAATCTTTGGGACCGTGGGAATTTTCCAAACTTCAGTCTTCAAATCGTTCAAAGAAGGTCTCATCTCTGCTACTCTGATTTCTTCTTCTCTGTTGAACCTATTGATGAACCAATATCCCGACTTCACTGAATAGCTACCATTCCTGTTGTGTAACCAGACCCAATAATCTTGTTGATCAAAAGCAGTTTGCATCGCCAAAATTCTTTTGATATCTTCTTCATAAAACAACTCTTGCAGCTTATCCAGCCTCCAACAATTATTTTGAGGGTCAATCAGTTTATCTACTGTCAGCATCAAATCGACGAAGATATTTTTCATCAGCGGTCTCCTTCTAACATCTCCCTCTATCCAATCATCGACCCACACTGAGACAGTCGTTCCATTACCCAAGTGTTTCCTCAAACCTTGAAATAACAGTTCCTTTCCAAATTGTATGCTTCTCCATCCATACGAAGGTCTCGATCCATTTTTTGCATTTAAGAAGTCTGAATTTTCGAAATACCTGCTCTTGAAGAATCTTGCAAAGAGGGATTCAGGGTGATTGAGGATTCGCCACGCTTGCTTGGCCAAAAGAGCTTGATTGAAACTTTGTAAATCTTTGAATCCCAAACCTCCCTGTTCTTTTGCCAGACACAACGTAGACCAACTGAGCCAGTGCATTTTCCGTTTGTGCTCTAAAGAGTTCCACCAGAAGTCCGCCATGGCCTTGGTCAGGTTCTCACAAGATCTCTTTGTCAGTTTGAAACACGACATAGCATACACCGGCATCGCCATAGCTACTGCTTTGATCAGAACCTCTTTTCCACCAAGGGACAATTGCTTAACAAACCAGCCAGACAGCCTCGACTTGAGCCTATCGTATATGTAAGCCAACATTTCTGTTTTAGAGCCACTGAAACATTCAGGAAGGCCTAGATACGATCCTGTTCCTCCTTCTTTGGCAATCTCTGTGATCGTTTGGATTGAGGCTTTCACGGTTTCTGTGACCTTGGATCCAAAAGTGATGGCCGACTTCTCTAAATTCAGCTTCTGTCCCGTAGCCCGCTCATAGATTTTGAGTATCTTCACCAATTCAGTCGCTTGCTCAGCAGAAGCTCTACAAATCAGCAGACTATCATCAGCAAATAACATATGATGTATCATTGGCCCTTCTGAGGTGAATTGAATTCCTTGAATTTTTCCTTCCTGAACCGCTTTCTCTAGCAAGTGTATCAGACCCTCAGTACACATTACAAACAGAAATGGAGAAAGTGGATCTCCCTGTCTCATTCCTCTCTCTGGCTGAATGCATCCAAAAGGCTGGTCATTGATGAGCGTTGAGTATTTAACCGTTGAAACACAGAACAAAATCTTTTCACTCCAAGCATCTTCAAAACCCAACGCTTTCAGCAAAGCACGCAGGTAGTTCCACTCCACTCGATCATAGGCCTTGGACATGTCGGATTTTATTGCCATGAAATCCTTGGATACTCTCTCATTTGTTCTCAAAGCATGGATGATCTCGTGGGCAATAAGAATATTGTCTGAGATTAATCTCTCCTCCACAAAAGCCGACTGAGTAGGAGAAACTATATCTTCCATTAGAGGCTTCATCCTGCTCACGATGATCTTCGAGATGATTTTATACAATACCGAACACAAGCTGATGGGTCTTAGGTCTGCCATGATCACCGGATCTTCTATCTTCGGGAGTAGACATAAATGGGTGTAATTCCATTCTCGTGGGAATTGATTAGAGGTAAAAAACTCCTTTACCTCTTTAGTGACCTGCTCTCCGATCGTACCCCAATACTTTTGAAAGAATAATCCCGTCATCCCATCAGGTCCGGGAGCACTGCTTGGCGTGATTGAGAATACAGCCTCTCGAACCTCTTCATTAGTGACCTCTCTATCCAAAAGTTCATTCATTCCAGGGGTTACACGTTGTGAGAAACCTTCAAAGATGTCGGAGAAGTCTCCATTATTAGTAGAGGAGAAGAGTTTTGTGAAATATTCCAATGCAACTCCCCCTTTGGCAGCTTCAGAAAAATGTTCTTGGCCTCTATCATCTCTCAGCTTGTTGATTCTTCTTCTGGATCTGTTTGCTTTAACAGAAGCATGGAAATATTTTGTGTTCAGATCACCTTTTGTTGCCCACTTATCTTTACTCCTCTGTTGCCAATACATCTCCTCCTCCTTGTAGGCTTGTATTAACCCCGCTTTCAAGAAGTTAATTCTGATCGTTGATAGACTGAGCGATGATCGTGCCTCCTCTAAAGCAACTTCAATCTGTTTGATCTTGTCTCTAGAATTTAATGCCTCCTTCCTTTTCCATTTACTCAAAGCCTTTCTGCAGCTTTTGAGTCTATCTGAGACTTTAACTTCAAAAAGAGGATGGTTTGAGAGCCAAGCTTTCTTAATCTCCTCTTTAACTCCTTCTCTGAACAGAAACCTTGAATCAAACCGGAAGCTACCTCTGTACGCTTCCGAAGCCAGTATCAGTTTAGTCAAGACCGGTCTATGATCCGAACCTCTCTTATCCAGAAACACTTGATTGGATGCCGGGAAGAGGTGGAACCACTTCTTATTCCCGAAAACTCTGTCAAGTCTGGATTGAATCGAAAGAGATCCCCTGATTCCTCCCCAAGTAAAACCATTCCCGGTACCAGGTAGCTCTACCATCTCAGCTATATCCAGCATATCATTGAAAGGTTGAAAAGAGGCTTCACTCCTTCTCGGTCCTCCTATCTTTTCTTCATTGTTTCTTATCTCGTTAAAATCTCCCATCATGCACCAAGGATCTTTTCTGTGAGCTCCTATGCGAGACAATCTTTCCCATAGCTTAGGTCTATTACTTCTCATCGGTTCACCATATACACAGGAAACAAAAAACCGATCCTTCCCGAACTGTACAACCAAATCAACCAGGTGCTTATCTACAAACTTGAAAACAATATGCACAGAATTCTTCCAAAGCACGGCTAAACCTCAGCTGTACCCAATAGGATTTACTGTCAAAATCCTATCATAGCCTAACCATGTCTGAAGATCCACCAAATCTTCTCTTTGCTGCTTAGTTTCCATCAAGAACAAAATATCAGGGAAATATTCTTTGCGCATTTCCCTCAGTCTTGGAATCACCAGATCTTGTGCACGGCCCAATCCCTGGCAATTCCAGCTCATCATCGTCATTTAGATATTGGACGGTCCCTCATTTGGGACCACCAATGGTTTCTTAAACCTTGCAGAGCTTTGAGATGGCTCGACATCATCATCCGCCTTCCTTTTTATTTTTGTCACTTCTCCTCCTCCTACCTTTTTTCCACTTCCTAAGTCTCCTTTGCATGAACCCTTGCCATTTGCTTTTCGTGTGTACGTTCCTGGTCTCCTTCTGGCTTTAGGTTTCTTTGGTGCGGTCCCGGAAGCACTAGTTTCAAAGAACCCAGCACTATAACCCGTTGAACCTTCCACAAGAAGTTCTGGTTGGGAGAATCCAGATTCCACCTTCAAGTTAGGCTTAGAAATAACCACCTTTCCTGACTGCAAAACTCTATTACCAGCATCAATTGCACTCGCCATTAACTTATCTGGTTTATTGCCAGCCTCTTTCTGTTGTGAGAAGTTGAAAACAAAACCTTTGCCTTTATCCAAGTTATTTGTGATTGTAGGGGCAGGTTCCAACATGAGCATCGTCTTTTGGCCAATGGGATCATTTCCAAGATCTTCAATAGATTTCCTTACTCTTTCCATTCTTGCTATCTTCTCTGGGCCCTCAGGTACAGCCAGGTAAGCTCTCATCCCTTCCAATACTTCTTTCGCAATCTTTGGTTTTCCTGAGAGAGGGTCGAGACCAAGATGACTCTCAGGAATCACTCCAAAGAGTGGGTCATTTTCATCAGCGATCTCCATTCTCACCGAAAGAATGCTCTCTGCCGAGGAAGTTGCGATTTTTTCTGTCACACCTTGCTCCTTCTTGAAAAGAGGACAGAGAGGCTGTTCATGAGTAAGGCGCTGACAGGTATAGCACCTTTTCTGGATCCTTTCATAATCATATAAAATGTTCACTTCTTCACCACCTGGAATTGTGACCTTTCTTGATCTTCTCAAGGGTTTGGAAACATCAAATTTTATATAAGCCCTTATGTAATCTTTAACTTGCGGCTTTTCAGGGTCGTAAGCCACTTCAATCACTTCTCCAGCAAAGCCCGCCCAAGTGAAAAGAGCTTTCACCGATCGATGATTGATTGGAACATTCCTCATCCGGACCCATATGTATAGGTATTGAAGATAATCTGCAGGAGGTCTCTCCACCCATCTTTCCAAAGCGAGTGGCCATAAGTTCAACGTATGCACTCCTCTATCCAAAACATCTTGTAGGTCATGTTCATGTTTGAAGATGAACTGAAACCTTTCCTTTGAAATAGCCACACCTTTGACTCTGTTGTATAGTTTCCATTTACGTGGCATATCTAGAATTACATCTGACATGGTCTGACATCGAGGATTCAAAATCCGCCCAACCAAACTCAAAGAGTTTCGACCCGTAGAGTAATACTCCGGATTGTCAGGCAGAACAAAAGGTTCCTCTTCTTCCTCTAACGACATGTTTAGTAACGCCTTATTGAGCTGAAATGCCATCCAAACACTTCTGATCTTCAGGATAAACTGATTTACCGAATAGATCTGACCGCGGGAGAAAAAGCTTCTGGATTGAGATTTTTATCAACGAACACCAAAATGAAACTCTAGATGAAAGAGTAGATCTGAGTGAAAAGGGGAAAATATCTCTGAAACTGGATGGGATTCGATGTGAGAAACGTGTTAGTATACTCTGAGGCCCCACTTTGCTAAAGAAGTGTATATTAGCAAATGAGGAAATAAAGCCCAAAAGAGGGAAGCACTATCTTACGCTAAGAGAGAAAAAACTTTTCAAGCTTTAGTTGTTCCTTTTTTATAATTTCCTTTTTTTTTTATTTCTGTACTTTTTAATTGATTTACATTCAGATTTCAGATTGGTCACATCACAACGGCAAGAGATCTGGAGAGAAACATTTTTTTAAAATCATCAGCTTATTATACAACTCTGAATGAATTGTAACAACCTTTTAAACCGACCAAAACCGGCTTTCTAAATCACATATGGTTCAGTTGGTCTTCGGCTTTTTTTGCTTTTTCTTCAGTTCACTTCTATAATTGTGTACAAATGGATTTTTTTTCGTAAACCAATAATGTGACCTCAGTACCTGAAGAAAAGAAATAGTCTCATTATTTTGTGTTGATATTGGATATGCAGCATAGTTTTTGGAGAAGTGGTAAACAAAATTGTCTCTTCTTCAACGATTTCATTCTACAAGAAAAACTCTATAAATTAGTACTTGATTAATTAATAATTTTTTTTGTACCGAGTTGGACAAGTTCAAAATATGACATAAATCGATAAGATAAGACGATAATTTTTTTTTAGAAATTTATATGTATATATATACTCCATTAAAATTATAAATTATTAATCTTTATATATATAGTTTATTTAAGTACAAACAAAAAAATGTATTGTTTATTTTATATCAAAAATAGAATTCATTTCTTTTTTCTTAACACTTCAGCATATTTTGATAATATTTCTTAAAATTATATCTAAAACAATATTTAAATTCCATGAAACACATTTCACACACACCAAATAATATAATTAAAAAACGGTTTTCTAAAATTTAATTAATTTCTATAAGATAAAATCTAAAAAAAAAAGTTCTTATAAATTAATAACTCTATAAATTTATAAAATATCATTCCAAACAATATTAACATATATAGTTTTTACTGTATATTGCAATAGAATAATGCATACTTTCAAGTAGATTCGCTATGTTAGTCGTCCATGTTTGTCCGTTAAGATTTATGTGTTGCCGTCTATGACTAGAAACTAAACTTGGGATTTATAATGCATGAGAAAGTGGATCCTCAGGGGCATCATGGTGATTCCATTGTGGCATTTTCAAAATGAGATATAGAAATCATTCAGACCTCAAAGAACATAGTCAATTAGTAATTAGTACTCACTAACCAATACTGTGTTTTTAGTGTTCATAGGAGTGTGTATATTGAAGAACAAACACCAAAATCTATTTAATAGCAAAATTTACAAATACACTTTAGATGTAATGAACATGTACACTACAAGAAAACAGCAAAGATTCTGAGGGAAAAAATCGTCGGTATGTCGTCGGAATAGGTATTCCGACGACATACCGACGAAACAAGTCGTCGGAAATAATTCCTCGGAATTTCTTTTTTCGTCGGAAATCCCTCGGAATTTTCCGACGGAATTCCGAGGAAACAAATTTCCGAGGAAATTCCGAGGACCATTATTTTGTCGGAAATGTCCTCGGAATATACCGAGGGAGAACTTCGTCGGGATATTTCCTCGGACGTTCATCGATCGATGCGTTTTAGACATATATACATCGATCGATAGGAATATACCGACGGAACTGTTCCCTCGGATTATACCGAGGGACAGCTTCCTCGGAATATTCCGAGGAACACGTTCCTCGGAATATTCCGAGGGAACAGTTCCTCGGTATAATCCGAGGGAACAGTTCCGTCGGTATATTCCTATCGATCGATGTATATATGTCTAAAACGCATCGATCGATGGATTTATGTCCAAAAACGCATCGATCGATCGCGTGAAAAATATAATTAATTTCCTCGGAATGTAAAAAATATTAATTTTTTTAAAAAAATAAAATTTCTGAAATTTAAATTCGAAAATATGAAATTAAAATTAAAATTAAAATCATATTAATTAATATTCAAAGTTTCACAAATAAAAATAAAACATTCCGAGTTTTTGGGAAAAAAAAAATAATCTACGGGTCTGGCACGTCCGGGAACACCTCGTTCGGGTACATCTTCTGCATCATCTCCATCATTTGCTGGTTCAGCCTCCTCTGTGCCTCATAGCCCGCCTGTTGAGCCGCCATCTGGGTCTCCAACAAAGATATACGATCATCTTTGTCCTTCAACTGAGCCGTAAGTACTTCTGGATCAACAAAGGGCGGTGGTGCAGAAGAAGGAGGAACCGACCGGGTGCGACGACCCAAACCGACCAAACGTCCCTTTTTCTTTGGAACCGACTGAATAGAAAATAGCCAAATTTACAAATTTAAACCAAAAAATAAATGAATTGAACTTTAAAAAAAAAAGAACTTACGGATTCAACGATTTCGTTGATTCGACACCGAGACAAGTTGGTCGAAGCCGTCGAAGCGTCATCCTCGGTTTGAAGCTGAGACACTTCGTCTACCACCTGAGTTTGGACCAGGTCGACCACGTCCCTCACAAGACCGTCATCAATCTGGCCGGTCTTCTTGTTGGTATACGCCCTCCTCATTAGGGCGAGATCATCAACCGGCTCGCCATCATTTTCTTCCGCCTTGAAAAAAAACATAAATTAAAGAAACATTAGAAATTAGAAGAAATGCACAATAAATTAAAATTCTGAAACTCAAATAATTGAAGAAAAAACATTTGAACTTACCATGCGATCTCCCAGAGTGGCAATAGATTGAGCACCCAAGTTATGCTTGTAGATGCCCTTCCCTTTACGGTCGCTCCTGCGGTTGGTGGAGTTGGTGGAAGAAGTTTCTTTCGTCTCTTCCTTATCCCAATGCGCACACAACTCCTTCCAGACCGTGTCGTTCATCGACTTTGGTACCTTTTAATATAAAAAAAAATAGTTTATTAAATTTAAAAATAGTTTAATAAATTAAAAAATTGTTTAATAAATTAAATCGAACCTTATTGATTTCCCACTTTTTCTTCCACTCGTGGATCTGCTTCCCATAGTTGTCCATAACTTTATGGACGAAGTGGTGATAGATAAAGAGCGTCTCATCGGAATTCC
Organism: Brassica napus; assembly: GCF_020379485.1. Classification (NCBI taxonomy): domain Eukaryota; kingdom Viridiplantae; phylum Streptophyta; class Magnoliopsida; order Brassicales; family Brassicaceae; genus Brassica; species Brassica napus. Next base: position 42,659,415 of record NC_063445.1, read on the forward strand.
AGTTGAACTCTTGCTGAAAAAAAAACACAATTAGTAAAAAATTAATATTAAAGATTAAAAATATAAGTAAAAAATTAGAATACTTACCGCAAACTGACGAAACCACAGAACCTGCTTTTCGGTAGGGAAGTGAGTGAAAGTCGGATGTCCCTTGTCGAGGGCCGAGTACATCATACGGTTGATCCATGCGCTGATCCCGTTCCCGGATCGGTTGAACCTAATAAAAAGAACAAACGGTTAATAATGAATCAAAATTTAAAGAAAAAAAAATGTTTAATTACCATGTTTGACCATGTCCATGTGGATACGGAGTGAGATACAGAAGATGGTCACGACCGGGCTGTTGAACCAAATCCGCAACACTCATCACTCCTGGAGGACCCGGAGGAGGAGGAGCGGGTGCAGCAGCGGGAGCGAGAGGAGCAGGAGCGGGTGCAGCAGAGGGAGATGTATGGTAGGAGCTGTGGGGCGAAGGGGAATCCTGAAAATGGGTGGAATCCCGATCCTGGCTCCCCGTACCACCACGACCACGACGCTGTCGAGGCCGGATCTGATCATCATGAGACCTGTAAATTAAAAAATATATATTTAATAAATACAGAAATATATAAATTATTATTTTTTTTTAAAAGTCTCAAATAATTTAATCACAAAAAAATATTTATAGATATTAAAAATATTTAATAAATATATAAAAATAGTTCTAATAAAAAAAATAGTTTTAATAAATAAAAAATAGTTCAATAATTACAAAAAATAGTTTTAATAATATATATATATATTAAAAATATTTTTAAATCCCAAATAATAGTTTTTAATCAAAAAAAAGTTGTATAGATATTAAAAAATGTTTTGTAAAATCCAAAAAATCGAATTTATATACAAAAAAAATTTTGTAAAATCCAAAAAATCGAATTTATATAGAAAAATCATTTTGTAAAATACAAAAATCGATTTTATATACTAAAATCGATTTTCTAAATACAAAAAAATAAAAAAATAATAAAAAAATTATAAATCAATTCAACAAAACAAATTATTCAACTAAATCACAATTCTAAACCTATTATACAACCAAAAATCACAATCCTAACCAATCACCTTAACAAAAATCTATCAAAACTCCACAAAAACCTAACAAATAGAATCTAAGAGAGTGGGATAGGGTCCTTACATGATTTGTGTAAGAAAAGGGGGAGATCGCCGGAGATATCGTCGGATTTCAGGGGGAAATCGCCGGAAAAAAAGAGAGGAATCGCGCAGAGGAAGAAGAGAGAAATGGGGAAGAAGAAGTGGCTCGTGGTTATAAAACCTAGGGTCCGACGGACATTTTCCGTCGGAATTCCGTCGGAATTTAAATTTCAATTTTCGCGAAATATTTGCCCGGTAAAATGAAAATATATGCCGAGGAAATTCCGACGGATAGTAAAGTATCCGGTAAAATGAAAATATATGCCGAGGAAATTCCGACGGATAGTAAAGTATCCGTCGGAATTTCCTCGGAATATTCCGAGGAAATACCGAGGAACACGTGTTTGGGGTTTCAAAACATCAATTTTTTTTGGGGTTTTTCATTTGTTATACAATTGTAATGTATACCATTGAGGATTCTTTGTATAGATTAGCATAAACCATGAAATAACAAATTTCAAAACTAATTGAAAGTATTCCCTATACCATTCATTAAAACGTATAAGTGTTTCTCTTATGTTGTGGGATTTCGTTCATACAATCGGAAAAGTGTTAATTAAGGGGTAAGGAACAAATTTTAGACTTCATAAGTAACGTAAGACACTTAATAAGGGTTATGTAGGTGTTATTCAAACCGCAAAACGTTTTTTTCGGTTTACAACCCCTATTTCCTCGGAATTTCCTCAGACTATTCCGAGGAAACCCTTGTCTTCCTCGTAATTCCGTCGGAATATTCCGAGGAAATTCCGAGGAACTAGTGTTTGGGGTTTCAATCTTGTATGTTTTTTTTATAAACGCATCGATCGATGCGTTTGTTTAGAAAAACCCATCGATCGATCACCAGATGGACGAAAGCCGTAAGAATGTGATCGATCGATTGGATTGAACAATCGATCGATGGAACAAATCTGAAGCCTTCCTCGGAATATCCTCGGAAAATCTTGTATGTTTTTTATAAACGCATCGATCGATGCGTTTGTTTAGAAAAACGCATCGATCGATCACCAGATGGACGAAAGCCGTAAGAATGTGATCGATCGATTGGATTGAACAATCGATCGATGGAACAAAATCTGAAGCCTTCCTCGGAATATCCTCGGAAAATCTTGTATGTTTTTTTATAAACGCATCGATCGATGCGTTTGTTTAGCAAAACGCATCGATCGATCACCAGATGGACGAAAGCCGTAAGAATGTGATCGATCGATTGGATTGAACAATCGATCGATGGAACAAATCTGAAGCCTTCCTCGGAATATCCTCGGAAAATCTTGTATGTTTTTTTATAAACGCATCGATCGATGCGTTTATGTGGAAAAACGCATCGATCGATCACCAGATGGACGAAAGCCGTAAGAATGTGATCGATCGATTGGATTGAACAATCGATCGATGGAACAAAATCTGAAGCCTTCCTCGGAATATCCTCGGAAAATCTTGTATGTTTTTTTATAAACGCATCGATCGATGCGTTTATGTGGAAAAACGCATCGATCGATGGGTGTGCGAACAGAATTATAAGGCAAAACCCGACCTTTTTGGATCTAAACCTCAGAACTCTCATCCCCTCCGATTTCCCCTATAATTCGCCCCCCCCCCCTTTTTCTCTCTCTATAATCATCCGATTTGAACAATTTTGGGCTCTATTCCCCTTGATTTTTCGAGCTCTACCTGATTCCTACACTCGTTTTCACCCTAAGACAGGTATACTCCGCGAATCTCCACATTCTGAAATCGTGTTCTTGAGCAATTTTTGGGTTTTGTGTATTTCTTATTTCCGTGTTGATTCCTTGATCAAATATGCATGAAACAGATGTTTAAACATGGAATAGAACACAATTGTCTGTGATCAACGAGTTTGTAACAGGATTTGAGATGATTTACGGATTGACAATTTTTTTGAATTTGGTTTTTTTTTTATCACAACTCGATTTCGCTTTTCATTTTCATGTTGCTTTGAGTTCTTAATTGATTATAACCATGTTGAGAGCAATGATTCTATTTTGTAGAGAATGAAGCGCACAAAAATGTCAGCAAAGAAGAACCCACAAGAAGAGGGTTCGTCTCATCTGGAGAAGCAAAGGCCAAAGAAGTGGGATAAGTCTGATACCACCCACTACAACAACATGAAGAAGGTAGCCGTTCCGGCTACACAACTAGCATGTCCTGAGACGATGACAATATTGGGAATCCAAGCAGACATTGAAGGACTGTTCCAGAACATGGGTCTAGGCCAACTATGCAACCTCAACGAACCCACTTATCCGGAGTTGGTACGCCAGTTCATAGCATCCGCATACGTCACCCGTCCCGATGATAGGCATCAGGAAGGTTTTCTGGCATTCGTAGTGCAGAAAGTATACTATGAGGTAACTTTCACAGACCTCTGCGGACTATTTGGATTGAGTGCAGGGGAGAGGACATCTGGTCTTTATTGGACTTCAGAGCTGTTGAACTTCTGGGAAACGATTGGCACAGGGGTTTATAGATCTTCTCAGGCAAAGGAGTCACTTATCCGGAGCCCAGTACTGAGATATGCCACACGCCTCATTGGCTCATTGCTATACGGGACAACCACAGCCGCATCAGTCACGCAATGGGAGTTGTGCCTCCTGTACCAAGGTGTGAGGCATTTGCTACCGGCATTTGGAAACTCTACATTCCCACCTGCTACTGCCTTCAACATGGGAGCGGTGCTGGCCGCAAACTTAGCAGGATACAAGGGGAAAGTAACCAAAAAAAAGAGCAATGCATGTGGATTTGGTGCAGTGATTACTCGGATCCTTAGACATGTGGGTGTAGACTGCAAGAACCAGGAGGTAGCACTGGACAGATCGAACAACATTGCTTGGAACTACCTGGATGTCATTTCTCTAGTAAGTAAGGAGTTCATAGCTGGTCCCCACTCGAGGATCCATCGGGATGGTCCTTACGTCTACGTATTCCAGGACCGAGCGAAGAAAACACTCTACTGCCACCTACCTCAGATCGGTCTCACTTCTCTACTTTCAGAGGCTGCAGTTGAGTTCCTACCCCCTGCTACCGCACTAGTAGACAAGCCATCCTTCTTCACGCCAAAATATCAGACCAAAGGCAAGGGCGTGGTTGATGAAGAAGGAGAAGATGAGGCTGCACAAGCCATTCCAGATGATTCACAACCCCATCAGCTACTCCCATCAGACTCCAGCCAGTACAAGCTGCAAGAGCTTCCACCGAACGCCACTTCGCGCCAGCAACAACATTGGAGAGATCAGAGCATAAAGACAAACAACGACATGCTACACAAGATCTGGGCTGCCATTTCACGTATCAGGCCGTGTCGTTGCCAATGTTGCCGGATGTGCTTGGTTGTAGTGGGTCTTCCAGCTCAGAACTTCCCTGAACTCGGCCTCTCGGGTTGAGTCTTGTAACAGTAACCCATGGATCATCTCTGTTTCTTACCCGGGGGTACTTGATATAACAAACCTGTAACATTTAGAAAAATTATAAATTAATACACATGATGATGAATCATTCTGAATAATTAACATTTAATTACCTGATCGGCCTGAGAAGCAAGAATGAAAGGATCATAATATTGCAGCTTTCGCCTCGAATTTACTGATGTAACACCAAATGCATCTGTTCTCACACCTCGATCTGGGGTGTTGTCGTGCCAATCACAATAGAAAACAGTACAGCGCAATCCAACCATGCCCAAATACTTAATTTCCAAAATCTCATGTATGTGTCCGTAGTATATATCATCTCCTGATGCAGAACAAACGCCAGCATCATAAGTCGTACTCGAACGTCTCCTCTTCTGAGTTGTGAATGCATATCCTCGAGTACAAAATCTCGGATATGACTTCACAACAAAGTTTGGTCCAACGACCATCTCACGTATCCAATCGTCAAATGTTTCACCTCTGGCCAAACCAGCAGACACCTATTAATAGCACATATATATATATTATATCAATAAATGTGAATTAGTATAAATATGTGATAAAATATATTTTAATTTGTTTAAAGCACTCACATAAGTAAACATCCATCCACTAAATTCTCTCTGCTTCATTTCTTCTAGTTCGTCCTCTGTGGCGTATCTATACTCGAACCGCTTTTCTGCCATGAAAATCCTGTATATGATGACAATAATGTAATTAATTAATATTTAAATTTCAACTTGTTAAAATAAAAATTTGTAAGCTCATTTATTTACCTCTCATATTGAAGAACGCCTTCGCAGTTGGTGAGCAAATATGTTTGCAAATGACTGCGCTCCTGCTCAGTAAGTCGACGGTCCTTTGGTTTTCCGCTAAGTCGTCCAACATCTGTGAAAATGTCTGGAACCGTAACATGATATGCTGCCCGTTCGCCTCTATCATCATGCCGAGCAGGTCTTCTGTTTTTGGTCTGAACTTCTGCTGGAAAGTAGTACTCGGCAAAGTTTGAAGTTTCTTCATTGATCATCTGTGCGACTATAGAACCTTCCACCCTACTTAAATTTTTCACCATCTTCTTCAAATGGAACATATACCGCTCATACAGATACATCCATCTATACTGCACAGGACCACCAAGTTCCAATTCTCTTGCCAGGTGAATAACAAGATGCTCCATAACATCAAAAAATGAGGGAGGAAATATCTTCTCAAGGTTGCACTGAATCACGGCTATGTTAGTCTTCAAATTTTCAATACCTTCAAGAGTCACTGATCTCGTGCATAAATCGCGGAAGAAACCACTTATCCCTCCAATTGCTTCATGAACATTTCGTGGTAATAGTTCCTTGAAGGCGAACGGAAGGAGGCGCTGCATCATTACATGGCAATCGTGGCTTTTCAAGCCAGTAAACTTTCCTTCCTTTCTGTCGATACAGTTACGCAAATTTGATGCGTAACCGTCTGGAAATTCCACATCGTTTGAAATCCAATCAAATAACGCATCTTTTCCCGCTGCATCAAGTCGGTATATGGGAAAAGGAGCCCTACCATTTTCATCAACATGAAGTTCTGAACGAGCACATATATCGACTAAATCCAGTCTTGACTTCAAATTATCCTTTGTTTTACCTTGAACATTAAGGATCGTGTTCATGAGATTGTCAAAAAAGTTCTTCTCAATATGCATGACATCTAAATTATGCCTTAGCAGATGATCCTCCCAGTATGGCAGATCCCAGAAAATACTTTTTTTGTGCCAGTTATGTAGTTCTCCAACAGCATCTACCGGAAAACGCTCATGTCCACCGACTTCTGGCGTCCTTTCTGCACCAAAATCTCTTAGTTGTATCTTCAAATCTTTCCCACAAATTTCCGGAGGTGGACTGTCAAACACCCTCTTGTTCTTCGTAAACAAATTCCTACTCCTACGATATGGATGATCAGGTGGTAGGAATCTCCTGTGACAGTCAAACCAACACGTTTTCCTTCCGTGTTTTAGTTGGAAAGCATCAGTGTTATCTTGACAATATGGACATGATAGCCTTCCATGCGTTGTCCATCCAGACAACATACCATATGCTGGAAAATCACTTATTGTCCACATTAGTACTGCCCGCATTTGAAAGTTTTCTTTACACGAAACATCGTATGTTTCAGCACCTTGAGCCCATAGTTGTTGCAACTCATATATTAGTGGCTGAAGAAACACATCAAGTGATCTCTTAGGATGCTCTGGTCCGGGAACGAGAATCGAGAGGAACAAAAACTCTCGTCGCAAGCACAAGTTTGGGGGGAGGTTGTATGGTGTAAGAATGACGGGCCATAGAGAATATTGTCTTCCACTCTTGCCAAACGGACTAAAACCATCAGTACATAATCCAAGGTAGACATTTCTTCTCTCATACGCAAAGTCGGGATACTTTGATTGGAAATGCTTCCACGCTTTTGCATCTGAAGGATGTCTGATCTCACCATCTGTTGAGTGCTCCGCATGCCATCTCATTGGTTGCGCTGTGCGTTCAGACAGATACAACCTCTGCAACCTTTCCGTCAAAGGTAAATACCACATCCTTTTATATGGCACTGGAACTCTTCCACTCGTATCTTTATAACGAGGCTTTCCACAAAATTTGCATGTAACCCGCTGTTCATCCGCCCTCCAATAAATCATGCAGTTGTCGCTGCATACATCTATTACCTGATACGATAAACCAAGACCAGCTACGAGTTTCTGAACCTCGTAGTATGAACCAGGAGCTACATTATCCTCGGGTAGAATACCTTTTACAAAATCAGCAATCGCATCCACACAGTCTTCAGCCAAATTATAATCTGTTTTAATGCCCATCAATCTTGTAGCAGATGATAAAGCTGAATGACCATCTCTGCAACCTTCGTACAATGGTTGCTTTCCAGCATCCAACATATCATAAAATCTCCTAGCTTCTGCATTGGGTAAATCTTCCCCTCTAAAATGATCATTTACCATCTGCTCAGTACCTACACCATAATCTACATCCGTTCTAATTGGTTCTTCTAATCTAACCGCTGGCTGAGGTTCGCTAGTACTACCATGTTCATAATCAGTTTCCCCATGATGATACCAAATTTTGTAACTTCGTGTAAACCCACTCAAATATAGATGAGTCCAAACATCCCACTCTTTAATAACCTTTCTATTTTTACAATTAGAGCAAGGACATCTTAACTTACCTGTTTTTGCTTCCGGTTGTCGGTGAACTAACCCCATGAATTCGGTTATACCTCGTTGGTATTCTTCCGTAAGCAATCTCGTGTTCGGATCCAAATGAGGTCGATCGATCCAAGAACGGAAATAATTTGAAGAAGACATATTTTTTATGAATCAAATTCGTGTGTAAATAGAGTAAGAGGGAGGATGAAGATATGGAGTGAATTAAGAGGAAGAGGAGTGCTTGTTTATATAGATTAAATCCTGCCGACATACCGAGGAAATTCCGACGGAATTCCGACGGAAAAGGCTAGTTCGTCGGAATTTCCTCGGAATTTTGTAAAATCCCCCAACGGCTCTCCAACGGCTATAATATTTCCTCGGAATTCATCGGTTTTTTCCGAGGAACACATTGTTCCTCGGAATTTCCTCGGAATATTCCGACGGACTGAGGTTTCCTCGGAATTACGTCGGTATATTCCGAGGAAATTCCGAGGAACCCCAATTTTGTGTTACCTCGGAATTTCCTCGGAAATTCCTCGGTATATTCCGACGATTTCATTTTCCGTCGGAATGTCCGTCAGAATACCGCTGTTTTCTTGTAGTGGTATTCTGCCTTAGTTGAAGAACGTGAGACTGTACATTGTTTCTTTGAAGACCAAGCAATGAGGTGCTTCCCATAATAGACTATATAAGCACATGTGGATGTGTAATTGTCATGTTTTCCTGCTTAATCTGTGTCGGTGAAAGCATGTAGTGTTGGTGTGTTTGTGGCTGACCGGATAATGCATGTTTAATGCTTCCAAACAGAAATCGAAGTATGCGTTTAACTCCATTCCATTGCTCATATGTCGGCCGGTGCATGAACTGCGACATCTTATTGTCTGTAGATGATATGTCCGGTCGAGTAAGGGAAAGGTATTGCAGAATCCCTACTGTTGCGCGATATTATGTTGGATCTTCAAGTGGTTTCCCGGAGCCTGATTGTTAGGGCACATGGGCGTTAAGACTGAGTTTTTATCCACCATCTTTGTTCTTTGTAATGATCTGCGATGTATTATTGTTGTGTTAATAACAGTCCATGAGATGTATGATGTGCTTCTATGCCTAAAAATAAGAGATAGAGCCAAGATCTTTGAGAGAGAAACAAGAGGACAAAGCCTGGATATACTGATTAAGTTATTGCTGGTTCTTACTGGTGAGTATGATGTCATCCACGTAGAGCATGTAGAGTATAGTGTCAATTTTTTTGTACAGGAAGAGATGTACATCTGCCAACGAGTTTGCGTATAGAAAGTCAAGCAAGACGCATTTGAGAAATTTTTTACCACGTTCGTGGAGCTTGTTATTCCATATATCGCCATATGTAGTTTTCATACAGCCTTCAGATTGTCTTTGTCAGTGAATCCGGGTAGTCGCATCATGTAGACATCATCTTCGAGTTTTTCTTGTAAGAAAGTGTGAATGACATTGAATTGTCTGATAGGGCATTTGTGGGAGGTTGAGACACCAAGAACCAGTATGATTGTTGTCGGCATAACCATCGTATTGTCAATTTCTAGTTTTTGATTGAATCCTTTGCCAAAGAGGCATGTCCTGAACCTATCAACAGAGCCACAACCTTTCGTTTAATCGTAAAGAGACACTAACAATCCACAACGTTTGATGCCTTCAACAGAGATTCCAAATCCTAAGAGTAATTTCTTTTTTGAGCATTTATCTCATCTCAGGTCGTCTTTCGCCATTGAGGACCTTTTAGAGCTTCAGTTGATGTTGTGGGGATCTTCTCAGATGGGTGAATGACTACCGCAGTGATATTGAGTTTGGTCGCATGCTTATGCTGACATGTTGAGACGCATGTTGGTTGTTGCGGCAGAGCAACACCTGATCCTGAACCATATTTAATGTCTCTGGTGTAACTTGTTCCTAGTCCGAAAAAGGTGTAGGTATGGTAGTTGGTGTTGTTGTGTCCTATGGAGTAGTTTTTTGAGTTGTTGAATTAGGAGAAGGCAGTGGTGCTTGTTGATCAGTTGTTGTTGTAGTAGTTTCTGGTAATGTGGGTGGACCGATGTGTGAAGTCGGAGTTGTTGTTGTCAACGTTGGAATGATAGTGACCATTGTGGTAGCTGCATTTGTAGTCTCTGCATCTAAATTTTCATCAGGAACTGCATTCACAAGTGGGTTAGGCAATTCAAATGGAAAAACATATTCATGAAAATACAAAATGTTCAGATGTGTAAATCATAGAAGTTTCTCTATCAAGACAAAAGTATGCACTATGTGTTGTGGAATAACCAAGAAAGATGAGACATTATTACGTTTTAAAAGGTGTTTGGTCAAGGCTCAGGAAGTGATGAAAAGTCAGGCGGATAAACACCGCCGAGATGTGACTTTACAGGAGGGAGAGTTGGTCTATTTGAAGCTACGACCTTATAGACAGCAGTCCGTGGTCACTCGTTTTTGTCAGAAGCTCACAGCTAAGTTCTATGGGCCATACAAGATTGTGGAGAAGATTGGAAAAGCAGCATATCGATTGGAGTTACCTCCAGGTTCCAAAATTCATCCGGTCTTTCATATCTCGCAACTTAAGAAGGTGGTGGGCAATCATGTCCAAGCAACTCACTTACCACCAGTTTGTTTGGAGGAAGCGTAAAACTACACTGTTAACTTGACAGTAGACAAAGATCATATTTTAGTGTATCAAGTTTTGGCGCCGTTGCCGGGGACCAGCTTTTTACCTTTATTTTTCGGTTATTTATTTAGTCTAAAACCTCTAACTTGTTTAATCCCTTTCTTGCAGCGAATGACCCAGATGCATGACCAGTAGACATACTCGGAGCAATACACAAGGGGAATTACTTTCGCTTACAAATTAGGAACTCACAAGTTTAGAAAGAACAAACCGTCAACAAAGACCAAATGCCGCCACAATGGACAACTTTTGCACTCCAGAGCAACTCGCTGCTTCTATACAGCAGATGCAGCAGCAGATGCAACTAGGGTTGGCAATCAAGGACCTGAACCGCGGGTCTGGCCCATAAAGGCTTGCTGCGGGACGGGATTGGGCCTCCATTTGGTAAGCCCACAAAATTGCGGGCCTCGCGGGATGGGTCGAAAGCGGGACGGGTCGAAAGCGGATGGGCTTAACCTGCGGGATTTTGAAGACCCGCAACCCTAAGTCCCCATTTCTGCTTTCACCTTAAACATTGTAGCTCCGGTGATGGTGGTTTCAGGGTCGATGATGCACCGGTGGAGCTTCTTCGAGTCATCATAAGTTGTTTGAAAACTCACTTTCCACCGAAGAAGAAGATCTAGTTCCCGCCATGGGTTCTTCATAGTTTTGCCTATATGTATTTGTTCACATTATCATACATTTTGGAGTTTTAAGTTTCAATATATCTTTAACCGACTTCTATTATTCTTATTTGCAGAAGATGAAGTTGATGGTGAAGAAGAGAAATTTTCATCTTTTTGTCGCTTGTTGGTGATAAAGGTGAAGAACAAAAAGTGTGATTGGTGTTTTCTTTTTATTTATTTTTGGGATTAGCATCTTTGATTAGGTGTTGGTTTTATTTAATTTTGGATTCAGAAAATGAAAGCATTTGTTATGAACTTATGAGTTATAATATTTGGATTCAACAACTAAAGTATTGTTTATTTTAAAAATGTTTGGAGTCTAACAAAAGTAAATAAACTAGTGTTTTGATCCAACTAAAATCTTCAACTAACAAGGGTATTGTCTTATCCAGTCCAATCCTCGACTAAACTCACTTACTGATGCGTCATGAAACTGATAAAGCGTCATGAATCATGTCTTGAAGCGTTCAGGAGCCATATGTCTGTTTGTAATTATATGTCCCGCGGGCCGATCCGTAAAGGCCTACATGTTTTCCGGTACGGGTTTGGTCAGCCATTTTGAAGACCACAGCCCGCGCGGGCCTGACCCGCCGTGACCCGCTTGAAGACGAGCCCGCTGCGGTACGGGACGGGACGAGACGGATCAACCTGTTTGACATTCCTAGATGCAACAGATGCAGCAGCAGATGCAACAGATGCATCAAACAATTGCAACACTGCAACTGGCTGCACAGCAGGAACCACCTGTTCCAATCGGTGAGAGGAACTTACAGCGTAACATCCCTGATACGCGCTCTGCTATCGCTCCACCGCCATGTCAATGGGCGGATTTTGAGATCAAACCCGGCATGATCAATCTAGTGCAGAGAAAGATGTTCCATAGACTGTCAGCTGAGATACCAGTGGAACACATCGAAGCTTTCAAAGAAATTTGCAGCTTCACTTGTGCAAACGGCGTCCCACCCAATTTCATCAAATGCATGCTCTTTCCATTCTCTCTAGCGGACAAGGCTTCACGATTGCTTAAGTCGTTACCTACAGGCTCCCTAACTACTTGGGAGCAGATTAGAGCAGCTTTCTTGGGTCACTTCTACACGAAAGCAAAAACGGCTGCCTTAAGGAACAAGATCTCTTCGTTCAAGCAGCTTGCTTACGGACCATTTAGTGAAGCGTGGGAGCGGTTTAATGATACCCTCAGAAAGTGTCCTCATCACGGATTTGACGATAACCATGTCCTTGGAATCTTCTACAACGGTGTGGATTGGGAGTTCCACAATGCTCTGAATGCAGCGAGCAATAGAGACTTCATGACCCAAACCACTGAAGGAGTTCACGCGCTAATAGAGAACATGACAACCAGTTCATCCAAAAAAAATGAGGAGACTAACCGCTCTAAGAAGGTGCACAGCATGGACACTAAAAAGATTGATGACCTCACCGCCAAGGTTGATAAGCTGCTCAAGAACAATCAGAGCCAGATCTATGTAATGGAAGAAGCCACCATGGAACCAGGTGCTACTGATGCTACAACAGAGACCGAGACATCGGAAGAGAATCAGCAAGAGGTCAGTTACGTCAACGGTCATGGTTGGCAGTTCAAGAATTACTATCCAAACCCTAATGTGAGAAATAACCCGCATCTGTTCCCATACAAGACCAATCCAGACAACCCCAACGACATACCTCAGGGAAATCAGTTCCAAAACCCTGGATATCAGAAGCCATACCTTCAGAGTCAGAATCAGAATGGAAAGATGTTCATCCTAAGCCAAGCTCAGAACCAGTTTCAGAACATGCAGAACAATCCGCAAGCTGCTCCAGCAACTACGAGTGGTCCGCCAGATGAACTGAAGGGAATGATGCAACAACTTTTGCAAGGTCAGCAGATTCAAGGAAAAGCACTGAAACAAGTTTCCAACGAGATCAACACTCGGATGGATAACATGTTCACGGAATTAAATTCCAAATATGATGCTGTAGCAAGCCACATAAGGAAGCTGGATGTTCAGATTGCTCAAACTGCCAAAACAATCAAAAGGCAATAGGGAACACTCCCTGGAAAAACATACAAGAATCCCAAGGACTGTAACGCAGTTGAGTTGAGAAGTGGAAGACATCTCCCAGATCCTGTCTCAAAAAAGCTTACTGCTCAAGTGAAGGGAAAACAGGAAGAGGGAGAACAACCTCCACTTGAGGATGTCCTCGACGACGAACAAGACGCAAAACAGCCAACTGTCATAGAACCTGTAGCTCTTACGACGCAAGAGCAGCCTGTTCCTACTCGCGTCTACACTCCAAAAGTTCCCTACCCAGTCCCTGCTAAAAAATCACGCAAGGATTGCGAAGAGATGAAGTGCAAGAAGATGCTAGAGGAGTTGAATGTCAAACTATCTCTCATGGACGCAATTCAGATGATTCCTTCAATGCGCAGTCTTGTGAAGGGGATAATCTCTGGGAAGACCTCTGCAGACATCGATATCATGATGGTCTCAAAGGAATGCAGCGCAGTCTTTCAAAACAGAACAGTCAGGAAACTGGAAGATCTTGGAAAATTTGTCTTCTCGGTTCAGATTGGAAAAACAGTTTTCGCCTGTTCCTTATGTGATTTAGGTTCCAGTGTGAATCTCATGCCCTACTAAGTTGCAAAACGCATGGGACTAACCAACTTCAAGCCAACCAGGATTTCGTTAGTGTTCGCGGACAGATCAGTCAAGTTGCCAGTAGGTGTTCTCGAAGACCTGCAAGTTCAAATTGGCAACACCACTGTTCCGGCAGATTTCGTGGTTCTGGAGCTCGAAGATGAACCGAAGGACCCTCTCATTCTGGGCCGACCCTTCTTATGCACAGCTGGTGCAATAATTGATGTGCGTAATGGGAGGATCAATCTTCAACTAGGAGATATTGTGATGAAGTTTGAGATGGACGAGCTGCTCGAACGACCTATGCTAGATGGTCAGAACTTCACGGTTGACGACGAGAACGCCGCCTTGACCCCTCAACAAGGGATGATTGAAGAAATCCTAGCAGATGATCCTTTGGAAGTGGCTCTTATACGAGCTAAGTCCGAGCAGAACACATTCAACATTGATGCTGATGGGTGCGAAAAGATGCTAGATTCGAGCCAAAGCATTGAGAAGATGGTCGCTTTCCTAAGTTTGGGGGAGACGAGCAATCAGGTCCCACCAGAAGGAACAACTGCTTCTTAAAGAGGAAACAAACCGACCAACCTGCTCGATGATTCCTGGAGCGAACTCAAGGCTCCAAAGATCGAATTAAAGTCCCTCCCAGCGGGACTCAGGTATGCGTTTCTTGGACCTAATTCCACATATCCTGTCATTGTGAACTCTGAGCTCAATAATGTGGAAACTGGTAAACTATTGTGTGAATTGAGAAAATACCATAAGGCAATAGGGTATTCATTAGAAGATATTCCCGATATTTCACCTGATTTATGCATGCATAGAATACATCTAGAAGATGAATCGATGACTTCTGTAGAACATCAGAGGCGGTTAAACTCAAATCTAAAAGATGTTGTTAAGAAAAAAATAATGAAACTTCTAGAAGCTGGTGTAATCTATGCGATTTCTGATAGTAAGTGGGTTAGTCATGTTCATGTAGTTCCTAAGAAAGGTGGCATTACTGTGGTTGCTAATGCAAAAAATGAATTCATACCTACTAGGACAGTACTTGGTCACCGTATGTGCATTGATTTTCGAAAATTAAATACAGCTACACGAAAGGATCACTTCCTGCTTCCATTTATTGATCAAATGCTTGAGAGATTGGCTAACCACCCATATTACTGCTTTTTAGATGGTTATTCAGGTTTCTTTCAGATTCCCATTCACCCAGACGATCAGGAGAAGACAATTTTCACGTGTCCCTACGGAACTTTCGCCTACAGGAGAATGCTGTTTGGGCTGTGCAATGCCCCTGCGACATTTCAGCGTTGCATGATGTTTATTTTCACTGGCCTAATTGAGGACATAATGGAAGTTTTCATGGATGACTTTAGCATCTATGGGAACTCCTTTTCTGTCTGTTTGCAGGGTCCTTCAGCGGTGTGAGGAAAAGCATCTTGTGTTGAATTGGGAGAAGTGTCATTTCATGGTGCGTGATGGGATTGTTCTCGGCCACAAAATCTCCGAAAAGGGGATCGAAGTGGACAAAGCAAAGATAGAAGTGATGATGAGTTTACAGCCTCCAAACTCTGTCAAAGGAATCAGGAGTATCCTCGGACATGCTGGTTTCTACAGAAGGTTCATCAAGGACTTCTCCAAAATCGCAAGACCACTCACTAGACTGCTCTGCAAGGAGACAAAATTTGAGTTCGATAGCGATTGTTTGGGCGCGTTTCACACGATCAAAGGAGCTCTAGTCAGCGCACCCATTGTGCTACCACCAGACTGGAAGGTTCCTTTCGAGATAATGACTGACGCAAGCGATTTTGCAGTTGGAGCAGTGCTCGGCCAACGAAAAGACAAGAAGCTTCACGTGATCTATTACGCGAGCAGAACACTAGACGAAGCTCAATGTCGCTACGCAACTACAGAGAAAGAACTTATGACAATTGTCCTTGCCTTTGAAAAACTCAGATCTTACCTACTTGGCTCCAAGGTGATAGTGCACACGGACCATGCAGCGTTGAGATACTTACTAACAAAGAAGGATGCGAAACCAAAGCTGCTCCGATGGATCTTATTGCTCCAAAAATTTGACCTAGAAATAAAGGATAAAAAGGGCATCGAGAATGGCGTCGCAGATCACCTTTCCAGAATGAAGATAGATGAAGAAACAACCCCTGATGACAGCCTTCCAGTCGAGCACGTCTACTCGATCAGCCTCGGAAGCATAGCTGAACAACCGCTCCGTCTGGATTTCTCCAGCGCACTGGAACACCTTGTCTGCGCGATAAAAAAGCAATACCCAATCTTCCATGGTTTGCTGAGATTACCAACTATTTGGCCGCTGAGAAAGAACCAGTCAAATTCACTGGCAATGATAAACAGAAATTTCTAAGAGGCGCCATACATTACTATTGGGATGAGCCATTTTTGTACCGAAATTGCAAGGATGGAGTATTCCGACGGTGTGTATCAGAGTCTGAGATTCGAGGAATCCTCTTTCACTGTTATGACTCCTCTTATGCAGGGCACTTCGCAACATTCAAAACCGTGTCTAAGATCCTCCAAGCCGGCTTTTGGTGGCCAACAATGTTCCAAGATGCCCACTCCTACATCTCTAGGTGCGACTCATGCCAGCACTAAGGTAACATCAGTAAACGGAATGAGATGCCTCAGAACTTCATCTTGGAAATAAAAGTATTCGATTGTTGGGGGATTGATTTCATGGGACCATTCCCACCATCCTTCAAGAACGAATACATATTGGTAGCAGTTGACTACGTTTCTAAGTGGGTGGAAGCGATAGCCAGTCCCACAAACGACGCAAAGGTGGTGACTAAGATGTTCAAAACCATAATCTTTCTAAGATTTGGGGTACCACGAGTGGTCATCAGTGATGGGCGTAGTCACTTCATCAACAAGATCTTTGCAGGTCTATTGAAAAAGAATGGCGTGAAACACAAGGTAGCCACGCCATATCACCCTCAAACCAGTGGTCAAGTGGAAGTTTCAAACAAAGAGATCAAGAGCATCCTGCAGAAAACAGTCAACACTAGTCGCAAGGATTGGTCACTCAAGCTAGACAAAGCTCTCTGGGCCTATAGAACCTACAGAACAGCCTACAAAATACCAATCGGGACCACTCCCTATAACCTGGTGTACGGTAAAGCTTGTCACCTGCCGGTTTAGTTGGAGTATAAGGCAGCATGGGCTGTGAAGCTACTCAATTTCGACATCAAACCAGCAGCAGAAAGACGATCCATGCAAATCCACGAGCTGGAGGAAATTAAGTATCTCGCCTATGAAAGCTCAAAGATCTACAAGGAGCGAACTAAGGCCTATCACGACAAGAGGATCATCAGACGAAACTTTCACCCTAAGGATCAGGTGCTCCTTTTCAACTCTAGGTTACGATTGTTCCCTGGAAAACTGCGATCAAGATGGCCCGGACCATTCACCATCAAAGAGGTCCGCTCCTACGGAGCTGTTGTGTTGCTGGACACAAAAGGTGAGGAATTTGTTGTCAATGGTCAATGACTTAAGCCATATCTTGCTGAGACAACATTCGCAGAGGGTGAAGAAATTCCCCTAAGCGACCCTTGTTTAGCCTAACAAGCTAACCAAATCAAGCTAGTGACTTAAACCAAGCGCTTGGTGGGAGGCAACCTACTGGTGAGTGTAAATATTTCTTTTAGATTTTTGTTTTGTGTTTCTTTTAATTTATTTGAAGGATACAAATCAGAAAAGCCCGAGTTACTCAATCGGAACAGTCTACCAGAGCACCATGTATCTCGACGGGTCGGCGAAAGGGGCACAAACGGAGCAAAAAGAAAAGAGGGAGAGGAGAAGAGCAAGCCTCCGACGACCACGCGCCCGGCTGACGGCCGTCGGAGTAGAACGGAGAAAATAGCGTAAAGAAAGGCTAGAGGTTCTGGTTTTTGGAGAGAGAAAGAATTACTTAGGTTGTTTAGTTCCAGAATAAGTTTTCCTTTTTAGTTGTTACTTTTTTATAATTTCCTTTTTATAATTTCTGTAACTTTTAATTGATTTACATTCAGATTTCAGATTGGTCACATCACAACGGCAAGAGATCTGGAGAGAAACATTTTTTTTAATCATCAGCTTATTATACAAGTCTGAATGAATTGTTACAACCTTTTAAACCGACCAAAACCGGCTTCTAAATCACATATGGTTCAGTTGGTCTTCGGCTTTTTTTTGCTTTTTCTTCAGTTCACTTCTATAATTGTGTACAAATGGAATTTTTTTCGTAAACCAATAATGTGACCTCAGTACCTGAAGAAAAGAAATAGTCTTATTATTTTGTGTTGATATTGGATATGCTGCATAGTTTTTGGAGAAGTGGTAAACAAAATTGTCTCTTCTTCAACGATTTCATTCTGCAATAAAAACTCTATAAATTAGTACTTGATTAATTAATAATTTTTTTGGTACCGAGTTGGACAAGTTCAAAATATGACATAAATTGATAAGATAAGACGATAATATTTTTTTAGAAATTTATATGTAAATATATACTCCATTAAAATCATAAATTATTAATCTTTATAGATATAGTTCATTTAAGTACAAACAAAAAAATGTATTGTTTATTTTATATCAAAAATATAATTCATCTCTTTTTTCTTAACACTTCAACATATTTTGATAATATTTCTTAAAATTATATCTAAAGCAATATTTAAATTCCATGAAACACATTTCACACACACCAAATAATATAATTAAAAAACGATTTTCTAAAATTTAATTAATTTATATAAGGTAAAATCTAAAAATAAAAGTTCTTGTAAATTAATAACTCTATAAATTTATAAAATATCATAGTCCAAACAATATTAACATATATAGAGTTTTTACTGTATATTGCAATAGAATAATGCATACTTTCAAGTAGATTCGCTATGTTAGTCGTCCATGTTTGTCCGTTAAGATTCATGTGTTGCCGTCCTCACCAAGGAAGCTATGACTAGAAACTAAACTTGGGATTTATAATGCATGAGAATGTGGATCCTCAGGGGCATCATGGTGATTCCATTGTGGCATTTTCAAAATGAGATATAGAAGTCATTCAGACCTCAAAGAACATAGTTTGGGGGTTTTTGGTTGTTGTATTTTAATGGATATGAAAATCCGAACTAAATCTAGTGTTACTGGTTCTATGATTTTCAAATCTGTATTAAAATCATTTGTTATTGGTTTAATGATTGATAAATTCTATATCAAATCAAGTGTTATTCAATCGTATGGATTTACTAATAAATTTGATTCTATAATGGATTTGAATGGATTTCCTTGGATTTTTTTGTTAAAAATACAAAGACTCTAATCCGAAGGAAAAACTTAGGATTTGTAAATACTAATCCGAAAAATTAAAAATCTGCATATTTTACTTGGATTTATAAATACTACATGAATTTCTAAATCAAACAAAATATATAAACCAATAACACCTTCTTAGTATTTAGTACTCACTAACCAATACTGTGTTTTAGTGTTCATAAGAGTGTGTATATTGAAGAACAAACACCAAAATGTATTTAATAGCAAAATTTACTAGTACACTTTAGATGCAATGAACATGTATTCTGCCTTATCTGTTTCTCGACCTCAAATCTCTGTTCTTTTCTGCCTCCATTGATTAACAGACAAACTCCAAATGGAAGGTTAATCCCCTTTCTCCCTCTCGACATATTTTCGATCTCTATTTCTCAATCAGACAACTCTCTGTGTTCTCTTCAGCCGCCTGTTCTTTTCCGCTTGTTTGTTCCACGCCGCGGCAGTTTCAATTGCGAGCTCCGGTGAGTAGAGCACGATGCGACTGCTAGCTGTCATCAAGTGGAAGAGGAAGACGGTGGATAACCGCATGTAACATGTCTGTTTGAGGTGTACACTTTGTTTGTGTGGATATTGTGAACTGGGAATCTGTATATGTCGATGTCGGGCATATGTGAGGTGCGGATGTGACTTTTGTGGACAGAGGATGTGTGGATGTTATCGGTGTAGACGACAGTTGTGTGGATGCGGTGGCTGTGGACATGAGAGTTAGGGGGGGGGGGGAGTTAAGTGCGCAGTGGTCAGATAAGAGGTGATCAGATGAGATATGGATAACAAAGAAGATCCCGCATGCGTCTTCCATGTTCTGGGTATTTACGAGATTCATATAAGATGATAGTTTTTGCATTTTGTAAACGTTTGTATTTCTTTTTGTATGATACAATCAATTTTTTTTCTGATACTTTTTGTTTAGGAACCAAAAGAAAGATCTATTAGTGAAAGGGTTAAAGCCGTTAAACTAAATTAACAAAACTTCAAACCCATACAACCGAACAGCCGACGAAAACTGCGCCCTATATCCCGGTGAGATTTCACTCTAGACACTTACACAACATGGCGTTTCATAATGCAAACACTCTTTCACCGACTCTTTTTATTTTTTTCTCAGGTCCCACTTCAGCCGGAGAAACAAGAATCACTTGGAAGCCACTCCCCTATCATTAGCCAATATGCCGCACAACACTACCTCCACCCAAACCAAAGCCTACAAGATCACACTGGCACTGTCGCCAACATCGGCATCCATTTACACACTGACCACCAGAGCCTTGACCACAACACTCCCGACCACAACAACACTCCTCCTAACCACGAGAGTCCCATTCACAACACATCCGACCACTACAACAATCACATTAACCACGAGAGTCCCGTCCACAACACACCTGAGAACCACAATCCGACCACCTTTTTTTTGTCCACCACGAACTCCCATTCCCATAGGAACCACAAACCCATGCTCCACCCATTACCAAACACATCTCATCCATCTACATTAGCTCTGCGAAATAGATTCGTTACAGAGACACAACATGTTTAAGAGATTTATAGTTGACTTGGCTCATTTTCTCTTTCACTGTATCTCTCAACACAAACCCAAGCTCTAGCGAAAAAGGATGTCTTCACCTACTTTCACCACCGCTGTATCCCTCTTAATTGCATCATCTACCAAGCAACATTGTAAAATGCTAGCATATCCCCAGCTGTTAGATCTTATGTCTATAAACAGATCTAACGTCCCAAAACAACTCACCTTCTCTGATATATCTACCTTTTAGTAAACACCTTTATCATTTATTGCAACTAGAAACAAATTTAGTTACAACTCTCTAACCTCACGTTGCCTCCTCAAAAGAAGAACTCTTCTCATTACACAAAAGCAAGGTCAATTTTGTCTCAAATAAAACAGGTGGCAAGAGAATGTGTGTCATTTTCACAATGTGTCTCTCAGTGAAAACATAAGTCATGAAGTGTCCTTCTATGTAACTCTCTCTTCTTTCGAAGAGGAACTGTATTGCACTAGTAACTAAAATGACGTTGTAGATCAAACAAAACTATTATTTAATATGATGTATTTCAGTAGTTACTAAAATGGTATGTAGATCAAGAGAAAACTGTTATTTAATATTAATTTAAATAACTGATTAAATTTAAATGTTTCAAAAGAAATTAAGTAATTTATATTAATTACCTTATCTCTCTGTTTGGCTATGTTATTAGTTGGTGACATGTTGTTTTCCTTACCTCAGAAGGGTCATTTCTTTGTACATGCGTACAAAGAAGCATGATTGTACACATGGACAACCTGAGATTCGTTCACAGTGTACACGGTCGGATTGTACACATACTAT
This sequence comes from Brassica napus, assembly GCF_020379485.1. Classification (NCBI taxonomy): domain Eukaryota; kingdom Viridiplantae; phylum Streptophyta; class Magnoliopsida; order Brassicales; family Brassicaceae; genus Brassica; species Brassica napus. Next base: position 42,680,917 of record NC_063445.1, read on the forward strand.
TTTGATTGTACAATATCAATCAATGTTAGTGCTGAAGAGACCACATTTGATATAAGCTTGAATTCACAAGATTTATAACACAAGATACTTTGAGACTTAAAACTTGATTCTACAAACTATCCTAACTCGCAAAACAGAACTCTCAAAAACAATACATTGAAAAAAGCTTTTTGATTGATGATTGGAAGATTAACGAGAAATACAAAAATTCTTAGCTTTTATAGGCTATTAGAACTGTCCTCTAATGGTCTAGACTGACAAAACAGAGGAAATAATTATTTAGAAGCAAATAATCGTCTCAGGTGGATGTGCTTTCCGGTAGGGGTCTTGGCTGGCAGTTTCAGCTCTTAACTTCTCAGCTACTTGGGCCATGCATAGGATGTCCTCATCAACATTGGACGGAAAGCTCTCTTGTGCCATTTAGACACGCTCTGACATCTCTCTTATGCGAGCCGCTACATCAACATAGTAACATATCAAAAACTCCATTGAAGCAGTCAATTTGGAGCTAAATGTACAAACTTTGAGATTAAATGGAAGTACCTTGAGCACGGTATTCATAACCCTTTCCACGGAAGTTGTTGGCGATGATGGTTGTAGAATGAGACTTGGTTTGAGAATCGGTGGTGAGGTTGTATAAATGAGTGATTCCTCGATGAGTGTAGTAGAAAATGGAGATTTTTTGCCAGCGGATTCGAACTGTATAGTGAGCCAAGTTTTCAATTTTGAGATTTGGGAGATGCAATCTGAAGAAAAAAAAAAGTAAACAAGAACAAGGGAGATGATGATTTTGCTTAATAATCTTGGTTGTAGATGATGAAAGAACATGAATTAATCTAATGGCTAGGAACATTGGTAGATATAAGTTTAATCAATATCTGGAAAAATAGATCTTGACCGTCGAAATTGGAGACAGATCAATGGTTGCAGTGAAAGCATGTCACTTATCTATTTTATAAGGGAACTAGGCTTTTATGATTGAACTAAGAGATAACTAATTTAGTTAAGAATGAATGAAATAGTTATGGAAAGTGTACCGGTAGAAGAACATAACCAAAAGTGTAATAAATAAGATGAAATTTGTCTTAGAGTGAAAATATTTCTTCTTTATATGTCACGATTACTCACGAGTGCTTAATGTAGGTAGATGAATGTGATATATTCTAGGTTATCCATTTTTGGAACATGCATAAAACGGAAACCTTGATCCGAAGTAGCAACTGTAGTCCACGTTTTATCTTTAATTATTGTTTATTTAGCTGGTTCCTTTTAATCTTTTAATAAAGGAGACTATTTATATTAGGCCTGAGACTTATTATCCGAGATCTGGATTCGATCCGAGATCCGCTCCGGATCCGCTCGGAAAATAGGATATCTGGGGTGCCCGGATCCGAATCCGGATAGTAAAATCTTAGATCCGTCCAAACCGAATCCGGATCCGGATAACTTAATTTTTAGGTCTGGATATCCGGATCAGGATTCGTATTTTTAAAACACATTAAATTTTTAATTTTCATTAATATTTATATTTTATATAATAATATTTATACATAAATTAATTTTATAATATTATATTTTAGTTTTTACAATATTATATATATATATATATATATTTATAAATCTTGTATAAATATTTAATTATGTATTATTTTTAAAATTTTAGTATTTAAAAAAAATTAATTTTTTAAATTAATTTTACGGATCCGGATCCGGATCTGTATATCCGCGGATAATATAATATAAAGACGGATATCCGAAATCCACAAATCCGGATCTAGATATTAAATCCACGGATCCGACAGATCCAGATACCCTAAATTTCTCGGATATCTGGATCATTCCCAGGCCTAGTTTATATGACCCTCTGGCCTCTGCTATGCAACCAAAAATATAGGGTAATTCTCCTAAATAGATCATTTTCAAGTTTTGATCACAAAAATAGACCACATGGACAAAAATAACAAAAAATATTTCATTTAATAGGTAAAATGACCCTAATATCCTAGATATATAAAAAATAGAAAAATAAATAAAAATAAAAAAATATATAAAAAATAAAAAAAAAAATATTTTTTTATAGTTTTAGATTATATGTTTTCAAATTCGAACTTTTTTTATAAATTTTTTGTTTTTATAAATTTGTTTTTTTTAATTTTTTTTTTTTTCAAATTTTCTTTTTGTAATTCGAAAATACTTTTTGAAACTATTTTAAAAATTTTTATTTTAAAAATTTTAATATTTATTTTTTATTTTATAAAATTTTAAATCTCAATCCCAAATTTCTACCCCTCAACTCTAAACCTTAAGGTTTTGATTAGTTAAACCTAGAGGTATAAGTGTATATTTACTTTTTTAATGAAAAATTTTGGTCTTTTTAATCGCTATGATATATATTTGTGACATAAACTTTTTTATTGCTATCCTAGGGTATTCCCCAAAAATATATAGGTTTTTTTTTTTTTTTGCTTACGCTATGTTTTCTTGGTCTCTTAGGTTTCGCAGAAAAACATCATTAGACAAAATCAATTCAACCAATCATAAGAAATAAATGTAAACAAACTTACTAAAATTAAATATTTAAAATTTCATAAATTTTTGAAAACTTTATTTGGAAACAAATTATTTTTTCATAAACATCATTTATTGAAAATGGAGGGAGTACGAATATACTGTCTTTTTGTGCAACTTACTAATATATTGTCTAAGTAAGCGGGATCCCTTTAGTTCAGAGTTTGACAAAATATTATTTAACTAGCATAAGATCTGCGCAAGGCGCAGGGTGAGTTTATTTGTACATATTATCGATAGTTTCTTTTATATATTTGATCATTTTATTTATATATATATAATATTTTTTGTTGTTATTATATAATTTCTTTCCGATGGATCGGATCAATTTTTATTAAAAATAATGGAACAAAACTATAATTAAATACATCATGGGTTGATCAGATTGAACATTAAACAAATTATGATATAAGAACCTTATTTTTTCCATCGAACACATTCTTGAAAAGAGTGAACAGTATTGTTTTCACGGTTGAATTATTTTGACTTTTATCTTCCATATGATTTTGAAAACTTTCAAATCGACCATCGAATTGATACATGTCATTTTAATGTTTTTAGTCGTATACTTAAGGAAAACTTACATTTTTGTAATTTAAAGTCGTTTTAAAAAATTCAAAATATAACATATAAGAAAAAATCTAACATATAAGAAAAATATGACATATAAGGTGTCCTCATTTTTGTATTTTAAAGTCGTTTTAAAAAAAATATAAGATATAAAGTTTCCTCATTTTTGTAATTTAAAGTCATTTTAAAATATTCAAAATATAACATATAAGAAAAAATCTAATTTTTTTATTATATGGTTAATGTGATTGTTTATTTTTTAATAGTATAAAATTAAACAAAATGAAGAAGAATGCAAAAATTGTTATCAAATCTTTATTATTCATAATCATTAATTGCCATATATATGTAAATCATATTAGGTAATTTCGTAACTTTTATTTACGGAAAGAATACACACTTTTTATATTTTAGGTTAATATAATGTTCTCTAGTGGACATTAAACAAATTATGACATAAAAACCTTATTTTTTCCCCTAACACATTCTTGAAAAAATGAACAATATTGTTTACACAGTTGAATTATTTTGACTTTTATCTTACATATGGTTTTGAAACTTTCAAATCAACCATCGAACGGATACATGTCATTTTAATGTTTTTAGTCGTATACTTAAGGAAAACTTACATTTTTGTAATTTAAAGTCGTTTTAAAAAAATTCAAAATATAACATATAAGAAAATTCTAACATATACAAAAAATATAACATATAAGGTGTCCTCATTTTTGTATTTTAAAGTCGTTTTAAAAATAATATATAACATATAAGGTTTCCTCATTTTTGTAATTTAAAGTCATTTAAAAAAAATTCAAAATATAACATATAAGAAAAAATCTAATTTTTTTTATTATATGGTTAATGTGATTGTTTAACTTTTTTTTAATAATATAAATTTAAACAAAAATGAAGAAGGATGCAAAAATTGTTATCTAATCTTTATTATTCATAATCATTAATTGTCATATATATGTAAATCATATTAGGTAATTCCGTAGCTTTTATTTAAGGAAAGAATACACACTTCCTATATTTTAGGTTAATATAATGTTCTCTAGTGTTATATAATTATGGAATAGTGTGACACCATTAGATTAAACTTTACTTTATATTAGATGCTCTAGAATTCTTTGAAATAGAATTTAGAAGGCATTTAGAGTGCCACCAAAGATTTAATGTTTTTTTTAATTAATACCAAATTAAGGTTTTAATTTTTCAAATGCTTCTCAATTAATATATAGGGGATACGATAAAACTAAAAGTCTAGAATATAAAATTTATTAAAAAATCTACTATATGATTCCCCGAAAATGTAACAGCCAAACTTACTGCAAATTTCTTTTACAAAAAAAAAAAACTTACAGCAAATTTTAGGTCTGGTATAAATAATACTGTTCGTCGTAGTGGTGCAATGCATGTAAAATTACCTTATAGTGGATAAGGAGGGGTTATTGCAACCAAAATTTATTTGGAATTTGATAAGTCTCAAAGTTGAGAGATTTTTAAGTCAAGTAAATTTTAACAAATATCGTATGAATTTTCATCAGATATTTTGTATTGACTCCCATTGATTGTTATTAACTATTTTTAGATTTTTTTCCTACCAAAAAAAAAAAACTATTTTAGATTTTTATATATTTTTTTCTCGAAATTGTTTCCTTAGAAGGTAATAATAATACATACAAATTTTTCTAAAAAAATTCTAAAATATATTTGATGTAAAACATATTTATATATCATCTATCAATTAACACATTGCTACGGACCTTTCTTTGTTAGCTATATACAAATATTTTCTTTTTACATATAACAAAGTGTTTTATTAATATATTGACATATAATAGTTTTTTCTCAATATTTTTCGTGTTGTGCTTTAGGAGTGGAGTCAGTGAAAACCACATTTTGATTCTCTTATTAAAATCGACATGATTCACACTATATACATAGAAAAAATGATATATATAAAATAATTAAGAACTGTAAATATGTCTTGATCATATTACTCATTTTTATATAACTTAATTGTTTTTCCATAGTGTATTTTATTTCATTGGTTATTCTATTCCAGTCTCGTTACCCAGACCACGTCAAGTTTGAGCAATAAAGCAGCCTTTCGATGAAAAAAAATAAAATAAATATATATATATATATATAATTTAATTAATTTTATTATAATTGTTTTGTGTAATTTATTTTGTTAATAAATTGGTTTATATTATAATCGGTTTAAATTTGTTGTTAACAATTAGTGTTAAATATTTTTCTTCAGATAACTTATATTTTGAATTATTTTTTATAATTATTTTTGTTATTATATTTATTGTAAAATGTTCTTTTTAACTACGAACGTCTATTATACTACTCAAACTTGAGATGATCTAGGTAACCAGACCGGAATAGAACAACCAATAAAATAAAGCTCTCTATGGAAAGATTCTGAAATCTGATTTTGCGCTCATGGAATATAAATGATTTATTGCACAATGTATAATGTATTTATAAATATATATATTATGCAATGGCTATTATTAAATTATTATATTACTTAAATAAATGATATAACCATTATTTAGGAAATATAAATAAAATAATACATTAATTTAATTGATTTATTATTGATTGAAATGTTTTGTAGTATTTAAACCTGTAAAAGTAAGTTCTATTTATTTTTGTTGTTTTATAAATTATTCGATTTTTGAATTATTTAATTCATCTAAATAATTTGAAAGAAAATTGTTAGAAGTTATTAAAAAGATGAGATCTAATATTTTTTATTGTTTGGACACAAGATTAATTATAGTTTTGTTTGGAAACATAGGTAATAGTATAAAGATTGTTTGGAAACATAATTAGTAATATACAAAAAAGAATATTGGTGATTTAATGTAGGTTTAACTATAAAGTAAAATGGTGTATTTAATTTAAAAATTTACAAAATAAATGTTAGGTCCAACACAATATTTTTGTTTTAATAAGATATATATTTCGTTTAAATTTATATCATACATATAGGTATATGAAATAAATAAATCATGCATATTGATTTCTAATAAGCAGACGGTATACTTCCATGCGCTGGTGAAGCAAAGAAGAGCAAGGAATATGATCACACAACTCCTAGATGAGAATGGAAATGCAGTGGAGGATGAGTAAGGATTAGTAGCCATTGCTACTAGCTATTTCAGGCAAATTTTTGAGTCTTCCAACCCGGAGGATATAGCTGATGCTTTGACAGAGGTCTCAACATCGATTACTGGGACAGTAAATGACGACCTTACAAGACCAGTAACTGAATGGGAGGTCAAATTGGCTCTTTTCGCAATGCACCCAGAAAAAGCCCCAAGGCCAGATGGAATGACGGCCCTCTTCTACCAGAAGTTTTGGGATATTGTCAAAGAGGATTTAACTCTTATGGTTAATAAGTTTCTTTTCGAAGGAAAAATGGCGCAGGGGGTTAAATGATACTAATATCTGCCTAATCCCGAAGACGGATAAGCCGAAAGAGATGACAAAGTTTAGACCTATCAGTCTATGCAATGTCAGCTATAAAATAATATCTAAGGTTTTATGCCAAAGATTGAAGAAGGTTCTCCCACAACGAATATCTGAAACCCAGTCGGCTTTTGTTGCAGGGAGACAGATCATAGATAATATCATGATAGCTCAGGAGATGTTCCACGCACTGAGAACCAAGCATGGTGGACGAGTCAAGAGAATGGCCATAAAAATGGATATGAGTAAAGCATATGATATGATGAAATGGTCATATATTGAGGCTGTAATGTGGAAGATGGGTTTTTCAGAGATATGAATTGGCTGGATTATGAGATGCATCACCTCGGTCAAGTACAAAGTACTCATGAATGGAGAACCAAGGGGACATATTGTCCCAGGTAGAGGTTAACGTCAAGGAGATCCTCTGTCTCCTTTCATATTTATTCTATGTACGAAAGCGCTCGTTAGCCTTCTTAATCATGCAGAGAACCAAGGGAAGATAACGGGGATGCGAGTCGCACGCGCTAGCCCCTCGGCATCACATCTACACTTTGCTGATGATAGCCTTTTCTTTTGTAAGGCGGAGACCCGTGAATGTGAAGAAGTTTTGAAAGTAGTCAGGAAATATTGGAAAGCACCAAGACAATGTATTAACTTTGATAAATCCTCATTACTCTTCGGTAAGAGAATTTCTGCAAATGATCGACATCTGACTAAAGATACACTTGGTATCCAAAACGAAGGGGGAATGGGATCCTACTTAGGAATTCCAGAGGATATTAGTGGATCCAAGTGTAAGCTATTTGCATTCTTAAAAGACAAACTACTACACAGAGTGAATGGATGGACGGGTAGATGGATATAAAAAGGAGGAAAAGAAGTTCTAATAAAATCTATTTTGTTAGCTCTCCCGACATATGTCATGTCCAGTTTCTTGCTCCCTTTCGAGATATGTGAGAACCTTGTGAGTGCCATCGCACAATTCTGGTGGAGTTCAAATTCACCAAAACGAGGGATCCACTGGGCTAAATGAGAGAAGATGTGTGCCCCTAGAGAGGAGGGAGGCATTGGTTTTCGCATGATCCATGAATTCAATCTTGCCCTTCTAGCGAAGCAGCTTTGGCATCTTGTACAATTCCCAGATTCACTAGTGGCGAGAGTTCTCTGGGGAAGATATTATCGGTTGAGTTCGCCTTTACGAATCAGTGCAGTGGATAACCCATCGTATGTGTGGACGAGTATCATAACGGCAAGAAAACTGTTACTTTTGGGCATCATGAGTAAAGTGCACTCATGATATGAAATTAATGTTTGGCAAGATCCATGGATTCCCTCAACTCCAGCAAGACCGGCTCGCCCCAGAGCCCCATTAGTACATCCAAAGATGACAGTCATTAATCTTATTGATTTTGAATCAAAGGAGTGGGATGCTCGAATACTGGAACAGTATGTAGACCAAGAGGACATACCAATGATTCAGAGTCTGGCCATAAGCCCTACTCATCGACGTGATACCTTTTGCTGGAGCTACACCAAAAATGGTCAATATACAGTTAAATCTGGATATTGGGTAGCTACAAATATACTGACAGATGTTGAGGAAAAAGAAGTTGTTGAACCCAGCATAACCAAACTTTAACCCTTCGCTTGGAAAGTCAATTGCAACTAATTTCAGGGTAGGTAGCTGTCACAAGGAATCTGGTACGTCGCAATGCGATGTGATAACTACTGCCCAAGATGTGGAGAGCCAGAAGAGACGGTTACTCATGCGATCTTTGAATGCTCACCGGCAATACAAGCATGGGAACTATCATCAACACCGTCAAGCCCTCAGACTTTCCCTACTTCGAGTATCTACACCAACATGGACTATCTCTTTTGGAGGAAGAATAGTATTATGGAACCAGAAAATGACAGAGACCCATATCTTTGGATAATTTGGTATATTTGGAAAGCGAGGAATGATAAGCCATTCAGAGGTATAGATAGGGACCCTTTGAAGTTAGTCAGATATGCAGAGAGTGAGTGCCAGGCATGGTACATTGCAAAGGATTCTATACCTGCTCCCCCAGATGCACAAATTGTTGAAGTCACACAAGCCTTAAGCTTGGAGAATATTTGTATGGTGGATGGTTCATGGACCTCTACGGATCAATTCAGTGGAATTGGATGGGTGTGGAAGGATGACAGAGCGAAGATCCAACTAATGGGGACAAGGAACTTAAGGAGGCGTGAGACACCACTACACTCTGAACTGGAAGCATTAAGATGGGCAATGGAGAACATGCTACAGCATTCGACATGTTAGAGATTTGGGATGGATTGCAAGGACCTAATTGCAATGGTAGCAGATCCACAAGCATGGCCAAATTTCTCAACCGAGCTGGAGGTCATTCAACTTCTCAAGTTGTATTTTTCGGACTTCAAAATTGAATACTTCCCAAGGGTGCAAAATGGAATTGCTGACTCGCTAGCTAGGAATGCCCGTTTATTTCATAGATCTTTGTGCTTTATTGGTTGTTTTATTCCGGTATGGTTACCCAAACCACCTCAAGTTTGAGTAATAGAATAGCCGTTTGTTGTAAAAAAAAAAACCAGACGGTATACTTCATTTTGGTGATCAAAAAAATATAGGAGTAAATAGAATCTAAGTATAACGAAATTAAATATATTGATTTAATTGTTTAACAATACTTAAATAAAGAGTTTAAACATATCATAGATCCCATTTCAGTTTCCAAATAAAAACATCACTCCGGTCTGATGAGTTTTAATCGGATTCATTTTGCGAAGTAAGAATCTGCTTATAAAGTTATCATTATTATCACTGTATAATTTTACACTTATATACTTGGTATTTTGTATATAACATACATTGATCGTAGCACATTAACTTCTGGCATGTAAGGGTTCCACAGTACTTGGTTGTATTCATTGAATCATGTAAGAATAACTAAATTTGGAGGTAAATGACATATAAAGTTTAATGTGGGTATTAATATTTAAAAAAAATACTAAAAGAATACCATATGGGAACTGATTTTTTATTTTTTTTTTGCAACAAACGGCTATTCTATTACTCAAATTTGAGGTGGCCTGGGTAACCAAGCCGGAATAGAACAACCAATAAAACAAAGAGATCTATGAAAAGAACGGGCATTCTTAATTCCTAGCTAGCGAATCAGCAATTTCATTTTGCTTCCTTGGGAAATAGCTGATCCTGAAGTCCGAAAAACACATCTGAAGATTTGAATGACCTCCAGCTCAGTTGAGAATTTTGGCCAAGCTTGTGGATTCATTATCACTGCAATCAGGTCCTTGCTATTTGTCCCAAATCTCTGACATGTCGAATGCTGTAGCATGCTCTCCATTGCCCATTTTAGCACTTCCAGTTCCGAGTGTAATGCTGTCTCACGCCTCCTTAAGTTCCGTGTCCCCATAAGTTGGATCTTTCTCATGTTATCATTCCAAACTCATCCAATTCCACTAAATTAATCTGTGAAGGTCCATGAACCATCCACCATACAAATATTACCCAAGCTTAAGGCTTCTTGTCTTTCTTTAACAGTCTGTGCATGTGCTTGTGGAGGAACATGTATAGTATTCTTTGCATTGTACCAAGCTTGGCATTCACTCTCTGCATACCTGACTAGTTCCAATGGGTCTCTGTCTATACCTCTAAATAGCTTATCATTCCTAGCCTTCCAAATATACCAGATTATCCAAGGATAAGAGTCTCTATCATCTTCCGCCTTCATAATACTACTCTTCCTCCAAAAACGATAGTCCATATTTGCATGTATGCTCGATATAGGAAAAGTTTGAGAGCTTGACAGTGTTGATGATAATGCCCATGCTTGTAAGGCGGGTGGGCATTTGAAAATCGCATGAGTAACAGTTTCTTCTGGCTCTCCACATCTTGGGCAATAGTTATCACATCGCATATTACGGCGTATCAGATTCCTTGTTACCGCTGCATGTCATGAGATTAATTGCCATATAAGATGACAAATATTTTGTGCTGCATTCACTTTCCAAGCAAAGGTTTGAAGTTTGGTTAAACTAAGCCGTAGAACTTTTATTTCCTCGTCAGCTGTCATCAAATTTGTAGCAACCCAATATCTAGATTTGACTGTATATTGACCATTTTTGGTATAGCTCCAGCAAAATGTATCACGTCGATGAGTAGGGCTTATGGCCAAACTCTAAATCATCGGTATGTCCTCTTGACCATATGGGTACTGATTAATATGCCAAAAACGCAATAAACATAGTTCAGGTTCTCCACATTGTTGAGCACAAACTCATTCTCGCTCAAACTGAACGGCAACGACACCAACTGCTTGTCATTCAATTATACGTTCGCTATGTATAGCAAACTTTTTATTATTAAATAGTATATATACTAATATATAGACCTATATAGTAACAATGAACACACCTATCATCCTCAATCGAGAGACTCAAAATGCAAGATATTTTTTCTTAGATTTGTCATTCAAAAAGAATTAGAGTGGTGTACAACTTATTATCATGCCAATAACATCTGAAAAAATATTTCATTAAACAAACAAAATGATAATAACTTTTAGAATAAGGTAACTTACGATTACTTACCAAAAAAAGTTTTGAAGTCAAGCCTCCTGTGGATAATATCAACGAATTATTAAGGATAGAAAAACAACGAAGTTGATACATAAGGAATGTTCTTGACATGGTTGACATAGTGAATTTGAGCTTAAAGATGTTATCCGTTGTCCTGGTTCTACCAACATTTTTTTTTTATCTTGAAATCCTTGATAGAATACCACATGTTTTCCCGAAATTCATCAACAAAGTATATCACACATTTATGAGGAATTGTTGCTTGGATTTTTTTCCCCTAAAATGGACATGGTAATACTATAAAATCATATATTTGAACATGCTACCATATATATAATCCCATCTAATAAACATAACTATAAACGATATTCATTTGTACATGCAATCAAATAATTCAAAATCGATAAGGATGTATAACAGCTAACCTCGAAATAAATTATATTCATTTGTTAGATTCTATGAGGGATAAACCTAAAATATAGATACGCTAAGGTGATAAATATTTCCTTCGAGGATTTTTTTTGTAATTCTTGTGTTCTAGAGTAGCTAACTAGAACCCTGAATTTAGGATAATTAGGCGCACACGACAGCATGGTCTTCTACCTGAATTCATTCTCTTGAGCTAGGATTTCTAGAAACAATCGACAGCTGATTTAGTTAATACTAGTGAACCTATCGAAGAGCTCGGTAAAGCTTGCCTAAGTAAACATCGATCAACGTTCGAACAAAATCAACAAGCGACAACTGAGATATTAGACTTAGTGAATATGATTTATCGCACGCGGAAGCTGGAATACTTTGCAATTAGAATTGGAGTTCTAGTTTTGAAAACCTTACCAAATATATCACTATAAGCCTGATCCTGATTACCTGAAACCTTAGATCTAGCTATTTCTCATAATTTTTTACAACCTCAACCAGTCAATCAATCAACTGAACAACTACCTTGTTCACCCTTGCTCTTTATTAATTAATCTGTTTGCCTAGCTTAATCATAAGTGATTAGGATCTATTGTGTGCCTTAGCTCCTTGTGGATTTGATCCCTAAGTACTGCGAGTGAACATCTTATTTGCGAGAGTACACGTCACTCCTAGGGGTAATTTGAGTGTTATCAAATTTAGCGATGTTGTCGGGGAGCTTCTATTGCCATAGATCTTATTTGTTAGATTTAGTCTACGTTTTATTGTTACTGATTTTTCTCATAAATTTTAACTTTATTTCTTTCAGGTGCATGCCCATCAGTACCAGAAGCAATAAGGAAAAATCGCTGCTATTCTCAGATCCCGCAAGCCTAGAACACACGACACCGAGAGAGGAACATCGACCGATGGAGTCATTCGAGCACCGACCGACACATTCTGTTCAGCATCTATCGACCCTTTCTATGGAATCAGTTGCATCGTGCGAGACAGTGAGGATCATGACTCACGAAGAGTTCACAGCTCGACACTCTCATCCACCCCATCCCTATCGTGTTACCACGGAAGACATCGATCGACAACAGTATGTCATCGATCGACATCAGAATTTAGGCAATGATCGACAAGAGTTCCCTAGCGTCGATCGACACCCACCTACCTAGCATCGACGTAGCCAGACTAAATGCACTCAGAAACCTATATAAACCTTCAGCGACATCAACATACAACAACAGTCAACAATCTGAAGATGGATCAGAGCCTATGATGGTTGAACAGGCTACTGAGGGACTAACCTTGAAGATAAGGAAAGAAAAGGCTCCCAAGCATCTAAAGAGAGGAGCTAATGACAAGAAGATGGATAGCTTCACTAAAAGTGTTCTCAGGATACCCATGAATAAGCCATTCGGTGAGGTTTACTTTACCCACAAATTGTGGAAGTTCTTCATAGTAACCAAGGAGACTGAACATGACATTAAGAGGATGTTCCATTAGGCCAGAGAGAAGATGAGGCAGAGGATTACACTGAAGAAATAGAGTGATCCTAAGAAGTTTGTAGTACCATGTTTGATAAGAGGCATTGACTGCCCTAGTGCACTCTATGATATACCATGGATTTCACCCATTTTTAGTCATGGTATATAAGTGTTTTAAGATATATTTATTATGTTTTAGAGTCTTTTCAAAGCAATTACAGGTTCAGCTACTTGATAGAAGGAAATGATGCTTTTGGGACACTTTGGAGTACTTTTACGCGTAGAGAGTCGATCGACGCTTGAAAAGCAATATCGATCGACCAGAGCCAATTAAAATCGATCGACAGTCGTTGAGCGCCATCGATCGATATTGGATCACTCGAGGATTAATCACGAAATTAGAAGACTTCATTTCCATAAAGTTTATTAATTGCAACCTAAGCCCTTAGCCGCCTTTGAGGCTATATGTACTAGGGTTTTATATCATTTTAGAGGCAGACTGACCTAAAGACCTAGTTTGGGAGAAGAAGCATTTTGGCTATCATTAGAAGAGCTTAGGAATGGAGAGATAGAACTGAGACTGCATAACAGAGAAGATCTTGAACTCCTTTATTTCTATTACTTTTATTTTATGTGTTCAATATTTAATTTGAGTTCTATTCAAACCATCATGACTTTGTCTCTCATGAATATGTCTGAGTAAACCCAATTGTTAGATTTAGGTTTCTCATAAGGGTTGAAAGTATGTGCTGCTAATAAGACTGTTAAAAAGGTGTTTTGATTGTTCTTTCATGCTTGTTAAGCTTAATGCTAAAATTATCACCCTCATTTTAGGTCTAAAGATTAATTGAGATAACCAACTGTTACCCTCAATACCTGAAATAGCCAACATGATCTAACTGACTAGATAACAACGAGAGTTGGTCTAGAAAGTTAGAGAACACCTTCAAACCCTCTCGCAAGGCTTTCTAGAAGAACCGTCGATCGACGCGACTATCGTTGTGTCGATCGATTGTTCGAAAGGTGTATCGAACGATGTGCATCACGTCACATCGATCGACTCTTTCTCGAGATCAAAAGACGACAGTTGAGATCCGAGATCTAGTAAAGAAAACCTATCTGGTTTTACCATTGTTTGAGTTCAAAAACCGTCAAACCCTTTAGTCTAAACTAAGTTGCTTGCTTTCATACCTGAGAATTTGCCTAAGTCTAGCTGTTTTCCCATCTTTAAAACAACTTCAACTTAAACAGCCGAACAATTTCCTTGTTCAACTCATCATTTACTGCTTTTAAACAAACAAACCTCTTAGTCTATCTTTATTTCTAATCCCTTAGATCTATTGAGTAATCCTAGAATCCTTGTGGATTCGATCCCTAAGTACTGCATCTGAACCTCTTATTTGAGAGAGTAATTCACTCCTTAGGGTAATTTGAGTGATATCAAATTTGGCGCCGTTGCCGGGGACTCTTTTTTATTACCATTAGATTTAACTTAGAATTTAGTATAGACTTGTTACGAAAAACTTGCTAAGTTTTCTTTCTTTCCCTGTCTACGCATACACTAAGAATGGAGAACATAGAACTCGGCCGAGCATCGATCGACGAAGATGTAATGTTATCGAGCGAGGTGGAGACCAAAGAATCGACTGACACGGAGCTCCCGACATCGATCGACACCGCCCAGCCGTAAGCAGGTAAGTCTTCTCTTACAGAGCTTATTGATGAGGAAGTAGTCCAAACTGAACCAATAGGTCAATTGAGCAATGAGACTAGCCAAACTAAACAGGGGACTGAAATCCCTGTTGAGATAAATCCCACCTTGATAAAAAGTGAAGAGATAAGATTGCCTTTGCAAGACTACCTTGACCCTGGTAGAACCTATTCCAATAGGCCCACTATTAAAATACCAGGAGACGATACCAAGAAATCTAAGTTCAACGCAGATTACTACTGTATGGTTCGTCGAAACCCATTTCGTGGATCTGTCTCTGAGCACCCGCAAGATAACATCGAAGGTTTGGAAGAATTAATCCCAGATGAATACAATCGTTGCAAACTATTCTCATTTTCCCTAGAGGGAGAAGCTCTCAGATGGCTAAACTGTTAAGCAACAGGATCCCTTACTTGTTGGGAAGAGATTAGAAACGCCTTCCTTAAGAAATTTTTCGATGATGATCGCTATTGGGAAGTAAGGAGACAAATCTTTACATTCCGCCAAGATCCACGTGAATTGTTTAAAAACGCCTGGGGAAGATTCATGAGCTATGAACTTGAATGTCCCCATCATGGTTATTCAGAACCACAACTCCTTAACATCTTCTATGGAGGTGTTAACTTGAGCTACAAAACTACACTCGACACGGCGAGTGAAGGAAATTTCGTCACTAGGAGCCCCGAAGATGCTAGATGCCTTATCAAAAATGTAGCAACGGGAAAATCCTATGAAAAGCTGGATGAAGAAATAGGAAATTCGATAAATTCAGAAGATAATTCAGATTTGGTAGAGATTAAGAATTCCCTCAATTCGCTTCACTTTTTTCGTCCAAATCAACACCGATCTGATAAAGCCCAGATCAAAAACGATGCCTTGTCTGATATGAAAAATCAATTAGAAGAAGAGACAAGCTATTCAGACCCCTATCCCGTATTTAACATTGATAGTTTCACCCAAGCTTATGACATTGCTGTGAAATCACGCACTGGAAAGGAAAAGTTTAATATCAGACAAGCACTTACTGTCAACCGTAAAACAAAGTCAGATTTTTACGGAAAAATAAATATGGTTTACGGAAAGTTAATGGAGAAGGCAGATTCTTTGAGTGAGCTTATCCGAAAATTAGAAAGTAAAGTTGCTGAAATTGCGACTGCCATTAAAAGAGAGACATGACGTCTTACCGGGAGAACTGATTTAAACCCGAGACGTCAAGTCAGTGCCGTAATGTTGCGTAGCGGAAAACATCTCGCGACAAACACGAAGAACAACACCAAAATTGGTAGTTCTGCCAATGTTGATGAAACAGGCAAAAACAATTCTCAGCCTATACTTCTTGATGACCCTGACTCAAAACCTTCTCGCGAAAACAGGAAGTCTACCGCTGAAAAAAATAAGGAAAAGACTATAGACTTAGAAGTAGAAGATGATTCGGATATTGAGGCCGAAATCGATCGTCAGTATGGTAACCACGTCGATCGACCGGTGAACCCTGTCGTCGATCAACTTTCAGATAACCCTATCGATCGACATTCCACTCAACCCGAACCAACGATTGAAAGAGTCTATAGAACCCTACCCCCTTATCCTCCTAAAACGCAGACTAAAAAATCATTAGAATATGCAATCTGCAAGAAAGCATTGGATAGAATTTCTATGGAGATGTCCCTTAGTGATGCTATGAAAATAGCACCTTCGATAAAGAAGTGTGTGAAGGATATGACGTCTCCAAACTATCCAACTGCGGAACAAAGCGTGATGATTGTGTCAGAGGAAGTAAGTACCATGATTCGAGGAGAAACTCCAACTAAGGGGCCTGATCCTGGTAGTTTCGTCCTAGATTGCAATATACAGAACACGCGTTTTCCTCGATCTTGGCTCTAGCGTGAATCTTATGCCTTACTCCATCGCAGTAACCTTGGGATATAACGAGTTTATGCCAACTCCGATAACCTTGGTTCTAGCTGATCGGTCTATTAGGGTACCTGAAGGGATTCTCGAAGACGTTCCCGTAAAAATTAATGATTGCTTCGTGCCTACGGATTTTGTTGTGTTAAAATACATACAAGAACCAAAAGACCCCCTCATTCTGGGTCGGCCATTCCTAGCTACATCTGGAGCGATCATTGATGTGAAAGAAGGACGAATAAATTTGAACATCGGGGACATTTCGATGACCTTTGATATGGAAAGGCTAATCAAGCAACCCTTGATAGATGACCAAGCCTTCTATGTGGAAGATGTTTCTGAGCTAGATAAGGAATCTTTCATAGACATGTGCTCAGACGACCCCTTAGAAAATGCTCTTACCATTATGGAAAAGGAAATCTTGAGCACAGATAATAGGACAGACGATTACGTGCGACAGATGGATGCAAGTATCGAGGTTGCGAACATCGAAGAAGATGATGACTCAGACATTACCGTCGATCGACAACCATCTTCATTATCTAATTGGTCTAAAGACAAAGCAGCAAAGGTTGAATTAAAACCCCTCCCCAGTGGTCTTGAATATGCATTTCTTTATGACCAATTCTACCTTGTTATTGTCAACGCCAATCTCACTAGCGGAGAACTTGCGTTATTATTAAATAAACTACGCAAGAACAAGAAAGTAATCGGGTATTCTCTCGATGATATACCTAGTATTTCTCCTGATCTTTGCATGCACCGTATTCATTTGGAAGACGACGCTAAAACGTCGATAGAACAGCAAAGGAGATTAAATCCGAATCTAAAAGAAGTAGTCAAAAAGGAAATTATTAAACTCCTAGATGCTGGAGTTATCTATCCTATTTCGGATAGTAAATGGGTAAGCCCCGTACATGTTGTACCCAAAAAGGGAGGTATTACAGTAGTGAAGAACGAAAACGATGAACTCATCTCGACCCGTGCCGTCACTGGACATCGGATGTGTACCGACTATAGGAAATTAAATGCCGCTACTAGGAAAGATCACTTTCCCCTGCCCTTTATTGATCAAATGCTGGAACGTTTAGCCAATCACCAGTATTATTGTTTTCTTGATGGATATTCCGGATTTTCCAAATTCCCATACATCCGAATGATCAAGAAAAGACAACCTTTATATGCCCCTATGGAACATTTACGTATCACAGAATGCCATTTGGTCTTTGTAATGCTCCCGCCACTTTCCAACGTTGCATGATGTCAATTTTTATAGACATGATCGAGGACTTTATGGAAGTCTTTATGGATGACTTTTCAGTCTACGGATCAAATTTTAAGAGTTGCCTCGATAATTTATGCAAGGTATTGGAAAGATGCGAAGAAAATGACCTTGTCCTAAATTGGGAAAAATGCCATTTTATGGTTAACGATGGCATCGTATTAGGCCATAAGGTTTCCGCTGCTGGTATACAGGTAGATAGAGCTAAAATCGAGGTGATGACCTGTCTACCCGCACCCAAAAATGTAAAAGACGTGCGAAGTTTTCTCGGACACGCCAGCTTTTATAGGAGGTTTATACAAGACTTTAGCAAAATTGCTAGACCTTTAAATAACCTCTTGTGCAAGGAAGTAAATTTCTATTTTACACCATAATGCATGAAAGCTTTCGAAGATTTAAAAAAATCCCTTGTAACTGCCCCCGTCGTTCAAGCCCCCGACTAGAATCTCCCTTTCGAGATCATGTGCGATGCGAGTGATTTTGCGATAGGAGCAGTTTTGGGCCAAAGAAAAGATAAAAAGCTGCATGCCATCTACTACTCCAGTCGTACGCTTGATGAAGCGCAACGGAATTATGCAACAAAAGAAAAAGAACTACTCGCCGTAGTTTATGCATTTGAAAATTTCCGTCAATATCTAATTGGCACACATGTGATAGTTCACACTGACCACACTGCCATTAAATATTTGATGCAAAACCTCGACTCATACGCTGGATTTTACTACTCCAAGAGTTTGATATTGAAATTAAAGATAAACGAGGAGTAGATAATGGAGTCGCTGACCATCTTTCTCGGATCAGAATAGAGGATAACGTTCCTATAGACGACTTCTTCCCAACATAGAACGTTGCACAAAGAGACACATCTTTCTTAGGTCAAATTTCTCTCACTTCCGATGAGAAATCAATCGATGAAAAATAAAACATATCGATCGATTCCAGTAGTGATACATCGGTGGATAACGACAATATCACAACGCCTCGATCCCCTAGTAACAACAATCACGACACCTCATCTATAAAAATAAATATTGACATAAAGGTTAACGTTGCTGGTGATAAGATTAATCTCACACCTAATGAAGAATCGCAACGAGAGGTGCACACAATTGGTAGGAACTCGAAAGATCGACCCTGGTATGCTGATATAGTAAACTATTTGGCAGCCGAAGTCAAGCCTGAAGAACTCAAGGGGTATATGAGGAAGAAATTCTTCAGAGAAGGTAGAAGATATCATTGGGATGAACCATACCTCTACAAGCATTGCTCTGATGGGATATACAGACGATGCGTATCCGAAGCTGAAATTCCGGACATTATATACCAATGTCATGGATCTGACTATGCAGGACATTTTGCCACCTACAAAACAGTTTCAAAAATCCTTCAAGCAGGATTCTGGTGGCCGACGACTTTTCGCGATGTCCATGCATTTATAACACAATGTGGCAAATGCCAAAGACGAGGAAAAATCAGCAAAAGACACGAAATGGAACAGAAGTTCTTTCTGGAAGTCGAAGTCTTTGATTGCTGGGGGATAGATTTCATGGGTCCTTTCCCATCCTCATACGGAAACAAGTATATACTAGTCGCTGTGGACTGCATATCCAAATGGGTTGAAGCAGTAGCTTCCCCAACCAACGACGCATCTGTAGTTATTAAGCTTTTCAAGAGCATAATCTTCCCGCGGTTTGGAGTTCCTAAAATAGTCATTAGTGACGGTGGAACCCATTTCATCAATAAGGTCTTTGATGGATTGCTTAAAAAGAACAGTATTCATCATAGAGTAGCTACGCCCTACCACCCACAAACCAGTGGACAGGTAGAAGTCTCTAATCGGCAAATCAAAGAAATTCTAAAGAAAACTTTAGGTATTTCCAGAAAAGATAATGCACTTTGGGCCTACAGAACCGCCTATAAGACACCGTTGGGAACAACACCATTCCACCTCCTTTATGGCAAATCCTGTCGTTTACTAGTCGAACTGGAGCATAAAGCAGCTTGGGCCACTAAACTTCTGAATTTTGATATAAAGCCTGCTGCTGAAAGGAGACTCATCCAGCTTAACGAGCTTGATGAAATCTGACATTTAGCCTATGAAAATTCGAAACTATATAAAGAAAGGACAAAAGCGTACCATGATAAGAAGATCTTATCCCGACATTTTGAACCGGATGATCAAGTCCTTCTTTATAATTCTCGGCTAACACTATTTCCTGGAAAACTTAAATCTCGTTGGTCCGGACCATTCACAGTAACAGACGTAAAACCCTCCGGAGCCATAACTCTACAAAGTGATAAAGGGGATGAGTTCTTAGTGAACAGCCAACGAGTGAAACATTATTGGGCCAAACCGCCAGCAAATCAGCCCATTATTCTAAAACCCTCTGATAACTAGTTTATTCAGGAAGTCGAGCTAAAGACTTTAAAATTTAAGCGCTGAATAGGAGGAAACCCATTTTCTTTTCAAAAAAAAAAAACTTTTTTTTTTTATTTTTATTGTATTTTTATTTATATCAATATTTATATATATATATATATATTTTATTATTAGCAAAATATTAGGAGTAATAGAAATCAGGAGTCGTTTATTTGGAGAAATATCGATCGATGTAGCTGTCTTGCCATCGATCGATGCAGACATATCGAGGGTTAACCTCATTTAACTGGACATCCGCCTCTTTCTCCTCTCATTCCCGAAACCCTAAAAAAATCAAAACCTCTCTTTTCTCTCTCGATTCTTGACGAAATATCTCCGTTTCTCGCCCTAATCCACTCGATTTCTCATTATCTATCTGTTTAGTTCATTCACTCACCCGATCGACAAGGTTTGACTTCGAAATTCTCTATTGTTAGGAATTTTTAGAGTTGAGTTTTGAGATGCACTAGAACTTATGATTAGGGGCGGATTTGGGATGGTTTTGATGTTTCTAACGATTATCTACTGTTAGGATTATAGATTTTATTCTGTTAATGCCCTGAAAGTGCGATTTGGAATTGAGTGATCTTTGCAGGTTTCGCGATTCGACATCGATCGATGCAAACTCTATAGCGTCGATCGATACCCTTATTGTCGACTAATTCTTATTGACATATATCGATTGATGTCTCACATACTTCATCGATCGATATCACAATATATCGACAACACTATCTCACTTCTACTCCCTTTTCTGTTTGTTTTCAGATGAGCTCAGACGAATATGCAGATAGACGTGAGAGGAGGACGAAGAGGAGATACGACGAAGCTAGCACATCCATACAGCACCGCGACCCTTGGCCTCGTGATGATAAAACATCCATCGACACATTCGAGGAGTTCGCTAACCCGAAGAAAGCGGTCAACAGCAAGGAGTGCACCAACCGCGTGCTCAAGGACGAGTGGGACGACTACGACAACTTGTTCTACAACGCTTGATTTGGCGTCTTCATCGAGCCCACACGGTTCATCGACCCATACATCTTACAGAAGCTCCGGATCGAGACATACATCAGGGAGATGATCACGCAGCTCGGAGTTGGTACCATGGCCACTCGCGCATACGATCTCCACGTCGACTTGGTCAGACAGTTTTTGGCCACAGTCGAGCTCACCTACAGCACCTCGAAGGCGAGGGTAACAGGAGATGGTACACTGACCTTCTTCGCCAGGGGAATTCAATACAGGATCTCCATCCCCGAGCTCTGCCGCATCTACGGTTTCGATGAGGCTGCATCTGCGAGCAAAATTCCACCCTTCCTAGGCCTCAACGGATTCTGGGAGATAATCGGCATGGGAGCATGGGACTCCAACTCCGCTACGCAGACAGACATCCGTCACCCCACCCTCCGGTACTTTCTATGGGCTCTTGCAAACACGTTGGTTTGCAAGATGGAGCCTAACAAGGTCAGGATACAAGAGCTTACACTACTCTTCTGTGGAGTAAACAGCTTGGTGAACCTGACTCATCTCGATGAGATCGACGACGTGGTGACTCCAAACCTCGGAGCCATTTTTGCTGTGCACTTGGTGGACTTGAAGAAGAAGCCCTTCACGGGCAAAGGCAGGAAGAAGGAGACGGTTGGGAGTTTGCTGACACCGATCTTTGAGTATCTTGGCATCCACCTAGACCCGAGCACAGCTGACCGCTCCCACCGCTTCTTGGATGAGCAACACCTGATGAAATCAGGTTGGCTCAAGGAGGAACTTCTCTGGAGTTTTAGGATGGGGAACCAGCACCGTCTACTGCAGATGCCGAACAGGATGATCACAGACTTCGATGATCAGGTTGATAGGCTCCGGTTCATGCCCGATCCCCAGCTCCTCGGCGATCTTCCGGCCATCCCGCGCAGACCTCCCGGAGTGCGTCGAGCCAGAGCTACACAGGGACCACCGGAGGCACCTCTTCCTGATTTCCCGATCATACCAGACATCTCTATGCACGATCAGGGAGACTTTCAGAGGGTAGTTGTGGATGCTCTTTGTGCCATCTGGGCTAGAGTATCTTGCACAAGCAGGAGGACCATCAGAGCTCACTCACCAGCAGCAGCAGGACCTTCTAGGCAGCGCAGGGATCCTTCGTTCGGGAGTGACGACGAGTTCAGCGAGGCCACCGACTAGTCCTCCCATTTCTATCTCTTTCCCTTATGAACTTGTTTTTCTATTTTTTGAACTTGTAGGATTTATATTTTAGACATATCTATGCTTTATGTTTGAGACTGTTTACTTATTTCTTATGTTTGGAGTGTCAAACAGAGCTAACTACACTGACAGATCACATGAGTTAGATTCCAGACATGACGCAGAATTTTTTGTTCCTCGCCATCGATCGACACGGAGAGGATGGTATCGATCGATGTACGGGACAGATAGGTACGACACTTTGCTCTAACATCTCAAACATCTAACTTTGCTTATCACCACCTTTGGACACTTTACACCGAGACGGTGTAATTTAAGTCTGGGTGCGGTTGTTCTAACACCATCTTCTTGAGTTTTGTCAAAAATATTTTCAAAAATAATCTTATTAAGTCAAGAAGGGGACTATCAACTTATGATTTTTACTTGAATGTCTAACCACTTTTTAGCACCATTCTAGATTTACTGACTGCAGATAGTACTAAAGATGCTAAAGTGGATCAACCTGTCAACTATACACACTTGCCTAGCTTGTTTGAAAGAACCAAAGCTAACCTCCAATACTAAACCTGACCCAACTGCTTGTCTTGGGGCTTGGTATACACGGGATCGGATTCTTCAAACAAGTTTGGAAGGTAAATCCTTGTGTAGATTTATCACTTTTTCTCTCTCTATTACAACCCTAGATTTATAGGTAGAGATATTTATTGTTCAAAAAAAAAATAATATATATATATATATATAATAGGTGACTAGTTAGGTGGAATATGAACAGGACTTGGTGGATACAACCATTAAGGCTTGCTTCATAAGGATTCCAACAAAAAGAATTTGAACGGGACTTGGTGGCGGCAATCTTCAAGGATCGATTCATATGAATTCTTGGATATAGGTCAAAAAGAAATGAACAGGACTTGGTGGCAACTAGGCCTGGGCAAAATAACCGGAACCGAAGAACCGAACCGAAACCGAACCGAAATACCCGAAACCGGAACCGGACCAATACCTTCAAATACCCGAACGGTTCCTATATTTTAATATCCGAAATAACCGAACCGAGCCGGAACCGAACCGAGAATCGAACGGGTATCCGAATATATAAAAATATTAATTATATATACATATAACATCACTAAATATATATTTTAAATTTAAAATTCTATTAAAAGTACTTGAAAATAGTTGAGGATAACTAAATTATTATAAAGTATCCAAACTACCCGAAAGTATCCAAAACTATCCGGATAGTTTTATCCGAAATATTCAAAGTAATCCGAAATATCCAAAAATTTTATCTAAATCATCCTAATTATTTGATATTTTACCTTAAATAACCGATATTTTACCTTAAATAACCAATATTTTATCCAAATTATCCAAACTACCCGAACTATCCGAACCCGAACCGGATCCAAATGAGAACCAAACTTTTTTCGGATATTTTCCGGTTCCTACATTTACTATCCGAACCGAACCGAACCCGAAACTATCCAAACCGAACCGAACCGAAAATAGGTCAAGTACTAAATGGATCCTCTAGCCCCTATCCGAACTACCCAAAACCCGAAATACCCGAACCGAACCGAACCGATACCCGAAATGCCCAGGCCTAGTGGCAACCACCATTAAGGCTTGATTCATGGAAGCATGTCCAATCTTGGTCAATGATCTTGCAATATAAGCAGACTTTGACTAAAGAGAGAAATTAGTAGAGAGAAAAGATAGGAACTAACTTTTACCTGCAGATCCATATACTTGTTTAAAAATCCTTGCATCATGTGATCGATACTCCCAAGGTAAAGCCTGCACTTTTATTTACGCTAAGAAATGATGTTGGTAGAGGGGAATGTTAGATAAGATTTGCTAAGTTGTTGGCTAGATGAATTTGGTTGCTAAGCTAGGATATTGCATAATTTGCTTTTGTGATTAGGACCTTTTAGATGTGGAATGCGATATTGTAGAGGTGATGACTTCTATGTTTTAATCTGGGAGTCCCTGCTATTTCCAACCCTCTTTCAGAGAGACTGTCCGTTTGTTTTGCTTGAGGACAAGCAAAAAGATAAGTCTGGGTAGTTGATATACCATGGATTTCACTTATTTTTAGTCATAATATATAAGTGTTTTAAGATATATTTATTATGTTTTAGAGTCTTTTCAAAGCAATTACAGGTTCAGCTACTTGATAGAAGGAAATGATGCTTTTGGGACACTTTGGAGTACTTTTACGCGTAGAGAGTCGATCGACGCTTTTAGAGCAATATCGATCAACCAGAGCCAATTAAAATTGATCGACAGCCGTTGAGCGCCATCGATCGATATTGGATCACTCGAGGATTAATCACGAAATTAGAAGACTTCATTTCCATAAAGTTTATTAATTGCAACCTAAGCCCTTAGCCGCCTGTGAGGCTATATGTACTAGGGTTTTATATCATTTTAGAGGCAGACTGGCCTAAAGACCTAGTTTGGGAGAAGAAGCATTTTGGCTACCATTAGAAGAACTTAGGAATGGAGAGATAGATCTGAGACTGCATAACAGAGAAGATCTTGAACTCCTTTATTTCTATTACTTTTATTTTCTGTGTTCAATATTTCATTTGAGTTCTATTCAAACCATCATGACTTTGTCTCTCATGAATATGTCTGAGTAAACCCAATCGTTAGATTTAGGTTTCTCATAAAGGTTGAAAGTATGTGCTGCTAATAAGACTGTCAAAAGGTGTTTTGATTGTTCTTTCATGCTTGTTAAGCTTAATGCTAAAATTAGGATTGATCACCCTCATTTAAGGTCTTAGGATCAATTGAGATAACCAACTGTTACTCTCAATACCTGAAATAGCGAGCATGATCTAACTGACTAGATAACAACGAGAGTTGGTCTAGAAAGTTAGAGAACAACTTCAAACCCTCTCGAAAGGCTTGCTAGAAGAACCGTCGATCGACGCGACTATCGTTGTGTCGATCGATTGTTTGAAAGGTGTATCGAAGGATGTGCATCACGTCACATCGATCGACTCTTTCTCGAGATCAAAAGACGACAGTTGAGATCTGAGATCTAGTAGAGAAAACCTATCTGGTTTTACCATTGTTTGAGTTCAAAAACCGTCAAACCCTGTAGTCTAAACTAATTTGCATGATTTCATACCTGAGAATTTGCCTAAGTCTAGCTGTTTTCCCATCTTTAAAACAACTTCAACTTAAACAGCCGAACAATTACCTTGTTCGACTCATCATTTACTGCTTTTAAACAAACAAACCTCTTAGTCTATCTTTATTTCTAATCCCTTAGATCTGTTGAGTGATCCTAGAGTCCTTGTGGATTCGATCCCTAAGTATTGCATCTAAACCTCTTATTTGAGAGAGTAATTCACTCTTAGGGTAATTTGAGTGATATCACTCTACAACACATGTTCTTCAGTCAGCATTCTACCAAAGGTGATGGCAGGCCATATGGGTCTGGAGATAGAGCCTTCAGAGGATTTGTTCACTTTTGTGGACTGTTCTAAGAGAAACTCATGAGGAATCATCAGAAACCTTGAGGTGCAGATTGGTAACGCTCTAGTTCCAATGGACTTTCATGTCTTGGATATCGAGCTTAACTGGAATTATTCTCTACTACTTGGGAGAACTTCCATGGCTACCGCAGGAGCAGATTGCAACATGCAGACTAACCGGTTGTGCTTGACACTCATAGACCCCAAGGTCTATTATGATCCAGTGAGAGTTGTCAAGCCACATACGTCCTACATGCAGATTGGAGATGATCCATGATTCATAGCAGTCTGTTTACTTCGAGTCGAACGTGAATTGTATACTGAAGCATCGATCACCACTCAGCCTAATCCGTCGTTCAATCCTTAGATTGAAGCCACGATGGGCAAGCAGGATGATGAATCGATCGGCAGTTGGGCTTGCGAAGACCATCACGAGAGTTTTGCGATTCACACTGTTATCCCTTCAAAAAGGAAGATCCGTGTAGTGCAGCTGTATGATTATGGAGTATACAGAGATGAAGATGGCAATGCACAGACACTGGATGGACGGATCATCAATGCTTCAAAGGAGGATATAGTAGCAATATTGGAGATGGAAGTAATCAAAAGCTTTGTTGGTACGTTGAGATGTCCAAAGAAGATGTTGACACTTGTTTCCCAACAAGTAGTCAACTACCTCCATATTAGCCAAACCACCTCCAAAAAGTCAAGCTAAATGACTGTAACAAAGCGCTTAATGGGAGGCAATCCTTTGGTAAGTTTTATTTAAGTGTTCTTTGATTAGTCTTACATATTTTCGTGTTTACTTTTTTTCAGAAAAAAAATAAGAGGAAGAGATCCGAGGAGACGATTGCTCTAAGCATCGACTGATGAGACCCGGTCGACATCGATTGACATTATATCACCACCGACGATCGATTGCCACTAAATTGTGTCGATCGACACTGACATCAACATGCAAGTATATCATTTTCCTTGTTACATTAAGTACTTTTTTGATTTATGTTCTCACCAAAATTCGACTAAATAACCACTGGGGACGGTGTTGTTAAGTATGGGGGAGGTTTACTGATATTAGTATATTTTGAGTCTTATAACAAAATATGTTTACTCATGTTTTATTGAATTAACAAAGGGATAATGATCTTATTACAATTTAGTTACTAATATAACCACTCTCTAGAACCATGTAGATTTATTGACTGCATGATGTATTAGATGGAAACATTGTTCCGCAGTGTATTGATATCATGCATATTTACATGGTTTTAACCATCATTTCTTGTACATAATGATCATGTAGATTAGGAATTAGGCATCTTTAGGGTCCATTTTGCATACATGGGTCTTTATTAGGGGCTGGAGTGTGCTATGGAGTTCTTGGAGGTGTTTAGAGACATTTGTGGTGCAAAAGGGTGAAAGATGAACATGGATGGAGACCTTAAAGATATCTTTTGAAGCTCATGTTTTGGGGTGACGTGGGAAATTGAGTTATCTTTCTAATGGAAGTGGTTTCAAGTCATTTGAAGCTTTATTGGAGGAGCTATGATCGATTTACTAGAGGGATATCAACCCTGACGCGGGTAGATGGACGCGGGTTAGCTTACCCGGGCAGCCTCCCAGAAGCTGGACGAGGAGCTGACGCAGGTTGGCCGACGTGGATTGCGACCATGGCATCTACCCGGGTCGCGTCTTTACCTTGGCCGAAAATCAACATTTTCAAAGGGCATTTTAAACTTTTCTATGGAAACCATTAGGTTTTCCAAAGACCATATAAATACTCTTGTAATCCCCAAGTTGGGACTTATCTCATTTTCTCTCAAGAACACACTTTGCCTCATTTTATGAAGCTTGGATCTTTTCATTAATCTAAGGAAGTTCTTCATCTTATATCTTGTTTCTCCTTCTCATAAACACGATTAGCCTTGAATCTCCCATAGATTTAAGGTTTTCCATGGAGATTAGTGAGTAGACACATTTTGGATTCATAGGTTAAGGTAGATTAGGGTGATTAACTGTAGATCTAGGGTGTTTTACTGTGGATCCTTCTTATTTCTTGCTTGTTGAGTGATTTCAATGCTATATTAGAGTTGGCCTCTCTGAGATAGATCTCTAGGCATTTCACGCCCGAGAGGTGTTCGAAGAAATGCCTGAACCAACTTTTCAAGGCTTTTAGCTTGCTTTGCCAAAGAGATTTGATGTCAAAGGTGCTAGGATTGCTATTAGACTTGTTCTCCATGATTGCTCTAGTAATATTCAACCAAAGAGATTTGATGCTTGAGTTATTTTAGCAAATGAGCTTCCATCTTGAGAAAGAGTTTGCTTAGTCTTGTGTCTAGGCATAAGGTTGATAGATTGATTGAAAGTTGCCACCTTTAGATTGAACCTTGATCACCTTATATCAATTATCCTTACCCATGAATCCATCCTTAGCATTTGATTGAGTTCTTGTACTTGTTTCTTGATTGGATTTGAGATCACCTTGTTTATATTTCTAGGATCTTAGCTTGTTACAAATCATTCATCTTCTTGTTTGCTTAGATTAAGATAGCTTGTGTATTCTTGGTGTATAAGTCTCTAGTTCTCTGTGGGTTCGACAATCTTTTATACTACATTGATTTGATCTTGGCCCTTGAAAAGTCTTGCATCAAATTTGGCGTCGTTGCCGGGGAACTAAATAAATTTGTCATTAGGATTTCAAACTTTCTTGAGATTAAGCTTTATTTTCTTATGCTTTGTTTTGCTTTTGTATAGCTACTAACCTTTTATTCTAGCTTTTTGCTATTTGCAGTGATGGCTGCAAGCCACTTTGTTTGGCCACAAGAAGAGGAAGACACACTTGAAGATCACATTGATGATGATGAACCATATGTGGAGGAGCCATTTGATGAAAGTATACTCACACCAGAACAAAGTGTAAAGGTGGATGAGCTTTGCAAAGAGAACCCAATGTTGACAAGGGAGGACATGGCAGTGATGCTTAGGCTAAATCTTATGTCACATCGGGCAAAACTAGAAGGAAGAGAGCTCACCGGCATTGAGATAAGAATGACTCAACAGCTCAAAGAGGTATTTTATTTGGTTCCACCAACCCAACTAAAAGGTATATGCAATCTTACTTTAGAACTTCAATGTAAGAGTATTTGCTTGCCTTGTGTTGAAGATATTACCTCTGATTTGAATACTCAATTGCTCATCAATGAATGTCTTGATCTGATATGTGAAACTAGAAAACAAGATGATTTGAGAGTAGAAAAGCTTGTTAGGATTCATCTTGAAGTTTCTTTTGACAGGAACTATCTTTGTGCTTCAATTGATCTTGAATCCGACTTTATGATGCTTGAGAATTCTAGACCTCTTCATGAACTAGCTGATTTAGGGGATGAACTTGATGTTGATAGGCTCTTGTTTGAGATAGAAAACCCCCTTGTCAAAAACTTTCTTGAGAATGATAATATTGTGTTTTATTTGATTGATGGAGATAGAGTTGACTACTTTGTTAAAACTTCGTTTGTGCCTGTAGTTGAATTTGTGTCTCCACCAAATGCTTTTGATTCTTATGATCATCTGAACCTCAAGGAGCATTTCATAATTCATGTCACATCCTTAGTGAAGCTCTTTGAGGAAAAATCTATCTATTTTCTATGGACAGTAGTGTGCTCCTTTGCATACTTGGTTCCTTGTTCTTGTAGGAGAAGGACCAAAGGTTCATTGGCCCAACCTTTTGATACTTATGATTAACAAGAACACAAAGTCAAGCTAGAGACTTAAAACAAGCTCACTTGGGAGAAAGCCTCATGTTTATACATTGTATATATTTCTTTATCTTTCTTTCTTTTAGGTTGTTTAATAAGTATGGTTGAGGTCTTTCAGGTTGAGTCTAGAGCCAATAAGACAGGAAAGGCGGCCAAGCATTGCTACTCTAAACACCCATTATCACACCCCAGTCTCCATTTGAGGTACCACTCCAACCTTTCATTGTAGATACCATTTGCTTTTCTCATATTTTCGGTATCTCCTTTTCTCTTAATCACATAGAGACTGTGTGACTTAAGTTTGGGGGAGGTACCAAGTATTTGATCATGTTTGCTTTGATTATTTGGAGTCTCATGCATTGCATTGTACATACATATATACATAGAAAAATAAAAAAAAAATTGAAAATTTTGAAAAACACAAAAAGAAGCTTTAGTTGCATCATTTGCATCCTTAGGATTGAGTCTAGAGCATAGAGGTTGCATTCACTTGCATATGAAGCAGAAGTTGAAAATGCCTTGTAAAGAACACTTGTCTAGAATTCAAAGTGACCCCCTAGTTAACATATCAAGTAGCTTAAGCATCTCTTGAAAGCCTTGCATGCTTCGAGCATTGAAAACTCTTCTTGAAACTTGTTTGCTTGCTTGATATTGGCATTGTTCTTAAGATCAGCTCCAATCTGAACTTGGCTTGAATGAACTTAATCTCTCTTGCATATGGGCATTTGCATACTTGATCATGGATCTCATGCACATTTGGGTTATCTTATTCCATTATACCAATGTTTGTTAACCCAAATGGCACTCCATACCCTACAACCCTAGCCATTCTTTGAGACCAAACATTGAATTGCATGAGTGAGGCCTCTTTTGATAGCTTGTCATGTGTAAAATCTTGAGAGTATTGGAGGCGACATAGATTTGTTCTCATCTCTTGCTAGCAAAATGAGCTAGCATTTGGGGATGGTGAGAGGGGTTTGTGTGTTCTAAATGTTAATATCTTGGGTTTTGGGAGTGAGAAAGATGAGAAAGATGAACAAAAGAGTGTCATATAAAAAAAAAAAAAAAAAACTCTAGGGACAAAAGAAAAGTATGAAGCTCTAGATTATGTACAAATGACCTTCCCCCTTATAAAAAAAAGAGAATCAAAGAGAAGGTGGGGAGAGAAATGAGAAAGAGTTAGAGCTAAGTGTTGTAAAAAGAAAATTAAAGTCCCTAGTGGGTTGAGTCAAAAGAAAAAGAGAGTTGTTCATTGGGTGAGTGATGTGAGTGGGTGTTATTTTGGCTTTAAGATGGGAATGAAAAGGGTAGAACTTCTAATCACTTAGGAATATGGTAGAATGATGAGAATAGATCTATGTATGCATGAATTGCCTCTAATCTTAGATAAATTTTGCATAATGATCAAGCTCCTTGTTTTTGAGTGATAACCACCTTGAAATGAAAACATTTGAATCCTTCTCTTCATTCATATTAGACCATTGCTTACCTAGGCAAATGATTGAGATCATGTGCCCATTTGTGATAATTCACCTTGTGTGTGTGTGTGAATCAATGTGAGAGCTGGTTGAAGGAACTTGTTAGTTGATGAATATTGCAACTTGTGTAGAGGTATAAGAGTATTGATAGGCCTTGAGAAGCTAGAGTATAATAAGAGAGTGTGCTCATACTATTTGCTATGTTTCCTTAGGATGTCAAGTTGAGTGCTGTAATTGTCTCTTTTGGTTATAAGCTCCTATCTTTATATCTCTCCTTCTTGAGTTTTTGAAAAGTTTACTTGAGGACAAGTAAAGGACTAGTGTGGGGGAGTTGATATCATGCATATTTACATGGTTTTAACCATCATTTCTTGTACATAATGATCATGTAGATTAGGAATTAGGCATCTTTAGGGTCCATTTTGCATACATGGGTCTTTATTAGGGGCTGGAGTGTGCTATGGAGTTTTTGGAGGTGTTTAGAGACATTTGTGGTGCAAAAGGGTGAAAGATGAACATGTATGGAGACCTTAGAGATATCTTTTGAAGCCCATGTTTTGGGGTGACGTGGGAAATTGAGTTATCTTTCTAATGGAAGTGGTTTCAAGTCATTTGGAGCTGTATTGGAGGAGTTATGATCAATTTACTAGAGGCATATCAACCCTGACGCGGGTAGATGGACGCGGGTTAGCTTACCCGGGCGGCCTCCCAGAAGCTGGACGAGGAGCTGACGCAGGTTGGCCGACGCGGGTTGCGACCATGTCATCTACCCGGGTCGCGTCTTTACCTTGGCCGAAAATCAACATTTTCAAAGGGCATTTTAGACTTTTCTATGGAAACCATTAGGTTTTCCAAAGACCATATAAATACTCTTGTAATCCCCAAGTTGAGACTTATCTCATTTTCTCTCAAGAACACACTTTGCCTCATTTTATAAAGCTTGAATCTTTTCATTAATCTAAGGAAGTTCTTCATCTTATATCTTGTTTCTCCTTCTCATAAACATGATTAGCCTTGAATCTCCCATAGATTTAAGGATTTCCATGGAGATTAGTGAGTAGACACATTTTGGATTCATGGGTTAAGGTAGATTAGGGTGATTAACTGTAGATCTACGGTGTTTTATTGTAGATTCTTCTTATTCCTTGCTTGTTGAGTGATCTCAATGTTATTTTAGAGTTGGCCTCTCTAAGATAGATCTCAAGGCATTTCACGCCCGAGAGGTATTCGATGAAATGCCTGAACCAACTCTTCAAGGCTTTTAGCTTGCTTTGCCAAAGAGATTTGATGTCAAAGGTGCTAGGATTGCTATTAGACTTGTTCTCCATGATTGCTCTAGTAATATTCAACCAAAGTGATTTGATGCTTGAGTTATTTTAGCAAATGAGCTTCCATCTTGAGAAAGAGTTTGCTTAGTGTTGTGTCTAGGCATAAGGTTGATAGATTGATTGAAAGTTGCCACCTTTAGATTGAACATTGATCACCTTATATCAATTATCCTTACCCATGAATCCATCCTTAGCATTTGATTGAGTTCTTGTACTTGTTTCTTGATTGGATTTGAGATCACCTTGTTTATATTTCTAGGATATTAGCTTTTTACAAATCATTCATCTTCTTGTTTGCTTCGATTAAGATAGCTTGTGTATTCTTGGTGTATAAGTCTCTAGTTCTCTGTGGGTTCGACAATCTTTTATACTACATTGATTTGATCTTGGACCCTTGAAAAGTCTTGCATCATGTATCACTTGTTACTCACATCCACACTTCCTGGAAATGTCTGGAGAAACCAAAGCTAACTTCCAGCCTTAATCTACTTTACTTGCTTGTTTTGGGGATTTGTATACATTGGATTGTAGTCCTCTTGCAAGTTTGGAAGGTATTAGACTTAGTGTCCATGGTTCTCCTTCCACCTCTCTTTGGCATCCATATTTACAAAAGATTGAAATGCTTTCTTGCTGTTTAGAGGGGTAGAAATGTTTCGTTCGACCCCATTATTCCACTCTAATTGAATGATCACAAATTGTTTGGAAGCGAGGGGTAGATACATAATCGATGACCCTACTGTTCACCTACAACTTTCCCAGTAATATTATATATACTATATAAAAAAAAATTGAATTCAGAGAAGAGAGAGGGAAAACCAGAAAGGGTTACCTGTAGATCCAGATACTTGCTTGAGTTGATTCCATGTGTCCCTTGATCGATACTCCCAAGATGTAGCCTACACATTTACATTATGCAGAAATGAAGTCAGTAGAGGGGTATGTCAGACGCTATTAGTGGAGTTGTGTGATGTATGGTAATGGTGACTAAGCGACAGTGTAGTACATTAAATCATCCAAGGTTACTAATGATTCACATCCACCTATCATATTTGCAAAAGTGAGAGTTGTGATTTTAAATCATGTGAATCCCTGCTGTTTTCAAAACCTCTTTCATTAGAACTACTCTTGTTTTCCTTGAGGACAAGCAAAAGAGTAAGTCCGGGGGAGTCGATATACCATGGATTTTACCAGTTTTTAGTCATGGTATATAGGTGTTTTAGGAGTTATTTATTATGTTTTGGAGTCTTTTTAAAGTATTTACAGCTTCGAGAGTGTTTTGGAGATATGTGGTGATTTTGAGGATTTTGGAGATAAAGCTAGAAGAAACTCGTAGCTGTCCATCGAACCAGTTCAGAGTCGACATTCAGAGTCAAACATCAATTGATGGACAATTGTTGTCGTCGATCGAAAGTGAAGCGCGCAAGGCCCGACTTGGTTCCTAGCCGACTTATGGCCCAAGTTCCACATCATTTACAGAAATACTCATGGCCGACTTTAACCTAATACTTATGTGTCATGCCATTGTTTTGTGTACACACACTTTCATACTTTATTATTTTCACAATAAAACATATTTATGATTTTTAGTAGTTTGGAGAGAAGATCCAAGACTCCTTTAGAGCTTTGTATTGGAACTCCAGTTTTTCTACCTTATTCTATTTATGCATTCTATTCAGACGTTTGCTATGTTCTGCTTTGCTAAGTCTGAGTAGTTACCTTTGTTAGATTTAGGGTTTAAAGTAAGGTGATATACCATGGATTTTACCTGCTTTTAGTAATGGTATATGATTGTTTTAAATTATATTATATGGGTTTGGAGTATTTCTTTTAGAGTGTTTTCAGGTCCAGATACGTTTTGGAGAACTTTGGTGATTTTGGTGCCTTTTGGAGCCTTTGAGGTGCAGAACTGGACAGACGTGTCAGATGTTTAGATATGTATGGAGACCTTCACACAGTGAGATTGGGCTAATTTTTTGACACAAGATAGAGCTTTGAGTTAGCTTTCCAATGCCACCGGTCTGAGGTCAATCCAATGGTTAGACCATAAGTTATGCTCGTTTTATTGAAGAGTGGCCAGTCTGTCTCGCGAGAGAGAGATGTTGAGGAGATGAAAGAACGTCGATCGACGGTGCACCCTTGGTGTCAATCGAAGGTTATTCCAGAACACGGGCTGAGTATATTTCAAGACCGACTTAAGCCCAGAAGCAACCACATATTACCAGAATACCCATGGACGACCTAAAACCGTATTTATGTATTTTCTAAGCCATTGTTGACGGCTACGCTTTCTATTCTATGTTTAGGGTTTCTCTTAGGTTAGGAGAGAAGAGAGGAACTCCTTGAGAGTCCTCTTGGAACTTCATTAGTTTTATATTTTATATCTATTCATCTATAATTTATGTGACAAATTTCATCCTTAAATAGATCCACCTGTTAGATTTAGGGATTCATTATGGTATTGAGGGATTAGCCCAAACTATAAAATTGCTAAGGTGATAGATATCCTTTGATAGAATTTTTCTTACTGCTTGTGTTCTAGAGTCGTGAACTAGAACCATGAACTTAGGATAATTAGGTACACGCGACATCAAGTTCTATTATCTGAATTAATTCTTATTGAGCTAGGAGTGCTAGAAACAAGAAACAACTGATTTAGTTAACTTAGTGAACATATCAAACCTATTTGTAAAGCTTACTAGAAAAAAATCGATCGACACAACAACATTTGTATCGATCGACGTTTTGAAAGGTGTATCGATCGATATTCATATAGAATCATCGATCAACACTTTCTCATGATCAACAAACGAAAGTTGAGATTTGAGATCTTGACATTAGATAATCTAAACAAACGGAAGTTGATAGATTATTACTTAAGTTTGAGTTCTAGGATCAGCCCTTAGTATCTATATCATTATAATATTGATTGCATAAAACCCTAAGTCTAGCAACCATGTTTCCATAACAAACAAACTCTTGATTTCACTACAGGAAATATGAGTATTAGTAGCGACCGTAAAACGCTATGAGTTCTGTATAATAGCGTTTTCTTAGCCGTTCTGACAGCGTCCGTTATAATAGGTTCGACAATTTTAATACCGGTTTGTTTGTATGCTACAATTAAATACACAACGATAGCGATAATTCTTAGGTCATTGTTAATATTTATAATAACGTGATACAAATGTTATGAAAGCTCATTAATTTTATTTAGCCTATAGCAATTTGTTTCTTAATTAAAATTATTTACAGAAATATCAGTATAATTAAAAATGAAATTTTATTTATTAATTATAATCAGTTTATAAATAAAATTAATTTTACAAAACTAAACCAGTAGGTCCAGTACATATTAAACAAAAGCTAGTTAACCCTAAACCTAAACCTAAGCCGCCGCCTTCCTCAAGCTCTTTTTTTCACTTCGACCTTCCTCAAGGTTCATCTGTCTCTTCCACTTTCCTCAAGCTTCCGCAGTATCTGAAAAGCACACAAAACAAGTGTTGCTAAATACAATGATTTGAGGACATACACCCATACTTGAGACTGGGACCAATCAGTACACGATAACTTATCTCAACACCCATACTTAAGCACGATTTTCTTATAGTCTGCCGTATAGAGCAATGTTTTAGCTGTATAAACCTTCAAGGCAATGAATCAACAGACATAAGCAAAGAAGAAGAAAGTCTCAGTCTTTACTGTCACAATACCTTCAAAGGTTGCACTTGGCATTCCAGTGAGAGACTGCAACATTCGTTTGAGTCTAGACGGAGACGAGTTTGAGACATCTCCTCTGCACAACAGCAGCTCTTGCTCACGAGTCATGACCACCACCTTTACTAGGAACAAAAACAAAATACTGATAAGCCTTCATTGGATGAAAGAAGTAGAACTAAAATGGAAACAAGCAGAGCACTTTTCAAAGATCAAGGAGTCTCTTACGAGCATGTAGCGAACAAACACATGAAAATTACAGAATGATGAAAACAAATCAGACAAGCTAAAACAATACCTTGCAAACATTGGGACATAGTTTTGGCAGAGTCATCCCCCTTGGACTTCTGCAACACACATAACTAAAGAAGCCAACTTTAACTTCAAATCAAACAAATATAAAGCATAAAACTTTACTGTAACAAGAACAATAAAAAAACACAGAGACTGATAAAGAAAAAAAGAAAGTACCTTGCGTGCAAGATAGCCGTCAAGCCAATCTGTAATAGCTGCTGCAACGAAGATGCTTGTGGTGGCAGTTGTTCCCCACCAACAATCAACGTAAAAGGCTTCAAGCAAAATAACAACAACAAAAAAGGTGAAACTTTTAACATGAAAAAAAAACACAATCCCAAAAGAGCTTTAGAGCTAATGAGAAGCAAAGGTGAACACTTGAACATGAAAAACACAATCCCAACAAAAAAGTTAGAACTTAAATGAGAAGCCTACTCGCGAAGAGAAGCGGAACGGCAGCGACACGACCAAGGGTTAAGACGGATCTGAGAAGCGATGGTGGTGGTGACGAGCGATGGGGGATGGGAGAGATGCCGATGGTGGTGGTGGTAACGAGCGATGGTGGTGGTGGTGGTGACGACCGGCCATGGCGACTTCTCCGTTCTCTATCATCTACAAACTCCGGGGATGTATTCAATTTAACATTTTGATGTGATTTGATTTTTAATGGGGTTTTAGATGATTTCAATAAGTTGCAGAGATTTAAGTGACTTTTGTTAAACTACTCTAGAATATCACCTAAAACTATGGGATTTGAGTTTTAATTTTTTTAACTAAGAAATCATACCCAAACACCCTAAAATCACCTGAAAACTTTAAAACTCCACAGCTTAAAATATTTTCAATAACAGTGGATTTCAGAGTACTTTAAGAAATGTCAAATTCAATAACAGTGGATTTTAAATGAGTTTTTAAAATTCATGTTTCAATAACAGTGGATTTGTCATTTTAATACAAATCACCTGAAACTCTCAGTTGAATACATCCCCCATCTCTCTCTCTCTCTTAGATCAGAAAAGATAATTAAAAATAAAGAATAAAAGACTAAACAATCTCAACCGTTAATTCAATATCATCATCCGAGAGTACAAATGGTGATCCATGTCATAAACAATAATAAACCAATACGAAAAAAAAGGGTGAAGATAGATACAAGAATGATTTTGAGTATTTAATTCAAATCAATTAATGGTTCAAAAAATAATAATACAAATTGTCTTTTTATTTATTTATAACTATAATAAAAACTAGGGATTTTTCCGGACTATGCCCGGGATCGGACAAATATATTTACATATAATATAAAAAATATATAAAATACATAAATTATGATTAATTTATATAAAAAATATATTTTATATTGAATTTAAAATGCTCGAACCTTAAATTTAAAGTGGTTGTCTTTTGATTATAAAATATATAATATAAGATGATGAAGATGAAAATTAATAAATAGTTAATTAAAATTCTAACCTAATTACTATTGATCCAAACTTAGGCGCAACTCATAGTTTCAATTAAAAAAATCAACAAATAGTCATTACTTATATATTTTTGTGAAATTGCATCCCATATACACAACTTTTCCCATAATTAACTCAATACCCTAAATCCCACACCATGATATCTTTGTTGATAGACACACAACTTGTCACAGCATGTGTATTTACCTAATTTCCAACTTTTTGTGAGTTTTTAGCTAATTGACTCTATATTTTTTTCTCTTTTCTAATTGGATCACAACTCCAAATTTATCAATATTTCAGTCATTACCTTTTTTGTAGTGTTGCTCAAACAGTAAGTTTAATATGTAAATCACTTTATCAGATATATATGGTAAGTCAAATATGAATGACAAATAGAAAGTGTTCGTTGCAATTAATAAAACACTAATAATTTAGATTTTAATAAATATTTTGAGTGATACTACAAAACACTACAAAGTGTTTCACAAAAACATCAGTTGTAAGAAACTGATGTCTCAGATGCAATTGATTTAAGGAAAACTTTTTTTTTCTTTTAAAGTATAAAAAATCAGTGAAGAATCGGTCTTTCAACATAGTATTGGTTGAAAAAAATGCTCTTTTGAAGATTGAGAGTTGTTGAAAACTCGTGAACGACAAAAGAACCGAGTGATTGGTAAGAAGACATAGCTGTAGATATTCCGGAGAAAAGAAATTTAAACTGCAATAAGTTCTTTAACTTGACATATTAATCTTTGTCATTAAAGATGCTATGAATTTCTCGATGCCACGCGCAAGATTATATATTATATTACAAATACACAGTCTGATTGTTAATATGTATTTTAATATTAATCTTTTCATGACTTTCTAAAAAATATTCTCAAAAAAAAAATATTTTGTATAAGATATTGTCCAACTTTTTTTATATATATTACTTCTAAAAGCCTTTGTAATACTCATTTATTTTGTGAAGCTTTTTGAACATAATTTTTCACAATTTTCTTATTAGCTATTTAACAATACTCACAACACAGTGAAAACTTCAATCAATATTTTTATATGATCTACTATACTAAAATTAAAAATTGCTACCAAGCATGGACCAAGGCCAAACAGCCTTAAGAATACCATTCTAAACAACAAATCTCATGCAGCAACAGTAGCTCCTCCAGCTAAGAAGCTTGAATGTTGAGCACCCAAATTCATGTGGAACACTATCTTTCATAGAAGAAGTTCGAATCGTTTCTATACTGTTCTTATAGAAGAATTTCCCGTCTTCCACAAAACCTCAGAAGCTTGACTTTCCATATACACAAAACATAATCATGACAACAAAAAGAAATAGATACTAACCGGACCAAGTTACTTAATGCATTGTAGCTAAAGTTTCAATTGAGACACTTCTCCACAAGGTTTACTTCTTTCCCATTGCCAATATCGAACCTGTAACATTTCAATCAAACACACATCGAAGTTTATTTTTCTTGATTGGTTCAAACCTTTTGACATAAATGGAAAAATGAGTCGGTGAGAAGTAATTACCAGTAGAAGAGTCTGTACTCTGGCAGTGGAGACACTCATTGTAAAAATGAAGGTTATGTCCATACCGATGTCTAAGGTCACAAACCTTTACTAACCTTATCTGCTCTAGACCCAACCTGGAATTCATGGTTTCATGTTTCTCAATATCAAAGAATGATATATATCTTCTCTTTAACTCCTGAAAAGATAAACACTAAAATTATATGTTTAGTTGTACAATTTTACGCTCAGTTTTATTTGTTTAGTTTATATAGCAAGTCAAAATGAAATTTTGTAATCAAAATATATTAAGGAGATAATGTATGTATATGTGAAAAAAAAAAATTTCTAAAAATTATATTGAGTTGGAAAATGATCTGGTGACTTTTTGGTGTGTTTTTTTTCTTTGGTTTTGTTTCTCATTTTCGAAGGGATGGGGTGTGAACTTTGAACACTGTTTTAAACGTTATTGGCTTAGAAGAGGTGTCTGATATCAATCTAAACGATGAGAGAAAGAGTTATGCTTGAATGGCATAGTCATCTGACACACTCTAATATATACAATTTTAGTCTACTTATACATGCATGTTTTTTATATATTTCAGACAGACTAAGCATAATTTCTAACATATTAAGATGATTCATATATTTCAGATTACCTCAGTCATAATATAAAATAACATCTGTTTCTTTTAAAAGCTGGAAATCATTATGCATTCCCTTTTTTTTTTTGGAACACACATTATGCAATCCATATAAGTCAAAGACTAAAGAAATAATCAAACTGTTTGCAAATATTAAACCAAAGCAAAGTTTTAAATAACGGTAAAAACACTGAAACTGAAAGAAAAAAAAGACGACCACTCAGCATGTATGGAGTGAGTGGCGTAAAATCTAGTTGCCATGTTTAGGACGCTTAACCTTCTGTGATTCATCCCTGTTACTGGTACTTTCATTCCCATCATCAGCATTGAATCCAAAGCCATCAACGACACTTGCAGTAGGCAAAGCAACTTCATCTTCCGCATCAAGTGGGATTTCAGTTGGAGTTGGTGTTGGGAATGTCCTAAAATCATTTGTACTTACTCTAGCTAGAGTCGTAACGTCGAGTTTAGTCGTATAATATTAATTAGGTGGTTATAATGTTTTGCTAGAAACCTTTTATAAATTATGAATTGAAAATTCATTACTGATATTATATGATCCTATAGGGTTACACACTTAAGCGAATTGGATCATGAATATTTTAGGGCTATATATTTATATTATATATATGATATATAATATACACATATATATAAGTTATATATGTAAACATGTAACGTGCAACATTGATCGTATGTGAGCTCAAGTGATTTAGACTAATGGGCTAAGTCCACTATTCTAATGAGATTAGAATTAGGTCACATACGTAAGCTATATTAGATGGCTTTCATGTTTTATGTGAGTAACATAAGAAATAGCACTACGGCTTGAAAAAACCCTAAGGAGACAAAAGAGTTTGTCAAGGTTTTGAAATTTGATATCAACGGTACTAGCATCAATGTATCGATCCAGTTCGTGTGCGTGTGGATACCAATAGAGGCACGACGTTTGGAGTGCTAGAAATCTCGATTTGGTTTATTCATCTTTCCGCTGCGAATAACCAGGTATATTCGGAACCCTAAGATCTAGATTTATTTCATTATTTGCATGAG
This sequence comes from Brassica napus, assembly GCF_020379485.1. NCBI lineage: Eukaryota > Viridiplantae > Streptophyta > Magnoliopsida > Brassicales > Brassicaceae > Brassica > Brassica napus. Next base: position 42,722,316 of record NC_063445.1, read on the forward strand.
ATCTAGGCAAACTAAATTCATAGGTTGATTTATGAATTGTTATAAACCGGTATGAATTCCTACAGCTAGCTCAGGTGGCAGAACCTCTGGTGAGAAAATCTTAGTAACAGTTATTGATTGAATCTTGCCTGTGAAGTTGAGGTTAGACATCTTGACCCTGAACTTATGTGTTTGCCCAATGGTGTCAATTAAATCTTGGGAGCAGGCATCTGGTGGCCAGCCTAAGTTCTTGATTAGCCTAAAAATTAAAGGAGGAATAAAGTAAGTTTTAGTGAACTGGGAGAGGGTTTGAGTTGATAGCTAGGTACCTAAAAGTAGTTGGTAACCAATTATGCTGCCTGCTTCCCCGCCAACTCACTTCCTGCATCACCAAGTAGCACGAAAACCGCATGGTCAGTATTTTCGTGGACAGAGATCTCTGCGCGATACTTGCGAATAAATGTAAACAAAAAATCAAATTCTAGAAAGATGAAACAGGAAATTGTGAGGTTAGAATGCATACTTCGCTACACCAGAAACGTTAGTGTTACCACACTTGGCGCCAGTGTTCTAAAATACGGTCTACGCGTCCGCCTAGGCGGCGTTTAGGCGCTATACGGTAGCCAACCGTACTGTTTTTATGTTATACAGTGTTTTATGCGGATTTATATAATACGGGAGAATAATAGCGTTTAGACGGACATTATGTGGTCTACGCGGACACCGTCCGCCTAGGCGGATTTTAAGCATTAATATTAAAAATAAATAAACAATTAATATTATTATTATATTTTATTAATGTTATTATTTATATTACTTTCACCTATTTTATGTATTTATATGATTGTAGATTTTAGTATAATTGTTACAAAATCATTTTAAATGTATCATCTTTATATATTTAAAATGGCTTTAATTTTTATAATTTAAAACTATTTATATGTTAAACTATATACTTTTACATAAAATCGGATTTAAAATATATTTATGTTCAGTTTTTTCAAAAATAATGTATATATATATATATTAATCTTATACTTATATTTCGTGTAAAAGTATATATCCGTATATACCCCGTTTAGGTGTCCGCCTATACGGCTAGGCACTATACAGTCTTCTACCGCGTAATGAACGCCTAGCGCGTTTTAGAACACTGTTTGGCGCACATCAACGAAGAAGGGCCTCTGATGGCGTTATTGTGACAACCGCCGGCCGCAGGCAATATAGTACCATGCACTGTCACGCAGAACATCATCAATTATGGTTATGCAGTTGAAAGAAGCTTCCTGCAATAGGTTTAAAGCTAGTGAATGACATGGATATGCTTTGTTTTTTTTACAGAGGTATGTTAAGGTTTTATTTACCTTGGCATAGTCCTGCTTGATGTAAGCAAAGATCTGCCCAATTGTCATTGTCTCAACCCTAATAACCTCATCTGCATTAACACGCTTTGCAATCAATGGATTAGAACTCAACCTGAGACAATTTACAAAACATAAGTTTAGTAAGGCTCACTCAAGAAAGACTGAACAGAACACTAATTGGGATTGACAAACACAATACTGGTGTCTCTACAATTACTAACCAGTTGAAGTAATCAATTGTGGGCTGTATATCTTTGTTTATGAAGACACGTGAGGATGACATCGAACTGAGTGCTAAATCACCTGTTTTAGGTTACCGCATTAAAACAAACGTTAGTACTGTTTCATGAATGGCTGAAACTTCAAAAAGCGAAGATGACCACATATTTTTGAACCGAAACGTAACTCAACGTAAGACAGCCTGAACTTATGAGATATGAACAACCAAACGCAACATAACATTTTTCTGAAACAATCAAGCATTGATTTAGAGGCCGTGTGAAGAGCAAACTAAATGAACGTTAGACCTTAATATGAACCTGATGAGCTTTGGGTAATGAAAGTATAATTTACAAAGATGAATCATAAACCGGGGAACATCGACCCAGTTTATTTCAAGTAAGAGTTGATGTGGCGAAACAGGATAGCTTAAATATCAAGCTCCAAGGAAAATGTTTAAATTGGATGACGAACGTGTTTGAAAAAATAATAAGCAAACTGTAGAAACCGATGACAAATAGCATGACAAAACACTAAACGTTAATACAGTTGGTCGGTTATGGTAATGGAAAAACTGATTACCTGCTACAGTTTTTGGGCTCACAATTGTGACCAAAAGAACGGTGGGAGTGTCTCAACTAGATGTGAATTTCTTGTAAAAGTGTTTTGCCACGTGGTCCCAAAGGCAGAGCTTCATAACAGGTCCACTGCAGAAGTTTATTTAAAACAGGGTAAGTTTTATTAGGCTATCCTAGAGAGTAAGCTTTGCAGTAAATGAGGGTGTGATCATAATAACAGTAAACACATACTCTTTAGACTGCAAATGTACCAAAATATGACGCATGCTGACGGGGCGTCAAGGAGACACAGTCCATTCACCAGTCTCAAGTGGTCAACGAGATCTACCACATTGTTCATGAAGATTAGTAGGGAAATCTAAATATAAATTAATGCGCAGATTTTTCTAAACCAGACATATTACCAAAGATGTAACACCCCCGAGCCGTCCTAAAGCATATGTCGACCCACCGGCCCACAATCAAACAAGAACATGACCAACGTACGACCCACACCAAGGGTTGGAGATAAAAAGCCAACCGGCCAGCCAACAATTAAACAAGAACATGACTGGCCATCCAACCCAACACCATGGTCCAGAAGCGCTATGTGACGGGCTAGGGACGATCCGGTCAGAGTCACAAACTTTACTCCACGACCTAGACCAGTTCATCCACTAACTCGTCCCGCTGCGTCAAGGCATAAGGCTTTGCAATCCGTACCTAGAGTTAGCGTTTTCCGTTAGATCAAGGACTAAGGCTTTTCAACCCGTACCACGACCTAACGTTGTGTTAGACCGGACTAGTCAAATATATGAGTACTCATGAAGCGCATATAAAACAAATACTTTATTGATTTAGGAAATATTCATACATAGAATAATTCGAGACTGGGCCCGACCTAATGCCAAATCGAGCCAACAAACATGTAACAAAATACCGTTTACAAAAGACATGAAATCTACTCTGGCGGTCCTAACGTCCAGAACCAAGCTATCCGATCATCCTTACCTAAAGCGACCTGCAAAAAGGACAACGGAGTTGGATGAGTAATCTAGTATTACTCAGTGAGCTGGCGGCCTCTACCCGCAACCTAGACTCTAACCCAGACAACCCAAAATAACAATCAATCTAGCCCTATCATGCAATAAAAGCTAAGGCTAACTAATCGATCACAAATCAAAAACCTCAATTATTATCTAATCAGACCGTTACTAAGTTAGACAAGGCCTCCTGCCATGAATCTAACTTCAAGTAACGGGAACCTGCCTGAAAAACAAGTCAACAACCAATCTTTAATTTAATCACACCATTCACAATAACAAGACACTAATTAACTATGACTCGAGTCTAACTCTTAACACCGTATTCCGGTGTTACCACTCACTCTAAGGTTTCAATACTCTACTATACACGACACTCTAATTGGGCCCGACAAAATCATTCTTCCTCCACACAAGGGACACCGGCAATCCCTTCACTATTACACAACACAGGCGTAGGCCCTCGGGAATCACTCGGTCACGGTCCTCAATCGGAATCGCCGTGCCCCGGTCCTCTATCGGACTCGCCGGGGGCTGTCACATCCACGTGTGACACTCGGCCTTGGTGATCAACCAAGCTAAACCGAGCCCACCACTTTCCATACCACGACCGGCGTAGTGGTACCAATTTGAGGAAGCAATGACCTGCCAAGAGTAGAACCACCACGAGGTTCTCAACTCTATCTCACACACTTGCGAGTTACCTAACACTCTACTAATCTCAATTCCTAAGGAAAATACTTGGCTCTAGAATCCAAGTAGGATTTTCTGACCAAACATGTACTCATGACTGACTCAATAGGATTCAAACACATAACCAAATAACCTAATTCTAGCAACTCAACCAGTTAGTCACTCCCTTACCAAGAGCTGACTAACCTCAATCAACAAGATTAATTAAACGAGCAAGCATTTAACTAGTCTAACAAGCAATCTACTTAATCAAACCGTTACCCAGATAGTTAGCCTCCTGCTATGAAACTATCTTTAAAGATAACGGGTACCTGCACTTAACCATATCAACACGCAATAATAGAAAACATGATGCATCCTAGCCCTAGTCCTAGTCAGGTTATTAACTCAATCTTAATTCCTTTCATCTCGGCTTAGCCCTTGCTAAACTGAGTCCGGTTCCATAATAAAAATAACCCTAAGGACTCTATCACCCAGTAACGTGACCATTCTAATTTATATGTAGACTTGTTCTATCCTAAATTCCAAGTGGAATTCAAACAAGCCAACTCACAAAACTACCCTAAATTCCAAGTGGAATTCACACAAGCCAACTCACAGTGTTCTATGCCGATAAGCTGCTGGTTGATCGGAGAGGACTTAGCCAAAACCCATTGGACGACTTGAATGGACTGGTCTGGACTGATCTTGAATTGGACAGAACCTCCCCTGATACTGGTCTGGACTGAACTCAACTCGAGCAGCACCTTCTTTAGCTTCTGGACAGTTCTTTGGACTTTCAGTGGAGTATCGAGCTTCAGAACTACGACTGAACTGAACCCATGGAATTAAACTAATCTTGGACAGAACCTCCACTTGATCATTAAAGAATAAGACTTTCTTGGACAGATTGATTTGGGCAGAGCTTCCGCGTAACAATTGCAGAAAATCTTCGATTGGACAGAACTCGGCTTTTCAGTGAAATATTGGTCTTCAGAAAAGACTATGCTCTCAAAATGACTTCTTTTACTTTCTCTCTCTCTAGCCACGTTTTGGAGTGATTTTGGTGTGAGAAGGATGAATGAAACTGAAGGGAGGGTGCTGGTATTTATAGAAAGCTTCGACCAGTAATATCGCGCCACCCGAGCGACTGTGTGTTAGCCCGCATGCTTCCGGTCGCATGCGCGGCGACACATGCTGCACACATGTCGTGAGGCATGTCTCACACACATGCAAGAGGACACCACTCACATCCAGATGTCATGCTGCATGGCTGGAGTGCATGTGTCACGACACACCGCCCTCTGCGTGTCGATCAGCATGCTTCGGTTGCAGATGCGATGACACCTCGTGGTTCTGTGTGTCAAGCTGCATGTTCCTGCTTCATGCACGGCGACACCTCGAGCTTTTGTTGACACTCAGCTGTTTAGACAGTTGCCACCACGTTCTTATCCTATAGATCAAGCCACCTCGAGCTCCTCGGTCCTTTCGGTATATTTTCGACCCGCGATCAATCCTAAATATTTTTCCTCTCCCGTTCTGATGCTCTAAATATTTTTAATAGACTCCAGATGAATTCTGATATCCTCTAAAAATATTTCCCGAGTTTCCGGCTTCCTCGAAGAGTATCTATACTATTGAAAGAGAAGGAGTCTTAAAAAATCTATTTATATAAGATTGTTGGACCCTTTCATTTTTAACTTAACTTTTTATAAACAACCATGTTCTATACGTTATATGTAATCTACTATTGTTACCCATATTTTCGCTCAACAGTTATTGGTACACATAACATTTGTCCCCGTAATACATACTTATTCCAGTAAATTTTTAAATTTGTCTCTATTCTAATAACATCAGAAGACTAATATGATACATGAAACCGAAATAATATCATAGTCAAATATCAAAGTTCACCTAATATTAAAGTACAAACCTCTACAAATGAATTGTTCAGTTACACATGTTGATGGGAAACACAATGATACTTCGTCAAAGTGATATTACCAATTTTCTTTATTAATGTATTTACGTTCGACGATTTCAGACTTGCAACTACATTCTTTTAGAATTCTGCAACATGATTTAGATTGATTCATAGTTATAGTTTGAATTACATCATTCTCATACACTATTTGCTTACATGGCATATTACTTTTTTCTTATATTAGAGCTCTAATGTAGATGACAATTGACAAACATACTACATTAGAAAGGGATTTTGGTGGAGCAAACTATTCAAGTGGATATGATAAAACCTTGAAACAAGTTCTCTGCGATACGTTCATGTCTTCCACATATGAGAATGATCTATACAATTTAAAATATAATTGTAGCAGATTAAACTGAATATATTAAAGTTCAAAATCATCAACTGCACATTTGAGAATATACTTATATTCTCAGTATTTATTTACTAAATATTTTCTTAATATAAACCAATCATAGTAAAAAGAAATCTATAGAAAATATCACAGGTACATTTATACCAGAATTTTTGGAATCCTTTACCATATTAGGTTAATATTTTTAGCCCTTCAAAATGGTAAGAACCAAAATATTACGCGAACAAAATCTTAAAATAAAAGAAATATTTTCAGATAACAACCAAACCGTAACCTAACACATTATTTAAATATTTCAGAAAAAGATATCTAAAAGATATTTTTAACAATGATTTTTAGTTTTTCTATCACCATTTTCTTCATTAAATTTAAATGACATAGTAAAGGTATTATCAAAATTAAAAAAGAAAACAAATCATATAGTTTATTCAAATTTATGTACTATTAAAAATATATAAAAGGTGAATCATTTTAAAAACAAATATCATCAAACATATATGGGTTTTTATCGGATCAACCAGTAATGAAGGATTTTAGGAGTTTAACGGGTTATTTAGTTTTTAAATACGGGTTTTTAACTAAATCTAAACTAGATTATATATATAGATCACCAGATTTGTAAGTTCGTCCCCGGGTCTAGGTCGAATATGAAAATATTGGTAAAAATTATTAAAACCCTTACAAATACTATTAAATTAGTCTAAAGTATGCTAAGTAAATCTTATATCACATTAACTCAACCAATGTAACTCTTACAAAATCTACAATAGAAAAAAATGATAAAATTATATAATTTTAAACAAAAAATCATCATTATAATATGAATTTATAACTTAATAAAGTATATTATAATCAAAACACTAATTCATATCAAATTTTTATTAACGGAAAAAAACCCGTGCGTTTGAAGCGCAGGTTAAAATCTAGTTGATTTTTAAGAGAAACTAAACAATCACATTAATCCTGTAAGAAATATTATATTTATATTTAAATTTTTTTAAAATGGCTATTAATTACTAATACTGTTAAAAGTCTCACATTAAAAAAATTGTGATTAATGGTTTAACTTTTTTTGTTATAAGAGATACAAATGATCATAAAATCATGTAAATAAAAAATTTTATTTTATAGATATTCAGGTTAAATATATATATATATTAAAATTAAACTATATACATAAATGAAATACATAAATATGTTAATTTCAAAATTTGCATTGAAAAACAATTGTGATATTCTAATTTTGAAATTTGCATTTAATTTTTTAAATAATTTATATATAACTAAAATTATTAAAATCTCACATTGAAATTTTTGTGATTAATGGTTTACTTTTTTGGTGAAACAAATATACAATGTTAATAAAATTATATGAGTATGAAGTCTCAATTAATAAATATTCATATTAAAATATACCATATATCTATATCATTTAAATTTAATTATATAACATATAAGATAAATAAATTGTTGTTATTTATTTACCAATAAAAATTATTGTAAATAAACAAGAACATTGTTTTGATTTATTTTCTTACTCCAATTTAATTATATATATAATAGTTACTCACTTCTCAATTATTCCATATATTTATTATTTGATAATACATAAATGAACACAAAATAAATAATAATATGTAAAAGTAATTTATATATATATATAATATTCATTTTATGTTTTCATCAAGGCGCGGGTCTTCACTTAGTAACATAGTTAAACTTAGATATTTAGATTTTGTCACAATACTTTGCAATAGTTTAAACCATATAATATTTTCATTTTGATTTCCATATACGATACTTTGTGGAGTATTGTTTTGATGGAAATTGGAATTAATTAGAAGATTTCTTTAAGTCCATTTTTTTGTGCTAGTATATAGGGAAGAAATATTCCATAAATTAGTTAAGTTTAGATTTTATTTGGACTGATATCATTTTAGGAAATGCGATTTCACTTTTATTTTTGCGTTTACAGTTTTAGATTGTGTGGTTGGAAATTATCGGTTTAGTAAATCAAGGAAATGTAATGTTATACACCGGAATCAAATTATCGTTTTAGTATATCAGTAGTATGTGTGGTTGAAAATTATTGGAAATTAAGGGTTTGGTACGGTAGCATTTTACAGAAAACCGAATTCAAATTTAAAATTTCTTCATGTTTAGAAGATGTCTACAAGAATCTCCATTTTATGTCTTTGGTTGAGCCGATTTGGTATATTTTATATGTAAACAGGTTGGTTTTATATTAGGATTGAGGCTGAAAATTGTGTTTGTGTGATTAAAAATTGCTTAAAATCAACCAGATTGGTATGGTAGTATTTAACAAAAAACCGGAATCAAATTTTAGGTGAATAACATTTCCTTGATTGTTGTATTCTTCATATTTAGAAAATTTTAAAAATGTTTCATTTTATTGGCCGATTAAAAAGTTGGTTCATTTTATGTGGATAATAATATTAAGCTTATGAAATTGGTTGTTCTGATTCGGTTTATTATATAAGCAAAAACAGGTTGGTATTATTTTATGATTGAAGCTGGAAATTATGTTTGCGTCATGTTTGTTTGTTAAGAGGTGTAACTGACGTGTTAGCAATCAATTTTTAAATGGTTTAGGAATATAGTTAAATGATAGAAAAATCAGTGACATTATATTGTAATTATTAAAAAAAGTCAAGATCAATTCAAATTTGTATTTCTGTTTTAATAGTTTAGATGCACACTTTCAGGTGTATTTTGATATTTTTATCTCTAAAACAAGAAACTCTATAACATATGTAAAGTTTTTTCCAATGTATTCCTTTAAAATAGTAATATTTAATTATAGAGAAAAATAGATGATTATTATTTCTTCACCTATTTATAGAGGAAAAATAGTAATTTCTAGTTTAGAACAAGAATTAGAGTTGAGTTAGAGTATATTTACCTTTAAATGCTATTAGTCATCCATGTTTCTCCGTTAAGATTTATGTGTTGTAATGTTCTTAAGAAAAATTGATACCAAGAAAGCTATAAATAGAAAGTAAACTTAGAACTCTTTTTTATTACAAAAAAAAAAAGACAATAAACTTGGAATCTGACTTTTACCACAAAAAAAACTTGGAATTTGACCTTGCAGGAGAATATAGATCTCCGAGGGCATAATGGTGCACATGAAGCAGCTTAAGCAATCATACTTGTTCTCAGTTAGTGAAGATAGTTTTAGAACCAGAAGAATAACCAGCCTTCGCAAGTTATTTAGAAGACATAAAGGATTTGGAGAGAAGTTTTCACAGCTCAGAGCAGCTCATTCATGTACCACGGACGCTAAATTCAAGGGCGGACAGTCTTGCACGCAGTGCAAGAAAACAATCGTCTATTGTTGTCCAAATGGATGCGGAGCTACCAGTTTGGTTTGCAGAGTCTACATGATTATGTTTATGTTGCTGATAAAAAAAAAGCAATCATACTAGAGAGGATCCATAGTGGCATTTGAAAAATGAGATATGTAAGTAATTCAGACCTCAAAAGAACACAACCATTTTGTATTTAGTAACCACTACTTTTTTTTTTATACTTATAAGAATGTGTATGTTGAAGAAGCAAACACTCCAATGTATTTACTTGCACAATTTTGCCGGTATACCGTCATGTTGTGTTATTAAATCCCTTATCAAAAATATGATTTCAGTTTTGGTCTAGCATTAATTGATTTATGTATATGGTTTACCTAGAAGAAAGATTAAAACTCTACATTGAAACATAAAATAATTACTATTTCAAGAATATTGCTATTTCTCAAATCTGTGAGTTGATATCTTGTGTATTTTCATGGTTTTAGCAATCATTTTAGTTTTCATTTTGTCCATTTAGATGCATTTAAAGTGAATTTATGGTCATTGCATATACATTTGTCCTTATTAGGTGTTGGAGATGCCATTTTGTAAGTTTGGAGCATTTGGAGTTTGATTTGAGGCAAAAAGAGTGATTTTGGTCGTGAAGTGAATTGGAGCCAAAGTGTTGCAGCAGTATGGTGCAGCGGCATGGTGCAATGCAAATTTTTGGATTCTCAATCGGGAAGACGCATCGGTGTCGTGTACTGCTGCAAGCAAAATGTCATCTGCAAACCGTGCTAACACCCACATCGGCCTTTTGCAGCGGCCTCCGTACATGTCAAAAGCCAGGTGGGTGCTCACAGCGGCCTTTGTGCACCGGCCTCCGTACATGTCAAAAGGTAGCTGAACCACTTGGAAAAATCTGCAACTCTGTTTTTACCAACTTTTACCCAAATTATCTTGGGACAACTCAAGCTTGTTGGGTCGACCCAGCTTGTTTTTAGACCACTATAAATACTCTTTAGACCTAATTTTTAGATCTTATCTCACTTTCTCTCAAGACTTTGTCTAAACTTGTAAAAGCTTGAATCCTTTGATAATCTAAGGAAGTACTTCATCTTATATTTGTGTGTTCTCTTGCTCATTAACATGATTAGCCGTGATCCTTACCTGGGTTTAAGGTTTCTCATGGAGATTAGTGAGTAGTGACTTTGTGATTCATGGGTTAGATAGATTATGGTGATTCGGTGGATATTTAGGATGTTTATTGCTTGATTAACAGTGTTCTATGCTTGGTAAGTGTTCTTAATGCTAGATTAGACTTGATCACTCTCAACTAGACCTTAAGCTATTTTACGCCCGGAATGTGTTTGTTAAAATGCTTGAATGAACTTAATATTGTCCTTTACATATTTGGCCAACGACAGTTGATGCCCGAGATGTTTAGTGGTTAGTAAACTTGTGATTCATGCATGCTTGATTGCGTTAGGCCAACGACAGTTGATGTTTAATTCATGATTAGCATTGGGTTTTTTGCCACGACCGTGGATTAATCTATATTGAATGAAATCTAGACTTATAGACTTGTTGATTGTTTTGTTTGAACATCCTAGATTGAACCTTGATCACCTTATATCAATTATCATTGCCAATGGATATATCTTTAGCATTTGATTGAATTATGGCACTTATTTCTTGATTGGATTTGAGACCACCTTGTTTATATTTCTAGGATATTAGGTTGTTACAAATCATCCATCTTCTTGTTTGCTTAGATTAGGAAAGTTTGTGTATTCTTAGTGTTATAGATCACTAGTTTCTTGTGGATTCGATCCTAAAGTGCTGCATCGATATACCATTCAATTGTGGTAGTGTGCACTTAGGTTAATTGACATGTGCTAAAACGCAGTAATCAATTTGGAGCCGTTGCCGGGGTACTAAGTAGATTTGTTATTAGGATTTCAAAATTTCTTGAGACTAAGCTTTATTTCTTATGCTTTGTTTTGCTTTGAATAGTTACTAATTTTTTATTTTAGCTTTTGTTATTTGCAGTGATGGCTTCGAGCTACTTTGAGTTGCCATAAGAAGAGGAAGACACATTTGAAGATCGCATTGAAAATGAGCCATATGTGGAGCCACCACCCTTTGATGCAAGCATACACTCACAGTAGAGAGTGGAGTTATATCGGCGTCGGAGAGAGAAAGAGAACCGGTGGGTGTCAGATAAAGTCCTGGCACGAAAGATCCGGGTGAACCTTATTAGGGATGCAGAGAGTGGAGTTATATCGGCTTTGGAGAGAGAAGGAGAACCGGTGGGTGTCAGATAAAGTCCTGGGACGAAAGATCCGGGTGAACCTTATTAGGGATAGAGCAGAGCTTGAAGGAAGGGAGCTTACAATGTATGAGATTGATGTTGCTATTAACTTTAAAGAGGTAATATATTGAGTTCCACCAACTCAGCTAGAAGGTATATGCAATCCGACTTTAGAATTTTAATTTTAGAATATTTGCTTGCCTTGTGTTGAAGATATTGCCTCTGATTTGAATACTCAATTGCTCATCAATGAATGTCTTAACCTGATATGTGAAACTAGAAAACTAGATGACTTGAGAGTAGAAAAGCTTGTTAGTATTAATCTTGAAATTTTTTTTTATAAGAACTATCTTTGTGCTTCAATTGATCTTGAATCCGAATTTATAATGCTTGAGAATTCTAGACCTCTTCTTGAACTAGCTTATTTAGGGGATGAACTTGATGTGGATAAGATCTTGCTTGAGATAGAAAACCCCCTTGTCAAAGACAATGATGAGAATGAGAACATTGTGTTTTATTTGATTGATGGAGATAGAGTTGATTACTTTATTAAAACCTCGTTTGAGCATGTAGCTGACTTCGTGTTTCCACCACATGCATTTGATTCTCATGACCATTTGAACCTCAAGCTCTTTGATGATAGATCTATAGTGAAGCTATTTGATGAAAAATCTGTCTCTTTTCTATGGACAATATTGTGCTCCTTTTCACACTTTGTTTCTTGTTCTTGTAGGAAAAGGACCAAAGGTGCATTGACTTAACCTTTTGATACTTATGATTAGCAAATACACAAAGTCAAGCTAGAAACTTAAAACAAGCTCACTTGGGATGAAATCTCATGTTTATCCATTATATATATTTCTTTATCTTCCTTTTTTAGGTTATTTAATAAGTATGGTTGAGGCTTTTCAGGTTATTTAATAAGTGTGGTTGAGGCTTTTCAGGTTGAGTCTAGCACTAGACAAGAAAAGAAAGGCGGCCATCCATTGTGACTCCAGACACCTTCCTTCACTTCTCCGCTTCAGCCCGTGTCTACAAGTGAAACAAATCTGAGGCCAAGGGTCCTCTACCACTCAATTCAGCCAATAAGTCCAAGTAAGTGTCCCTCTAACCGTGTACATATTTAGTTTTCATGTTTATTTATTCCCCTTAGATCTCTTCTTTGAGCTTATTCTCACACAAGGGACTGTGTGAAGTAAGTTTGGGGGAGAGTCTACTATCTCACATCATTTTCTGTTTTGTTTACTTGCCATGAGTCTCATGCATTGCATTGCATACTTATTTGTATTAAAAAAAACCACCAAAATTGATTTTTGTTGAAAATCACAAAAAAAAAAGCATTTAGTTGCATCATTTGCATCTTTAGCATTGAGTCTAGAAGCATTTAGATTGTATTCATGAATTGGGAGAAACCTTGTAAAGAACACATGTCTATAACTGAATTTAACACCCTAGCTAAGCATATCAAGTAGGTTGAACATCTTTTGAAAAAGCTTGTAAGCTTTGAGCCTTGAAAACTCTTCTTGAAACTTGTTGATTGCTTGATGATTGGCATTGTTCTTGAAACCAACTCCAAATGAACTAAGGCTTAATGAACTTAATATCTCTTGAATATGAGCATTTGCATACTTGACCATGGATATTATATACATTTGGGTTATCTTTCTCTCTTTGTACAATCTTTGTTAACCCAAATGGCACTCCCATACCCATTAACCCTCACCATCTTTTGAATCCAACATTAATTTGATTGAGTAAGGCCTTTTATTGATAGCATGTCATGTTCAAAATCTTGAGTACTAGGAGCGACAGTGGTTTGTTCTTATCTTTGGCTAGCATTAGGACCTTATTTGAGCTAGCACTTAATATGTTGTTGGGTTTATGAGCTTCAATTCTTTTGATCTTGGAAATTGGGAGAGACTGAGTGAAAGAAATGAACCAAAAAGAGTGTTCAAAGAAAAGAGATCCCTAGGGACAAAGAAAAATTAGAAAAAAAAAGCTCTAGTTGTGTCAATAGAACCCAAAAAAAAAGAGAAAAGAAAAGAAAAGAAATTATAAACAAAAAGAATAATTGAGTGGGGATGAAAAGAAAAGAGTTGAGCTAAATAGAATCAAAGAAAGAAAGTCCCTAGTGGTTGAGTCAAAGAAAAGAAAAGAGTGTTCATTGGGTGAGAGATGAAAGTGAGTGTATCTTTGGGTTTTGGGGTGATGAAAAACAAAGGTAGAATTTAAAATCATTTAGGAAAATGGTAGAATGATGAGAACAAAGCATTGTATGCATGAATTGCTCCTTTTCTTAGATAAATTTTGTGTGATGATGTTGTTCCCATTCTTGAGTGTAAGTCACATAAAAGATGGATTTGAAACCTCTTTTTCTTCACAATAGACCATTTTCACTCACCAAACCAAATAATTAGGATTAAATCTCCATTTGCAAGAATTCACAGTCTATGTTTGTTTAAATGAATGTCAGGGTTGGCTAAGGAACTTGTTGATTGAATGACATTATAACTTGTGTAGCGGAATATAAAAGTAATGATAGGTCTTGAGAAGCTAGAGTGTAATAAGAGAGTTGTTCATGTTATTTGATATGCTTTTCTTAGGATGTCATGTTGAAGGCTAGAAAGTGTCTTTTTTGGTTATGAGCTCCTATTTTCAAACCTCTCCTCCTATGCGTTCTTGAAAGTTTACTTGTGCACAAGTAAATGACAAGTTTGGGGGAGTTGATATCATGTGTATTTTCATGGTTTTAGCTAGTCCTGGGCATTTTAACCTAGACCCGAAGACCCGAACCAGAACCAGACCAAAAAATACCCGACTCGGAACCAGACCAAAAATTTACAAGTACCTTTTGGGTTTAAATTTTTTTTACCCGAAAGAACCGGAACCGAAAGGAACCGACCCGAATAGACCCGGATCCGAAAAGAATCGACCCGAATAAACCCGATCCGATAAGATTCGATTTGTACCCGACTTAAAAACATGTATATCTAAAACTATGATGTTTTGTGTTCTATTTTATATATCTTATTTTATGGTTTAGTTGAAATATATTTTGTTAACAACATTTGTTATTATTTTTAATATTTTTTAAGTAATATAAAGCTTTAAAATGTAAAATTTAGAGTTTAAAAATGTTCTATTTTAATTAATAATAGTTTCATTTAAGTTATTTTGTAAAATTTTAGATATATATGACAAATATCAACTAAATTCAATGGAATTGGGTATGACATGTGGCATTTGAAAAATGAGATATGGAAGTAATTCAGACTTCAAAGAACACAACCATTTTGTATTTAGTAACCACTACTTTTTTTTTATACTCATAGGAGTGTGTATGTTGAAGAAGCAAACACTCCAATGTATATACGAGCACAATTTTGCCGGAATACCGTCATGTTGTGTTATAGAATCCCTTATCAGAAATATGATTTCAGTTTTGGTCTAGCATTAATTGATTTATGTATATGGTTTACCTAGAAGAAAGATTAAAACTCTACATTGAAACATAAAATAAATACTATTTCAAGAATATTGTCATTTCTCAAATCTGTGAGTTGATATCTTGTGTATTTTCATGGTTTTAGCAATCATTTTAGCTCTCATTTTTTCCATTTAGATACATTTAAAGTGCATTTAGGTGCATTGCATATATATATGTGTCTTAATTAAAGATAAAATTTATTATTAAATAAAACATTATAAAAGATAACATTTTAAATATAGATTTAAATATAAAACTTAAAAAGAAAGATTAGTAGGGATATCGGTAGAATGGTAAAATTCTCAAAAGTTTGATCAAAGTGTTGATCAAAATATTGATCAAATATATCATCAATTGATCAATATAAAGTGTTTTGCGATGAAGAAGCCATATAGAAATTGTTTTTGATAGTTTTGTGATTAAAATTTGTGATCAAGAGAAGGAGAGAACATGAACTTGTTTAGATCAGAATGTGTTTGGTCGTTTTGTTTGGTGAGATGGATAGAACATGAGACAAACATTTGATCAAAATGTGTTTGCTTCTTTTGTTTGGAGAGAATGAGAGAAGGTGAACTTGTTATGCTCAACATGTTTTGACAGGGAACAAGATCATCTCAACAATGAAACGTGAAGCAGAAATAAGTAGAGTAAATCTTTGATTACAAACTATATAAAAAGGTAGTTTCTATGTTCTACGTGCAAGAAACTCCTCCTTGCACAATCAGAACAACGATCACAAAATCAAATTCACATACCCGAAACCAAAAAAAAAAGAACAGAACAATAAAAAAAAATCAGATAATGTTTGCACCTGCATCCAGATTTGCCCAGCAAAATCAGCTCAACCACAATCTTTCCCTCTACGCCTGCAAGAATCAAGCCACAAGAACATAGAAGAAAGTATTACAACTTGCACATATATAAGAAGAAAATAAATTAAACAAATTGCGGTTAGGCAAGAGAAACGTTATAAGCAAGAGAAACAAATTGATCAGAGAAACATTATAAGCAAGAGAACAAATCAAAACGAAGATTGAGATGTTTCATCTATACCAGTGACGCTGACGGAGAGAGTGGAGACCAAGCTTATCGGTGATCTCAGCTGCGTTCATGGCATTTGGAAGATTCTGTTTGTTAGCAAACACGAGCAGAACAACATCACGCAGCTCATCCTGTATAAACCCATTAAGTGTTTCAGTAAGTTAACTAGCACTGAAGTCCCCCGCTGCAACAAGGAAGATATAAAATCAAAAATTGGATTAGGCTAATTCTTTACTGTCTCTCCAAACAACCCACATTGCATATGAGTTATAAACTGAGGAATCAGCGGCTCGGGTTCATGAGTCAAGTACAAATTGGGAAAAACACAGAGCTTACAAACCCAATGAAGAAGAGGGAACAAAGTAAACTTTGTGGGTAACTCATTCAGGTGAACCATTGATCTGAATATCAAAGTAAACTTTGTGGGTAACTCCTTCTAAAGGACCTGATAAATCCCACAACGCAGCAAAACCAAAAAATGCAAATGAGTTCAAGTTCAATGCTCACCTGATCAGCAACCTTCTCATTGACCATGGGATCAGTAACATCAGTCAATTTAATCTGAGTTGCGTTAGTGAAACCCACAAATCGTAAGTAACGTCGCAAGCCCAGATCGATAAACTACAAGAAAAGTGAGGAGCAAGGATCAAAAGTTTTAACCTGGATGAGGGCAAGTGTGACGTAGTCATCGGAGACAGTCTCGAAGAGGCGGAGGAGAGACATCTCGTGACGTTGGAGGCCAGGATTCAGCTTCTGCCTGATGATAGGCATCGAAGAAAGGCTCCAGGGAAGTAGCCTCTGCCTGAAGCTCTGGCTTCTCTTCTTCAGTTGCTGGGGATCATCGCGCCTTCAGCCATCGATCTTCAACTCTCTCTCTCTCTCTTCTCAAAGAGACAGGCCCAAAGGGCAACACGTGTCTCACAAAACCGTCTCTTATTGTCCCTAAATAAGAAACGTTCTTTTGCATTTAAGCTAATTTCCTTTTTTTTAATGTTAATAAAACTAAAAACCGGTCTTTGAAGACCGCGATAATGATGGCCTTACATGAGTTTAAGGTTTCGAGATTAGTGAGTAGTGACCTTGTAATTCATGGGTTAGATATATTATGGTGATTAGGTGGATATTTAGGATGTTTATTGTTTGATTAACATTGTTCTATGCTTGCTAAGTGTTCTTAATGCTAGATTAGACTTGATCACTTTCATCTAGACCTTAAGCTATTTTATGCCGGAATGTGTTTGTTAAAATGCTTGGATGAACTTAGTATTGTCCTTTACATATTTGGCCAACGACAGTTGATGCCAGAGATGTTTAGTGGTTAGTAGAATTATGATTCATGCATGCTTGATTGCGTTAAGCCAACGACAGTTGATGTTTAATTCATGATTAACATAGGGGTTTTTGCCACGGCAGTGGATTCATCTATATTGACAGAGATCTAGACCTATAAACTTGTTGATTGTTTTGTTTAAACATCCTAGATTGAACCTTGATCACCTTATATCAATTATGATTGCCCATGAATCCATCCTTAGCATTTAATTGAATTCTTGCACTTATTTTTTTATTGGATTTGAGATCACCTTGTCTATATTTCTAGGATATTAACTTGTTACAAATCATCCATCTTCTTGTTTGCTTAGACTATGAAAGTTTGTATATTCTTAGTGTTATAGATCACTAGTTTCTTGTGGATTCGATCCTAAAGTGCTGCATTGATATACCATTCGATTGTTGTAGTGTGCATTTAGGTTAATTGACATGTGATAGAACGCAATAATCATGGGTCTATGAAAAAAACTCAAGAACGCTCTTTCAAGTTCTCTTCTTACTAATTATTTTACAAACTAAAGCTCCTAATATGAAATAAATGATTGGTAAATGTCTTTTTCAAAATTTAATTCATAAGGTTCTCAAAATGATTTTCATTCAAAAATTTAACATTCAAGCCATTCAATCCTCTAATTATATAATCCAATAATATTCTGAAATTAAATGGTAAAATAGTTTTGGCTTCTAAAAATTTGGCAACATGAATCTATCAGGCTGCCACAAATTTGGAGATGAATCTATCAGGCTGCTACAAATTTGGCAACACTACATCAGTGGCTATTACCGAGCTTCCTGCATCACATGTTGTTTCATCTACTCCTTTTTCACGCTTGAGGACAAGCGTTATTTCCAAAGGGGGAGTATTGATAAGAGCATCATTATCCCAAAGCCCCTTCTTGGGTTTCTTAATAATTTCTTAATACTTTTAAATAGCTAAAGTGAGGTTAAGAGACATAATTAAGAGACTCCTACAATGAGTGCCTCCAATTCAAGTCTCTTATTTAGGGGTTTTTAAAAAAAAATTATTTAATTAAAGATAAAATTTATTATTAAATAAAACATTATAAAAGATAACATTTTAAATATAGATTTAAATATAAAACTTAAAAAGAAAGATTAGTAGGGATATCGGTAGAATGGTAAAATTCTCAACAGTTTGATCAAAGTGTTGATCAAAATATTGATCAAATATATCATCAATTGATCAATATAAAGTGTTTTACGAGGAAGAAGCCATATAGGAATTGTTTTTGATGGTTTTGTGATTAAAATTTGTGATCAAGAGAAGGAGAGAACATGAACTTGTTTAGATCAGAATGTGTTTGGTCGTTTTGTTTGGTGAGATGGATAGAACATGAGACAAACATTTGATCAAAATGTGTTTGCTTCTTTTGTTTGGAGAGAATGAGAGAAGGTGAACTTGTTATGCTCAACATGTTTTGACAGGGAACAAGATCATCTCAACAATGAAACGTGAAGCATAAATAAGTAGAGTAAATCTTTGATTACAAACTATATAAAAAAGGTAGTTTTTATGTTCTACGTGCAAGAGACTCCTCCTTGCACAATCAGAACAACGATCACAAAATCAAATCCACATACACGAAACCAAAAAAAAAGAACAGAACAATAAAGAAAAAACTCAGATAATGTTTGCTCCTGCATCCAGATTTGCCCAGCAAAATCAGCTCAACCACAATCTTTCCCTCTACGCCTGCAAGAATCAAGCCACAAGAACACAGAAGAAAGTATTACAACTTGCACATATATAAGAAGAAAATAAATTAAACAAATTGCGGTTAGGCAAGAAAAACGTTATAAGCAAGAGAAACAAATTGATCAGAGAAACGTTATAAGCAAGAGAACAAATCAAAACGAATATTGATATGTTTCATCTATACCAGTGACGCTGACGGAGAGAGTGGAGACCAAGCTTATCGGTGATCTCAGCTGCGTTCATGGCATTTGGAAGATCCGGTTTGTTAGCAAACACGAGCAGAACAACATCACGCAGCTCATCCTGTATAAACCCATTAAGTGTTTCAGTAAGTTAACTAGCACTGAAGTCCCCCGCTGCAACAAGGAAGATACAAAATCAAAAATTGGATTAGGCTAATTCTTTACTGTCTCCCCAAACAACCCACATTGCATATGAGTTATAAACTGAGGAATCAGCGGCTCGGGTTCATGATTCAAGTACAAATTGGGAAAAACACAGAGCTTACAAACCCAATGAAGAAGAGGGAACAAAGTAAACTTTGTGGGTAACTCATTCAGGTGAACCATTGATCTGAATATCAAAGTAAACTTTGTGGGTAACTCCTTCTAAATCCTCTCCTACCTGATAAATCCCACAACGCAGAGAAACCCCAATTACAAAGTCTGACCACATCTTTACAAAACCAAAAAATGCAAATGAGTTCAAGTTCAATGCTCACCTGATCAGCAACCTTCTCATTGACCATGGGATCAGTAACATCAGTCAATTTAATCTGAGTTGCGTTAGTGAAACCCACAAATCGTAAGTAACGTCGCAAGCCCAGATCGATAAACTACAAGAAAAGTGAGGAGCAAGGATCAAAAGGTTTAACCTGGATGAGAGCAAGTGTGACGCAGTCATCGGAGACAGTCTCGAAGAGGCGGAGGAGAGACATCTCGTGACGTTGGAGGCCAGGATTCAGCTTCTGCCTGATGATAAGCGTCGAAGAAAGGCTCCAGGGAAGTAGCCTCTGCCTGAAGCTCTGGCTTCTCTTCTTCAGTTGCTGGGGATCATCGCGCCTTCAGCCATCGATCTTCAACTCTCTCTCTCTCTCTTCTCAAAGAGACAGGCCCAAAGGGCAACACGTGTCTCACAAAACCGTCTTTCATTGTCCCTAAATAATAAACGTTCTTTTGCATTTAAGCTAATTTCCTTTTTTTAAATGTTAATAAAACTAAAAAATGGTCTTTGAAGACCGCGATAATCCCCGATGATATGCATGAGGATATATCAAGAAAATCTTGAGAAGCGAAACAGAGGAAGTCAACTCAAGCTGACGTGGTACAGGAAGGCAAAGACTCGGATGGTACAAGAGGCTTTGCCGTTCAGCTCATTTTCCTCTCTATTGGCTAAACTCACAAGATTATAGAATAACTTCTTTATTAACTTAAGAAAATCTCTCAAAACTTAAGTTCTCACAATAATCTCTCTCACTTATAAGTTCATGTCACAACTCAACATCTTCTTATATAGAGATCTTAAAACTCCTAAACTTAATAGTAAAACCTTTTATCCTAATCCTAATACAAGTAGGATTAGTATGACTTGAGTTTCAAGCTACTTTCAAGTTTATCTCTAACATTTTCCCCCTTAAACTTGAAATCACCATCTTTCAAATCTTGAACTCCAACCAGCTCTCGCATTTCCTAGAATTTCAATCTTCCTAAGGCTTTAGTGAGAATGTCAGCCTTTTGAAGGCTTCCTGCAATATGCTCTACGTCCACTAGACCATTGTCTATGCACTCTCTGATGAAATGATAACGTTTATGAATATGCTTGCTCCGTCCATGGAACACCGGATTCTTTGTAAGCGCTATTGCAGATTTGTTATCTATCTTAACCACCACTTTCTCACACGGTTCTTCAGTTACTTCAGCAAGTAATTCCTGTAGCCAAATTGCTTGTTTTGCTGCCTCAGTAGCTGCCATGAATTCGGCTTCACATGAAAAGAGAGCAACAGTTTCTTGCTTCTGAGAGCACCAAGTGATAGGACACTCATTCAGGTAGAACATATGGCATGTGGTACTTCGTCCATCATAAACCTCAACATTGTGACTACTGTCACTATACCCTGTTAACGTCCATCCTTCTTTGCTTGACCGTAAGAAGTTGAGACCATACGCGAGTGTGCCCTTTACATACCTTAGGACTTGTTTCAAAGCCGTCCAATGCGAGGTTTTAGGGTCATGCATATACCTACTTAATACTCCAACCGAATAAGATAGGTCCGGTCGAGTATGTAGCAAGTAACGCAAGCACCCTATGACCCTGCGGTAATCCTTCTCATCCACACTTGCCTCCTGCTCCGCCTTTGAAAGCTTTAGACCAGCATCCATAGGAAACTGTGTTGCATTGCAGTCAATCATGCTTGTTTCCTCAAGAACTTTCTTTGCATAGCTCTCTTGTTTGATCGATATTCCTTCATTGCTTTGAACCACTTCAATACCGAGGTAATAGGTTAAGAGACCAAGATCACTCATCTCGAATTTGTTTGACATATTGCTCTTGAACTCATCTATCATCTCTGTCTTAGACCCTGTGATCAACAAATCATCAACATATACTGCCACAAGTAAAACGTCTCCATCACACATCAACCGGTACAAGGATGCTTCCTTTGTGCACTTGACAAACCTCAGATCCTCTAAGGTTTTATTGAGCTTCTCATTCCATGCCCTCGGGGCTTGTTTCAAGCCATACAACGCCTTTTTAAGCTTATAAACCTTCTCTTCTCTTCCTTTGACTACATAACCCTCAGGTTGACATACGTAGACGTTTTCTTTTAGATCACCGTTGAGAAAGGCTGTCTTAACATCCAGGTGATGCACTTGCCATCCTCTTGAAGCTGCTAGTGCTATGATGAGACGTACAGTCTCTATTCGCGCCACAGGGGAGAAGACTTCTTCATAGTCTACACCGTGTCTTTGAATGTAACCCTTAGCTACTAATCTCGACTTATGTTTGTTTATGGTTCCATCAGAGTTTCTTTTTACCTTGAAGATCCACTTTAGACCTATGGCTTTAGCTCCGGGAGGCAGGTCTACCAGTTCCCATGTCTTATTCTTCACTATAGACAGTATCTCATCGTCGCAAGCATTCCTCCATATCTCTTCTTCACATGCCTCATCATAGTTGAATGGTTCCTCGTTCAACATAAGTAACAGTCGTTCTCCCTCGACTTCAGATAAATATACATAGTCTTCTAGGTAAGCAGGAGCCTTACTGACCCTAGTTGATCTTCGCAGTACCGGCTCTGCTTCTTGCTCTGTTTCGGACTCTGTTTCGTTATGATTGTCGATTGATGTTGATATTTTAGTTTGATCTTCTTCTTTACTTTCTTTGACACTCTCATCTACATTCCCTCCATCTTCTCGTATGCCATTGTTCCCAAAGTCTCCGAAAGAGAGCTTGAATGATCCGGGTGCAAGAGTCTCATCGCTTGTAGAGACATTCCAGTTCCAGCTCTTTTGCTCATCGAACACAACGTTTCTACTTACCACTACCTTCCGAGTCATTGGATCAAACAATCTGTATGCTTTGCTTCCTGGTTCTGTTCCTAAATGAACGACTATCTTTGATCTGTCGTCTAGCTTTCTTTGATGTGGACTGTCCACCTTGGCATAACCGATACATCCAAATACTTTGAGATGCTCGATATTAGGCTTACGACCCTTTAGAGCTTCATACGGTGTCTGGTTCTTGAGAACTTTTGTTCCTACTCGATTGATGATACAGGTGGCGTGTCTGACTCCCTCTCCCCACAGATAGTTAGGTACACTCATGTGCTTGAGAATGCTCCTTGTCATCTCCATCAGTGTTCGGTTTCGACGTTCTACCACTCCGTTTTGTTGTGGCGAATATGGAGCAGTTAGGTGTCTGTTTATTTCCGTTGTCTCGCAGAATCTCTTGAACTCATTTGATGTGAACTCACCTACCCTATCTGTTCTAAGTGTCTTTATAGACTCTTTTGTTTCTCCTTCAACCACGGCTTTGAATACTTTGAACTTTTCTAGAGCCTCACTCTTTTCTTTTAACAGAATTGACCACATATACCTTGAGTAGTCGTCGATAAGAACAAATATATATCGGTTCCTTCCTGCGGTAGGAGGTGTGATGGGTCCACACAAGTCACCATGAATGAGTTCCAACGGCTGAGTTGCTCGATACATGGTAGAGCTAGGGAATGGAGCTCTAGCATGCTTGCCAAGTAAACACGAAGAACACGTTTCTTTGTCAACGTTTAGACTCGGCAAGCCTATTACTAATTGCTCTTTCATCATCACTCGCATAGAGCTTGCTCCAATATGACCTAGCCGCGCATGCCATGTACTACTTTCGGATTGAGCCTCTATCTTAAGACACTTAGCTTCCACGATGTTCATCAAGACTTTATACAATCTGTTTCTCGACCTCTTAGCTTGTACTATAAGTTTTCCTTGCTTGTCATGGAGGAACAGATATTCTTCTTTCATTCTCACTTCACAACCTGCCTCAGTAGCCTGTCCAAGACTAATAATACTGCTCTTTAAGTCTGGTATGTAGTAAACATCAGCCAAGATCTTCTTATCCCCGTTTTGACTCACAAATAGTATGGAACCTTTGCCTTTGATGTCGATTCTTGAGTCATCCCCAAATCTCACCTTTCCTGTCACTGAATAATCAATGTTCTTGAAGTACTCATACCTCCCTGTCATATGATTACTCGCGCTATTGTCGAGATACCAAACTCTGTCACTGTCCGAACTATCATCAAAATCCTTGGGGTTTACGTTTTTTTCATTTAGGTAGACTACTTCGTGCATCAATAACCTATCAGCCTCTTGTGTATCCTCTGTTATTTCCTTAATTCTATTTTCGTATGTCTCTTGAAGCTTCAGAAGTCTATCAGGACAACTGGACGCAAAGTGTCCCTTCTTGTCGCACCTAAAACATGTAATTTTTGATATGTCAAACTCCTGATAGGATCTTCCTCGTCCTCGTCCTCTTCCATACGAACGTCCTCCTCTTCCTCTGTTTCGAAACTCTCCATTGTAGTCTCGATTCTCTGAGTTTGCATACATAAGCTTACTCTGTTCTTCATGACCATCTTCATCATCCTCTCCAACCCGCTCCTCATAAGCTTTTAATCTACCAATGATATCTTCAAAGCTTGTTACCTTAAGATCAAGTACTTGTTCGAGGGACGCCACGATGTGTATGTATTTCTTTCTAGGTAGACTCTTGAGAAATTTCTTGACGAGCTTTGTTTCCTCAATGTTTTCCCCTAAAGATGCAGATTTTGAAGAAATCTCCGATAGCTTGCCAACGAAGTCATCGATTGTATCGGTTTCCTTCATCTTCAAGCGATCGAATTCTGCCATTAGGGTTTGTAAACGAGCTTCTCTGACTCTGTCTGCTCCTATATGTCGGGCTTTAATGGCATCCCAAACCTGCTTCGCGGTATCTAACTCTCCGACCTGCAGGATAAGCGCTTCTGGAATGGATTGGAAGAGAAGAGCTGTGGCCATATCGTTTTTTTCAGGCTCGATCGTCTCACTTTCAACGGTTTCCCATACTTTGTGAACCTTGAGAAGAACCTTCATGCGCATTGTCCAAACTGTATAATTAGTTGATGTTAACATTGGACACTTTATGGACGATGGCCCTTCTTTTGATCTCGTCGGTATGGTCGTGATGTCTCCCATCTTTGTTGAATTTGATTTCTGATTTTGGCTCTGATACCAATTATTGGCTGAACTCACAAGATTATAGAATAACTTCTTTATTAACTTAAGAAAATCTCTCAAAACTTAAGTTCTCACAATAATCTCTCTCACTTATAAGTTCATGTCACAACTCAACATCTTCTTATATAGAGATCTTAAAACTCCTAAACTTAACAGTAAAACCTTTTATCCTAATCCTAATACAAGTAGGATTAGTATGACTTGAGTTTCAAGCTACTTTCAAGTTTATCTCTAACACTCTCATCCTCTTTAAATATCAGACTAGCTTCTATTTCACTCTTAATGCTTAATGATGATGTGAATGAAGTGTCACCATGAGACCTTCACCTCCGATCGCATCTCATGAGAGTTATCCTTAGGTATCTTGTAATCGGTTTGTGGTTTCAAAAAGAAGAGGTTATAGAGAGTTCCGATCATCGAACTTTATCAGAGAGGTTATGTTGTCTGTATGGATGGGGACACAAGCCGATGAAGTTTTCCCTGAAGCTTGGCATTCAGATTCCATTACGGTGAGCGGAGACAACGTGGTGATCACACGGTCTAAAGTCTATCTATCTCCGAGATTATGGTATTTGCGAGTAAATGTCATCGAGGCTCAAGATTTGGTTCCTTTGCATGGAAACATAAACAATCCTGAGGTTTTAGTAAAATGGTTTTTAGGGAACGTTGTCGTGAGGAGCAGGGTTTCGTAGACACAGACCAAGAGTCCGGTTTGGAACGATGATTTGTTGCGGTTGAGCAGTTTGAAGACAGTTTGATACTTAGCTTGGAGGACAAGTTAGGTCAAAAAGAAGAGTGTTTAGGGAAATGTGAGGTAAAGTTATCTCAGGTTGAGAGAAGGGTGTTGCCAGGACGTGTACCGCATATGTGGTACAACCTTGTCGGGGACTCGGGGGGATTCAGGGGGAGGATTCATTTGCAGGTTTCTTTGGACGGAGGTTACCATGTGCTGGACGAGTCGATTCAGTATAGTAGTGACTACAGAGCTTCCGCTAAACTTCTAGGGAAACCATCTATTGGTGTGTTGGAGCTTGGAGTCATCAGTGCATCAGGTTTGATGCCTATGAAGTCACGGGACGGTCGTGGAACGCCTGATGCGTATTGTGTGGCGAAATACTGACAAAAATTGGTGAGAACACGGACCATTGTTGATACTCTTAGTCCAAAATGGAACGAGCAGTATACTTGGGAGGTTTATGACCCTTATACTGTTATTACCATTGGTGTTTTTGACAACATGCATTTATTAGTATCAGGAAACGCAAACGTCCGAAAGATTCAAGAATCGGGAAGATCAGGATCCGTTTGTCGACTTTGGAGACCCAGAGGATATACACGCATTGTATCTGCTCATTGTTTTAAAACCAGATGGTGTGACGAAAATGGGTGAGATTCAGCTCGCGGTTAGATTCTCATGCACTCCAGCGATTTATATGCTTCAGAAATACTCAGAACCGTTGATACCAGAGATGCATTACCTAACTCCATTGTCAATCTATCAGCTAGACAGTCTTAGGCATCAAGCAACTCATATACTATGTTTGAAATTAAGCCGGACCGAGCCGCCTCTAGGAAGAGATGTGATTGAATATATGCTTGATTTTGGATCTAACATTTGGAGTATAAGACGAGGACGAGCCAATTTCGAATGGCTTATCACTTTCTTCACCGGGTTTGTTGATTCTTGGATTTGGTTTGATTCGGTTTGCAAGTGGAAGAGTCCGGTAACAACTATCCTTGCACATTTCATCTTCTTGTTCATTGCGTTTCTCCCTAACGTTGCGTCACGTCTCTGCTACTGTACTGCTTCGTGATCGGGTTTTATCGGTATCATTTGAGACCGAGACATCCTCCTCACATGGATATAAAGCTGTCCAAAGCAGATTCTGCTTTACCTGATGAGCTAGACGAGGAGCTTGATGGGTTTCCAGGTGCAAAGTGTGGGGATTTGATGAAGAAAAGGTATGATAGATTAAGAGGAATAGCAGGGAGGATGATGATGGTGTTAGGTGATTTGGCTACGCAAGGAGAGAGAGTGAAGAATCTGTTGAGTTGGAGAGATCCTAGGGCAACATTTCTGTTTTCCATGTTTTATTTGGTTGCTTGTGGAGTAATCTTCTTTGTGTCCATGAAACTGTTGCTGACTTTGCTTGCCTTCTACGTCATTGGACACCCTAGGCTTAGGGTTTTTGATATCCCTTCGGTTCCTCAAAACTTCTTTAGGAGCCTTCGAGAGCGGATAGTTTGTTGTGATTTTTCTCTCTTTATTCTACATTGGTTTCTTTTAAATTGTATTTTTTTGTCATCTTTTATATTGTACTTGATATTCTTCATTTTATTAATTTACTTTATAATAATTTCTTTCAAATGTGTTACTAATCTTTTAAAAAGTTAAAGATCTTTAATCGACTCGAATTTACCGAAGCAAACTAAAAATCTATTTAAAAAGAGTGATTTTTGTTATAGATCATATTGTGGATGTCCATAACCAGCCCGGTTCATAACCGGTCCAATGCTAGAGAGAGAGAGTCGACCGTGAAGAGAGAGAGAAAAAATCGGCATCTTGCATTTTTCTTATTAGATTATGATTTGTACTATTTCCATATTTCTATTTCCTTTCTTTAGTCTTTCCATTATTCTATGACGGTGCAATTCCCTATATATAAAGGGCTCCTTATGTTTATGAATAAGACAGAAACATAGATTCTATTCTCTAGTTTCACAACACGTTATCAGCACGATTACGCTCTAAACCCTAAGCTAAAGTCTGAACCCTAAAACCCTAATCTCATCCCGACGATAAACCCTAAACCCGACGACGAACCCTAATCTGATCGAGAACCTAAAACTCCATACTCATGGGCGTTCCCGATCTCAGCACGCGACCTCAGTCCGTTCCTCAGCTCGCGACTTCAGCCTGTTCGCGAGACACGATCTCAGCCTGCTCGACGCGACCCGATACCGTTCGATAGCCAGCACGTTCACGACCCGATAGCTGCTTGCTCCTGTTCGCGACTCGTCTCAGCTTCAATCCGTTCGCGACCCGACAGTAACGATCAGCTCGCGTTCTTCTCTATTCGGTGGTCCATTCAACTCGACTTGAGGTTTAGGTAAAACTAAAACCTAAGAACCAAACCCTAAGGCAATAGATCCAATCCCTAATAACCTAAATTGAATCTTATTGCTTGATTAAAATCGAAACCCTAATTCCCTAAAGCCTAGCCGCATGCATACCATGCAAACCCTAATCGAAATTTTATTTGATTGTTCATGTGATTGAATGTTTTGAATCTGATTATCATCACATAGAACCGATTGTTAGGGTTGATTAATCTCATACTTGAATTTGGTTGATTGAATTGATGAACTAATTGAATGTTATCTTGCGATAGAAATCGCCTAAGTTGATTAGTTCTCATCTTGTTTAAAATAGTTGATTAGTTCTCATCTTGTTTAAAACTTGAAACCAACCGGCTTGTTCATATTGAAACCCTAATTGCATTAATCTCATTGAATATGATCGTTAGGTTGATAGTAACTAAACCCCTTATGCATTGCTTGATTGTTTTATTGAGGTTTCATGATCACTTAGAATCGATCTTGCTAAAGATGAATAACCGATTGCATTAAGATCATATAGAAACTGATTGCTAAGATTGTTCATACTCTTGGCCATGCGGCTTGTCTTGCATTATGCATGTCGAATTGTTTGGCTGTGTGGCTTGTTAGCATATCATGCATGCATAATTGTATGAACTAAATGCATCATATCCGTTTGGTCGTGTGACCAATTTGCATTATATATCTGTTTGTCTTGTATGCATTATAAGAACATTATAAATCCTATGAATGAAATATATGATTTCAGATGTCGAAAATCAACAATTTGGATTTTGCTGCCCTAAATCTCTCTGAAGATAATTACTTGCAATGGGCACTTGATGCTAAGATCATCCTAAAATCCAAGGGACTCTGTGAATGTATCACCGAGGGCAATAATGCAAGTGAGAAAGATAGATATGGAGCTATATTAATTATACGCCATCATCTTATTGAGAGTCTCAAAGATCAGTATTTGACTATTGAGAATCCTCTAGACCTTTGGACAGAGTTGAAAACGAGATATGATCACCAGAGAACGGTGTTATTACCAAAAGCTATGTATGATTGGAGGATTCTCAGAATCCAGAACTTCAAGCTGGACGAGTATAACTCGGCCCTGTTTAAGATAGTTTCCAAATTGAAACTGTGTGGTGAGGATATAACGAATAAGGATATGCTTGAGAAAACATTTTCCACCTTCCACACAAGCAATGTGTTGTTACAACAACAGTACCGAGAGAAGGGCTTCACAACTTATGCTAATCTGATCTCATGTCTCTTGCTCGCTGAGCAGAACAATGAACTGTTGATGAGAAAAAGTGAAATGAGACCTCCTGGAACAAACCCAATACCTGAGGCACATGCGGCCGTAGAGGATAAGAAAGATTCGAACCATGTCCAGAGTGATAGCCAACACGCCTATGGTCGTGGAAAATGGCATGGACGTGGTGGTCGAGACCGAAACTCGTTTGGTCGAGGCCAAGGCAACTCATATGTCCGTGGCCAAGGAAACTCTTATGGAGGCCGTGGTCATGGCCGAGGCCGTGGTACATCATTTAAACCACAAAACTCGACCAAAACCGTGTGCCATAGATGTGGTATGGATAATCATTGGGCTAAGACATGTAGGACTCCCAAACTTCTCGTTGACCTCTACCAAGAGAGTTTGAAAGGGAAGAATCCTGATGCTCATATGACTTATCAAGATGGTGAAGATGATTTCAATCATGAACGAGACGATCTTATGGATTATGAAACTTCAGATTGTTTAAAAGAATGAAGTTGAATTCGACATCTATTGTTTTGTGTTCTTTGCTTTATGTTTTCTATGTTTTGATTGCTTTGAACTTAGTTTATTAATGAATGAAAGTTTTTATATGAAGTCTCTAAAGTATCATTCCGGGTATAGCCAGTCTTATAGAGGGCTACGGCCAGGCTAACATCCTGTTGCCTAAGGGTACACATCTAGAGATATCTGATGCATTGTATTCACCCAGCTCTAAGAGAAGCTTATTGAGCTTTAAAGACATTCGAATGAATGGCTTTCATATTGAGACTAAGGGCGAAGGAAACAAAGAGTTCCTTCAGATCATAGAGAGCGACCAATGTTATAAGAAAGTCCTAGAGTCTATACATGCGCTCTCTACTGGCCTTTTACTATGCTAAGGTCAGAATGATAGAGACCAATGCTGGTGAGTTCACGTCCCAAGCGTTTAATGATTATTGTATGTCCATGAGGGTAAGTGTGGAACACTCCGTGGCACATGTACATACACAGAACGGCTTGGCCGAATCATTCATAAAACGAATTCAGCTGATAGCTAGACTATTGCTTATGAGGTCTAAGCTTCCGGCCACAGTTTGGGGACACGCGGTCTTGCACGCGGCCGAACTGATTCGTATCAGACCGTCTAGTGAACATAAATATTCTCCATCACAATTGCTTACGGGTCATGAGCCAGACATATCCCATCTTAAGACATTTGGCTGTGCCGTCTATGTACCAATTGCTCCACCACGGAGAACAAAGATGGGACCTCAAAGGAGGATGGGGATATATGTTGGATATGATTCCCCCACGATTATAAAATACCTTGAGCCAACTACGAGTGATTTATTTAAGGCCAGGTATGCGGATTGTCACTTTGATGAATCCGAACATCCAACATTAGGGGGAGATAGCAATAAGCTGGTAAAAAAAGATTACATGGAATCAAACATCCTTATCTTGGCAAGATCCACGGACTCAAGAATGTGATTTAGAAGTCCAAAATATTATACATTAACAAAAGCTAGCTAATCAATTTCCAGATTCCTTTGTTGACCCGAAAAAAGTGACTAAGTCATATATACCAGCTGCTAATGCACCAATAAGAATTGATGTTCAAGAGGGACAAAATCAAGTTGCTACAGAGTCTAGACAACGTTTGAAACGTGGTAGACCAATAGGTTCCAAATATAAGAGCCCTCGGAAAACTAAGAAAGGTACAAATAATGAAACCGAGGTTGTTAAAAACCTAGAGACGACCGCGACCGTTCCTAAATCTCGGGACTTAGCCGCGACCAATTCCAAAACCCTAATAGCGATCGCGGCCGATCATGAATGCTTAGATGCGGCTGACCCTGATGTATCTAATACTGATTCTTGGGACGCCAATATTCAAGGTACTGAAGGTCATGATAATAATGAGATCTCAATAAACTATGTCTTGTCTGGGATACAATGGAACAGAAAGAATGTCGGCATTGATGATATATTTGCATGCAACGTAGCACTTGAAATCATGGATGATAATGAGGATCATGAACCAACGTCTATTTATGAGTGCACTCAACGATCAGATTGGATCAAATGGAAAGAAGCTATAAACGTGGAGTTAAACTCTTTAAAGAAGAGAGATTTATTTGGACCAATAGTCCGGACACCTTATGATGTTAAACCAGTCGGCCATAAGTGGGTCTTTGTGTGAAAGAGAAACGAACATGGTAATGTCATTAGATATAAAGCACGGCTTGTTGCACAAGGATTCTCACAGAGACCAGGAATAGATTATGAGGAGACATACTCCCCTGTGGTGGATGCTACTACTTTTTGATTCCTGATAAGTCTGGCTATAAAAGAAAAAAATTAGACTTGCGGTTAATGGATGTTGTAATTGCATACTTATATGGGCCACTGGATAATGAGATTTATATGAGAAAGTACCAGAGGGTATAGAGTTGAAAAACAAATCGAGTACTCAAGAACAACACTGTATAACGTTGAATAAGTCACTTTATGGATTGAAACAATCAGGTCGAATGTGGTACAATAGGCTAAGTGAGTACCTAGAGAGAGAAGGATACAAGAATGATCCGATCAGCCCTTGTATCTTTATAAAGAAATTCGGCCAGAGCTTTGTGATCATAGCAGTGTATGTTGATGATTTAAATATCCTAGGAACCTCTGGAGAAATCTCCCAAACAGTTGAATATCTTAAGAAAGAATTCGAGATGAAAGATCTTGGAAAAACAAAGTTTTGTTTGGGATTACAGCTTGAGTACTTAAGCGATGAAATCCTTGTGCATCAAATGGCATATACAGAAAAAGTACTCAAGAGATTCAACATGGCCGAGTCTCACCCAATATCTAGCCCCATGGTCGTGAGGTCCCTCGGCCTGGACACTGATCCGTTCCGTCCTAAGATGGACGATAAAAATGTCCTTGACCCAAAGTGCCATATCTCAGTGCCATAGGAGCTTTGATGTATCTGGCTAGTCACACGACCATATGTTTTGCCGTGAATCTATTGTCTAAATTAAGCTCTTGTCCAACCCAAAGGCACTGGAACGGAATTAAACATGTTCTTCGTTACCTGCAAGGAACGAAAGACTTGGGTTTATTTTATACTAACCAAAACAAAGAAGGTTTAGTTGATTTTGCTGATGCAGGTTATCTTTCGGATCCACACAATGCTTGATCAAAGACAGGCTATGTTTTCACACATGGTGGAACGGCCATATCATTGCGTTCAATGAATCAGACGATCGCGGCCACATCTTCAAACCATTCGGAGATCTTGGCTGTTCATGAGGCCAGCCGCGAGTTGTTCAGAACAACGTGTTGTACTCTTTTTCCTTCACCATGGTTTTGTTCCACTGGGTTTTCCTTGGTAAGGTTTTAATGAGGCAACATCTAAAGCGTATTACAATCCATGTATGGTTATGGCATCCAAGGGAGAGTGTTATAAATCATATTGTAGCTGTCCATAACCGGCCCGGTTCATAACCGACCCAATGCTATAGAGAGAGAGAGTCGACCGTGAGGAGAGAGAGAGAGAGAGAGAGAGAGAATCGACATCTTGTCTTATCCTTATTAGATTATGATTTGTATTCTTTCCATATTTGTATTTCCTTTTTTTAGTCTTTCCATTATTCTATGACGGTGTAATTCTCTATATATAAAGGGCTCCTTATGTTATGAATAAGACAAAAACATAGATTATATTCCCTAGTTTCATAACACTTTTGTCTTTCTCTTTTTCTTTTTGGTATTAAAAGTTTTTGGCAATTTTGCAGGCGGTTCTAAAACACCCCTAGTATTCTTGTTTAATTATGTAGCTATATTCTATATTCAATTTGGCAATGGTGTTGGGTAGTTTAGTCTCTCAGAAAATATATAAATTCTTGTTTAGTTATGTAGCTATATTCTATTTATCTTTTTAATCATTTGTCTATTAGAAAACTAGGGGCATTCCGGCGCTACGCGCCAGGTTCATATATTTTGGTATCTAATAAGTTGAAGAGTATTTGTTTGATTCATTTGATAGAGGTTAGTAGTAGTAGTATAGAAAGGATGCATTTGATCCATTTTAATATGTGTTTATGACGTTATGAGAAAGAATATATTTTAGAACTATGGAAAACAATTATTTTCCAAAATTATTAGCAAAAGTCAAAAAAAACATCAACGGGAATTAAAACATAGGAAACTTCATATTAAATTGAAGTGATCGGGATATTATAGATGGATATTTCTACATATGGGACACCTTATATTTCTATGAAACCATTGATCAATGCATGAAAAATAGAAACTATGACTACAAGGAAGATAGCATATGTTGTTTCCATAATTGTAATTTTTGAAGCATACAGTGCACGTATCTTTTTCCACAGTTGGAAGTGTATTAGTTCCTTCAAGATCGGCGAAGATAAGGTTGACATCTAGTTAATTATGAGGGTAACGGGTCGTAGCTATGTCATACATAGGTTGGGGTTTTTTTTCTTGTTGTATCAGTTTGTTTTAAGGACCACTTACGTCGAGTAAATGTTTTTTTGTTGAATTGACTGTTCTTTTTATTAATAGTGTTTTTAAGTAGTTTTGTGGTAAAGGATTCTTATGGTGTAAAGTACCATTGTTATGTGAACTTATAATTTTAAAGTTTGAAGGAGTTGCTAAAATTTAGAGTTAAGCGTAGCATATAATTAGGATTTAATTTTCATTTAATCGACTATAGTATTTCAGAAAGTATTAGAATTTTTATATATTGTATCTCCAGTTTGTTATCTATATGTTTTGTATTTCTTTTTTTTGTAGTAAAACAACAACGTATTTTAAAGTATTTTAAATAACAAAAATATTAATAATGACAGGAATCTCTCTATAGTTTTTTTGTTCATGAATCAGTAGATGAATGAATTGTATAAGCTATCAGAGAGTAAATATATTTTTTTTATCAAAGTTTAGTCTGGCTAAAATTAAATTGATATTTCTGTAAACCCTGAATATCGTATTTATTATTTTGAATATATTTCTTGATCTCCATCACACAAGTAATTAGAGAAATTCTAAAAAAACACTTACTCAGAATATATACACATTAACCCAATTCAATGTAAATTTATATTTGAGTGAAGTTAACGTATGACATTGCTGAACAACATAGGATCCTAATCTAGTGATTATTACCTTTAGTTGTTATTTTTATAGTTGTTTACATTAACAAACCAATGAAATAGCAGGCAGCAGTACAAATAATAGGATTAAAAGATTATATATCACTAATATATAAATGCAGTTCATAGCGAGCAATCGAAAATGGCGTTTTACACAGACAAACTAAGGTAATAGCCAAGAACACAAAGGATTAAAGATTATGGCCCAGATTGGTAAGGAATTTTGCTTTAGGCTTTGGCTTTAGAAATATGACCATAGAGAATTTGACTTTAAAGGCTGTGGCTGTTATTTTAAAAAGTTTAAATGCTTGATTGGCATCAAAACCTTTAGAAGCTGTGACTGTTATAAATATATACTAGATTTTGATCTGCGCTTTCTAAGCGCGGATTTATTTTTGATATTAAATAAATTATTTTTATAGAAATTTCTATATAAGATAATGTATAGGTTTGCGTATATTTATCCGGGTGCACTGAACCGTGCCAAATTGAAAAAAAAAACAAAATGAAGCTGAATTTCATAAATAACCGAGCATATATTTTTGGAACCGAAAAAATAGTAACCGAACTGAGAACCAAATGAGTACTTAAATTTTTAAAATACAAATTATATACCTACAAATATTAATTATATTTAATTTCTAAATAACCAAATTATTAAAATTTAACGGATCCTAACTCATATATTGATTGTTGATACGAAAAACAAATGAAATGGTTGTACCTGTTGGTTTTTTGTGTTTGATGAAATGAGTTTTCTTCTTGTATTTATACTGAAAAAATATTTTTAAAATAGTATTTAATTTATTTTTTTTTGTTTTGAATCTTTCGTAAATGTTTTCAGTTACCTTTATGATAGTTTATATGTTTTAATAAACTAATGTCTAATAATAGTAAGTTGAGACTTTTTCTTCATGTTAAAAACCTAACTAATTAATGATAATTATTTTATTAATTATTATATTTTTTGTTTTCTTTATTTTGGTCAAAAAAGAAAAAAAATACAAAAAAAATATCTCCCACATTTGTTTTTGTATAAATATGAAGAAAAATGAGCTTTAAAACCTTAAAAAGTGGCTGTTGAAAATAGTGAACAAAAAACAGTTTTTTTTTAAGTGGGCTTTCAAAGCTTTACAGATTTCTAAAGCTTAAAATAATTGATTGGCAATTTTTTTGCTTTCAAAGCTTTACACAACCGCAAAGCCTCAGCAGCTCAGACAACAATTAGACCCTATATATCACTAACACATTTGAAAAGATGATTGTGCAACTGCAGCACTGTCAATAGAACGAAGCGGTTGGTTTGCAAAATAGCGAACATCAACATCAGGGTCCTCTCTCAGGTCCACTTAGAGATGGAAAAATTTGAACCTGCTCGCGGGCCCGGCCTGTTTGGACTTGCTGCGGGGCGGGATTGGTCATTAAGATTCAGGCCCGATTTTTCAGCGGGCCTCGCGGGATGAGCTTGTGCGGGTCCGGGCCAGAAGCGAGATTGGTTCGGTGTATCCCGTGGGACGCGCGGGAATCCGCACAGACATCGTCACTTTAACTCTCGAGCTATGACCGACAAATGAAACAAAGAAATGGCGATCGCTTCCGGCTTCTTTTCTGGCGAGTACAAAGGCGATCTCTTCCGGCTTCTTTTCTTATTCGATCCGTCAATTTCGATTTGTCGCAACTTCGCCATGCATATTCTTTGTATCCTCGTTTAATCAAGGAAGAGTCTCTTCTCGGTTTCATCTTCTTTCTTCATCTCCTCTTTAACCACGATTCAAGAACGATGGACTCAGGTAAGGATAAAATTGTGTTTGCATGTTCTTTAGCTTGTTACTGTGATTTAATTTGTAAGGAAAGATAAAAAAATTTGGTCTAACTCTTGGTCGTCGATTACATAATTTTCAGTGAAAGAAAAACAAAATATGGGGTCTCTTTTGTCTCTTATCAAGCGGCTACACATTGAGCAATCCTGTAAGTTGTTCTGTCTCGTTGTTGTCTCTTAACAAACAGCTTCGTATCTACAATATTTGGGGTGTTTAAGCTGTTCTTGTTGTTATCATCAAGTCAATGTTTGCTAATACGCATTTTTCATGTTAGCGTTGTTGTTCTTGTGTGTAGTTGTATGTTATAAAGTTTCCTTCTTTATCTTGTTATTGAAGTCAGAAGTATGTTCGGTCTGTAAAATTAAACTAGGCACTGTTGCTTGTTATCCTCATGGCAGTTGTTTCTTAATGTTCGGATCGTATAAACTCAAGTGACATAAGTCATAAATTTTCTAAAACTTTTTCTTTATAATGACATGTGATGAGTGGGGGATTGTAATACGATCAAGGAGGAGAATGATATGAGAATGCAAAGGACACTTGCATTCCAATCTATAAGCTTAAGGACCTCAGGTTAGTCTATGTTCTATTTTTTTTGTCGTCTCCAATGCTTATGATAAGAGCTGATAGAATTTAGGTATGAAAGCAGACCGTTGACAAGGTGTTTTATTTTAACATGTTACATTGAGTTTCTATGATAATCACAATGACTGGGTTACTAGTATATACTTGTGTTCTTCTTACATAGATCTCTTTCTTTCTATGTTTCAAGTAGAGCTTTGTTTGACTTTGGCTCTTCCACCGAAGATAAAGAGAGTGTTTTACATGTGAAGCTGGCTTAGGAAACTACAGATGAGTTTGCTGCAGTATTACAAGTCACTGAGCCATCTAAAACAAGGTACATCTCTTACATATGGTTGCTTGCTCTTGATCGTTTAGTTTGATAAGACTTGTTAGTAATGTGGGTGAGAGTTTGATGTTAGCTTTTGCAGGTGAGGAAACATAGACTTGGCTGGCTTTGACACACTCGCGGGCCTGTACCGCCAATGCTTGTGCAAGTCGCGGGTCGGGATTGGGCAGCACTTCTAGTGACCACGTCCCGCGCGGGCCTGTACCGCCAAGACCCGCATTGACTGTGTACCGCGGCGGGGCGGGACAAGGCGGGTCGGTACAACCCAATTGCCATCTCTAGGTCCACCAAACACTGACATATTGTTTTCTCCACCACCTACAATTTTTTTGATACAAACAAAGCTCAACAACCTGCATTATATATTTGATGCAATTGTGTTATATGTTTAATCTCTCATCTTACTGACTGGTCGACTATGGGGATGAGCGATTGCAGAAGTTTTGCCACATTGAACTTGACGTTTGGAACTCTTCAGAGATACGCACAACACGTCAAAACTAAGATGTTTTCTTGAAGAAGCTAGCCAAAGTCATCTCTATCGTTATCACCTGTCTTTTGATGCCTCAACCACCAAAGGAAGAAACTTAGAGCATGTAATTTAAGATCCCATTACAGTAGCCATGAGAGATATTGCTCGTAGAACCATCATCCTATGTAGATAGTGCGGATTTGTGACCATGTCCAATACCTGTTTACATTGAAAGAACAAAAAAAAAGGTCAACAGATGGAACATTATCTATGCAGCCTAAAGAATACCGATAATAATAAGAACAAACCTGTGGAACCAAGTGTTGCATTGCCCACTCAGGACCAAACTCTTCTGCAAAGCGCTTTAGGTTGTTTTCTGCAGCTTCATGGATAGAGTAGACCTGAAAGAGGAGACAGGAGAACAACGTCAATATCCAGAATCACAAGTGGATGATTAATTAATACCAACATCAAAGGATTTAAGGTAAACCTTGTCTTGCAGCCATTGCATTCAAAGGGCTCCAAGCTTGTATCCTGTCAACGAAATTCTTAAAATGGGATTTACCATCGTTTTCCACACCTTAGTGAGTTCATCATGTGTGAAATATCAGGCAGCAGCAACAGAAGCATGTGTTTATGGAAAGAGATGGATGAATCTAAACATGTTGACGAGAAGCTCCTTTTCACTGATCATGTACTCATCTTCATGTTATGTTCCTTTTTCAAGTGAATCAGCAACCTATGTCATGTTGGCGAGTCAGGATCAAGAAACACTAATGTCCACAGAAAAACTCATAACAACTAATTCAATATGTAAATCACCATTTCCACTGACCTTCCCAAACAACACCTTCCACACGGTGCTGCAGTTAAAAGACAAAATCCCTTGGAACTTATTCATTAAATTGATTGTAAAGTATTTGCATAAGTACATGGTGCTGTTAAAGAAAAAAAATAAAAACATCAATATTCTGTAAAAATAAACACGTGAAGACAAGATGAAACAGATTTGTAGACGGACCTCAGACCTCCGCGGTGTTTGAGCATCGGCCGGCTCTCAGATTATGTACGAAATCGTCATCGGACTATGAAAATAATTGCTTTTGGATATCGTTTGAGTTGTGCAGAGCATCGAAGAAAGGAGCGACATTTATAGCTGACGCTTCAACCTGTTACCGTGGAAAACGAAGAGGTGTATTGATTGATTGATAGATGTGGGCGGAGTAGATTAATAACGAAAACTCAGAGTAAAGAAATGATTTATGGATCGGCGAGACGTTAGAGAGTTCGATGCTTAAATCTGACTTACATTGTGGAGGTAGCATGTGAAAGAGGAAGACGACGACAAACCCTAATACCGAATGGATCTATTAACGGGCTCTAGTTTGGGGCCAAACCTAACTATTGTAATAAAAGCCCATTTCTCTAACGCTTAAAATAGAGAACAGGCAATGGAAAATCGCAAATGCTTTGATACTGCAACACGCGAAGGGATTCGGCCCTTCAAAAGAGCAAATTCAACTTTATTTGTATAGACAGACTAGTGATCAACCCGCCCGTAGGGCGGGAATATGCAAATAAATGAAAAATATATATATATTTTATATATTTAATTTATTCTTAACTAAAAATAAAATTAATTTTGATATATATTTTTTCATTTCTTATTCCTTTGAAAATATATATATTTGAACTAAAAGTGGTCTATATATCTGTTTATTTGGAAAAAAATCAGGTGAGTGGGTAAACTTTTGTTTATTCAATTTTTTTGTTTTGTTTTTTGGCCTATTTCTGTATATTCATTTTAGTTGGTTAATATGTTCTCACCAGTTGGTCATTGCTTGCCAACCAAACCACAAACCGATTAATGAAAACAGAGAACTGATAATTTTAGTTTGGTCGGTTCCGTTTGCTTAGGTTTGTACCACATGCCCATCGCTAAAACCCAGCGTCATTGAAGAATGAGAAGTGTCATGTTTGCTACCGGCATTTTCGGGGAAAATGTCGATGTTGAAGATAAATAATGGGATCTTCTGTTTGCTAGAAATCTTTAAATCTAGTTGCAGGTGAAGTAAACATACATTTTTAAATTAATCCTATTAGCCACAAGTGTAGGTTTTCCTCAGATTCGTACAATCTCTCACAGCACCTAATTTGATTGAATTAGTCTTTATTTTATAGAAGAAAAATTGGTGCATGTTATGCTAATGGTCCGAGGTAATTTATTTAAGGTTGAGTTATTAGGGATTGTTTGATATTGGGACGACAATAAATCCCACAAATCCATATGTTGTATGCCTTCAGCTACTAAGATTCACTCAATTTAATGAAAACATTAATCTTTTCTTGAAAATTTTGACCTTTTAGCTTGTCCATTTAATACTCGTTTAAAGCATGTTTTCGGATGGAGTTTATGTACATTAGAATTCTAAAATGTCAACCGATGTAGATTCTATGCAGTGTGGTCTTATCATAATCTGATTTTCCTTACTTGCGTACTCTTCCAAATTTGCCTTCACACACATATTTTAGTGTTCATGTTAGCAGGTCTAGGAAGAAATGATGATTATGGCTTCGTCTTATCTCTGGTAATACCTACGACAGTTATTATGCCTTTTTTTACATGTCCACTGTAAATATATACCTTCGATCTGAACTCTGTTGCTTGGCAAATACCAAAATTGCGCATGCAAAAACCCATCTCGAAACTATTTTCTTCCTTCTTTTATTTACTCTGTTTCGTTCTCTCCACTGCTCTGATCTCTGATCTGTGTTTTCTTTAACAACCATCACGTCATGACCACACACCCCCAACAACCCCCCCCCCCCCCACCATTCTACAACAACTTTCATTAGACTCACCCTGAAACTTTGGTATTTTCACTTTTGTTTCTTTCTATAACTTCTAAGCGCCATTTGATGTGGGACTCATCATCTCCTGCATTAATCCTGCAGACCCTTTCTTTTCTTTATCTTTCAATCTAGAGAAGATGACAAAAAAGCATTTAGGATTTCAACTTTTTTTAAACATATTATCTCCTACATTTTTGTTTCTTCTTCTTACCTGGGATAGCTGAGAAAAATCATCAGACTGAGGATTGAGAAGTAGCTACAACAATCAAGTTCTTTTATCAGTTCAAATGTACATTAGATCAAACTCAATTGCAACATAATCTTCAAGACAATGCAAATGTTATTGCAATTATGTTCACATATAAGACCCGATGGAACCATGAATCATTCAAGTGTGACTACTGATTGTTAGAGTTTGCTAAACCAGTACCTTCCAAGCTTTCTTCATTTACCGTACAAATCATTGTTAATAAGTAGATCAACAAAGAGGTAAATGCATAAG
Source organism: Brassica napus (assembly GCF_020379485.1). NCBI lineage: Eukaryota > Viridiplantae > Streptophyta > Magnoliopsida > Brassicales > Brassicaceae > Brassica > Brassica napus. The sequence goes on from NC_063445.1 coordinate 42,763,562, forward strand.
TGATCATATAGTGCTTATTTTCAAATCACCTCCAAAGCTTTGTACTCATCATATATGAGTTTAGGATTTTCCTCCTGACATTCGTTGGTCTGCTCCAAATATTGCCCTACTGATCTGATTTAGTTCATAGAAGTAACATCACACATCGACATATGTCGTCGAACGTTTTTGGGACGGCAAGGATCGATGGTGGAGCCATTTTTTTTTTTTGCTGGAGTCTTCTTTGAAGTCTTTTTCGATGGGTGTGAGGTTGAAGTTAGTGGGATGATAGGTTTTATAGCGATATGCCTCAGAGCGAGCTAAATATTTAGCCATTGCATTTCTTTCTTATTTACAAATCTTCCACTTCACTTAAAATCAAAAATTTAAATTAATTAACTACAATGAATTGTTATTTCTTTTTGCTGAAAATAAAAACACAAACTGTAATATATAGTATATATTAATTTGTTACAATACAATTTTCAAGAAAACAAAATATCATAAAATTAATAATAATTCATAAAAATCTACTGTAAAAAAATTAAATCATTTTTAAATAAATAAACAAAAATATCAATAGGTTAATATATGAATATTACAATTACATCAAATTGCATCAAGTTATAAAATTATAAATATAATATTACGTACAGATAAAAAATTATTATCAAACATCTATATTATAATATAATATATTCTACTATAAATATATCTTTTACAAAACATAAAAATATAAATGGACATTTTATAAAATCAATGGTTTATAAATTTACATTGAACGCAAGTTAAATCCAACACCCATGCGGGGGCGCGGATCAAGATCTAGTATTACACTATGGAGAAGTTAAAAGTTGATTTCATTTAATCGGACTGGTTACAAATATTTTACAACTAATAACTAATAGTTACTCAGCGAGGAAGAGAAGTTGGATTGTGACGTGGACTTTGGTTTTTTAGAGTAATATTATCAGGCCATTAGGCCAATATATTTATCAGGCCGTATATTTATGAGTAATACTAAAATGTAAAAATTATACATTATGTCAATGTTTTCGGTGATATGATTTAAATTACGTGGCAGATAAGTTTTTTTTTTCTGATGTGGACGCTCTATAAAACCTCAAAAAGTCTATTTTATCGGTATAGATCGCCTTGTGAAAATAGTCTCTTATGGAAAGACTCGAGTCTCTCAAAGACGAATCGGTCGTTCCCTCTCTCTTCGTTTTACCTTTACTTTTTACTTATTTTCTTTAATTTAATTCATGAGAAACTCGTGTAAATGCTCTGAGCATGTTTAATAGGAGGTTTTTAGGGTGATGTTTTTAACGGAATATAAAAATCCGTCTTTTAACTTTTAACTAAAAATAACTAAGAACCGGTTCTTAAATAAGATATTTAAGAACCGGTTTATAGCTCTTTTTAGTAAAAATTAAGAGACGAGTTATTATATTCCGCTAAAAACTCCACCTTAAGAATTCTCTATTAAACACGTTCTTAATAGTCTTTCCTTTAATAATAAAAACACGACGTGCCCGTCTAAATTACGCTCCAAGAGTTAACGATGATAACTTTCACTGTTCCTTTAATATTGACACGACACATTTTTCTGTTCTTCCCCAAAAAAATCCAAATACTGAGATGGTCGAAGTCAATATGAACTAGAATCTTCTAGCCCCAAGCTCGTCTCTGATTTATTTCTTCATAAAATAGTAAACCCATGATTAACGTTTTTGACTATAAAAGAAAACCCATGATAAACGCAGAAAGGACGTTATGACTAGTGGAATGTTTTTGCCTTTCTACAAGTCTTGCAATTTTCTTTTTGCGTGGTATTTCTTCTAGTAAGTTGCATTTTTGTTTTCCAGTTTCGTTCCTGCAAGAAAATAGAAAAATGAGGCTCTTTCTTTTACTTTCTTTCAGTACTCTAATGTTACTTGAAGGATACATGTTTACCTATGAAACTGATAAGCAAACGTTGCTCGAGTTCAAGTCTCAAGTATCTAAAGGCAAAAGGGCTGTTCTGTCCTCATGGAACAACTCATTCCCTCTCTGCAAATGGACATGGGTTAAATGTGGCAAGAAACACAAAAGGGTTACTGGTCTGAACCTCGGAGGATTGCAATTAGGTGGGGTGATATCGCCATCTATCGGTAATCTTTCGTTTCTCATATCACTTAATCTCACTAGTAACGGTTTTGGTGGTACCATCCCTCAAGAGTTGGGAAGCTTGTTTAGGCTTAAACACCTATTTATGTCATTTAATTTTCTCAAAGGAGAGATTCCAACTAGCCTGTTTAACTGCTCTAGATTGGTGGAACTTCATTTACACTCAAACTCTCTTTCACAAGTTGTTCCTTGGGAACTAGGGTCATTGAGGAAACTTGTTTTGTTAGATCTTGGTCGAAACAACCTTAAAGGAAAGTTTCCTGCATCTCTAGGAAACTTGACTTCCCTCGAAGAACTTAGCTTTGTAGCAAACATTATGGAAGGAGAAATTCCTAATGATATAGCTAGATTGGCTAACATGGTGGATCTTCAGTTAGCAACAAACAATTTCTCAGGTGTTTTTCCTCAGGCAATTTACAATATGTCATTGCTTGAGAATTTAAACATCATTGATAATGGTTTCTTTGGGAGCTTGAGGTCTGATATTGGTAACTTATTACCACACCTTCAAGGGTTATTTATCGGAAATAATTCTTTCTCTGGCGCAATTCCAGCAACACTTCCAAACATCTCAAATCTTCAAAATTTGGGAATGGAGATTAATAGTCTGACAGGAAGTATTCCTCCAAGCTTTGGAAAATTACGAGATTTACAACTCCTGTCACTTCATACTAATTCTTTTGGAAGTCACTCTTTTCAAGATCTTGAGTTTTTTGGAGCTTTAAGTAACTGCACCCAACTGAGTGAATTACTTGTAGCTTACAATAGGCTTGCGGGTGACTTGTCTACCTCTATAGCTAATTTATCTACGAACATCAACATATTAGAACTTCAGTCGAATTTCATCTCTGGAAGCATTCCTCACGACAATGGAAATCTCATAAACCTAAATATACTTTCCTTGGGAAACAATCTATTGACAGGAGCCCTCCCAACCTCTCTTGGAAAGCTTTCAGGATTAGAAGAATTCAGTGTCGGGTCAAATAAAATGTCAGGAGAAATACCATCCTCTTTAGGCAACATCACGCGATTAGAAAGTCTCTGGTTGTTTAACAATAGCTTTGAAGGAAGCATTCCTCCTAGCATTGGTAAATGTAGTCATCTGCTGTATTTTTATCTTCAAGATAATAAGCTGGATGGGACTATACCTCAGGAGATCATGCAAATTGCGCCGCTTGTTTTACTAAACATGTCAAATAACTTATTGACCGGCTCTCTGCCAGAAACTGTTGGAAGCCTTGAACATCTTGGCACACTTTCTGTTGCGCACAATAGACTATCAGGGAAACTCCCAGAGACTTTAGGAAAGTGTCTCTTGATGGTACAACTTGATCTACAAGGAAATTCTTTTGATGGAACCATTCCAGACATAAGTGGGTTGCTGGGTATTAAAGAAGTTGATTTTTCAAACAATAATCTCTCTGGAAGCATACCTGGGTATTTTGCAAATTTCAGCTCATTGGAACATCTCAATCTATCCATTAACAACTTCGAGGGAAAAGTTCCAACAGAAGGAAAGTTTAAGAATGCTACTATAGTTTCAGTTTCTGGAAACATAAACCTATGTGGAGGCGTCTTGGAGTTGAAACTAAAGCCATGCAAGCATTCCTCTTTCTCGAAGAAAGTTTTGATTGGAATAAGCGTAGGCGTATCTGCGCTTTTGGTGTTATTCATAGCTTTTGTTTCTCTTTGCTGGTTCAGAAACAGAAAGAGGAATAAGACCAATGAAGCATCTCCTTCCACCTTGGGCACTTTCCATGAACAAATAAGCTATGGAGATCTTCGAAATGCGACAAATGGTTTCTCTTCGAGTAATTTGGTTGGTTCAGGCTGTTTTGGTACTGTTTTTAAAGCATTGATTCCTCCAGAGAACAAGGTTGTTGCAGTGAAAGTTTTAAACTTGCAGCAACGTGGAGCTTTGAAGAGTTTTATGGCAGAGTGTGAATCTTTGAAAAATGTAAGGCATCGTAATCTTGTCAAATTGTTGACGGCTTGCTCAAGTATTGATTTCCAAGGAAATCAATTCAGAGCATTAATCTACGAGTTCATGCCAAATGGAAGCTTGGATATGTGGTTGCATCCGGATGAAGTGGAAGAGATTCGTAGACCCTCTAGAACTTTGACATTACTTGAAAGACTTAACATAGCAATAGACGTGGCTTATGTTTTAGATTATCTTCATATTCATTCCCATGAAGCTATAGCTCATTGTGATCTTAAGCCAAGCAACGTCCTTCTAGATGAAGATCTAACTGCACATGTCAGCGACTTTGGTCTGGCTCAGATCCTCCTCAAATTCGACCAGGAATACTTTCTCAATCAGCTTAGTTCGGCCGGTGTCAGAGGAACCATTGGCTACGCTGCACCAGGTAAAAAATATCACACATATTCAATATTTAAATAATAAAAAGCGTATATACTTCTTTATTTCTACAGTCTTGTTTCTATAAAATATGGTGCAGAATATGGAATGGGTGGGCAAGTATCAACACACGGTGATATGTATAGCTTTGGGATTCTACTTTTGGAAATGTTCAGTGGAAAGCGACCAACCAATGAGTTGTTTGGAGGAAACTTTACGCTCTACAGCTATATTGAATCTGCGTTGCCAGGACGAGTGTTGGATGTCGCAGATGAAGCGGTTCTTCATAACGGCCTTAGAATCGGATTCCCTGTTGCCGACTGCTTGAAACTAGTTTTTGAGGTGGGACTTAGGTGTTGTGAAGAATATCCAGTGAACCGATTGGCAATGGGTGAAGCTTTAAAAGAGTTAATCACAATTAGAGAGAAGTTCTTCAGATCCAAAAGAAGAGCTAGGCATTGAAGTGTTTCTGCGTTCCTCTGCAAACTCGAAGACGTACTTTCTGTATATATGTTATCTTCTTCATATTATGCTTGAGTGTTTTGAACGTATTGTATGTTATATATAGACAAAGGATTAATGTTGTGATAGCTTTCATTTGAAATTTCTTGGGCTTTCAGAATTGAGTTGTTGTAGGAGACGGATTACATCCCTCCACAAGGCCCATCGAATAACAGGCCCTAATCCAGAAAGTTGGATTAGTTTAGTCGGTTCGGCGGCTAAAGCCGTCAGCTCGACCTTAGAGTACTTTTAGCCGGTCGACTAAGCCGACCCGAAGTACCCGGCTTGGAGGGAACTTTGCTCAGGCCCGTATACTCGGCCTCTGGCATCAAGGCCCAAAGAGGTACGAAATTAGGGCATCAAGGACAGAAGGCCTATAAAAGGGGAAGAGGAAGCAACAAGAAAGGGACTTTTGGATTTTACACACTGAGCGGCTAGATCTAGGGTTTTAGTCATCTTTTTGATCTTGTTGCTTTGAGCTTTCTGGACTGTGTTTCTCACTTTCCTGTCACTCTTGTAACTCTTTGGTTCGAATCTAATAAAACGTCTTTAGTCATCCCATTTCCGAGTTCTTTCAACCTAGTCAACTGAATCCCGTTCAAACAACTGGCGCCCACCGTGGGACTCGAACCCACGACTACAACGCCCGCAACGATCGGATGGACGCCTACCTCAAGATAGTACAAGGCTTAGCCGCAGAGTTCGAATTCTTCGAACTCGTCAAAGTTCCCAGAGGAGAAAACGTCTGTGCCGACGCCCTCGCAGCCCTTGGAAGCAAGCTTCGGGATCAAGTTAAACGAACCATCCCAATACACCGCATTGAGAAGCCGAGCATCGATATCTCGACCGACCAAACCGTCATCATAGCCCCAGTCACCGAAACCGACACGCCCGATACTGATGGATTCGGCCCTGACTGGAGAACTGAGTTCATTGACTATCTCTCAAAGGGAGAACTTCCAACCGAGAAATGAGCAGCCCGCCGACTAAAAACATGCAGTGCCCATTATGTCATCCTAGACGACGAACTCCATCGATGGACTGCGAGTAAAGTACTCCTCAAATGAATCCATGGTGATGAGATAGTAAGGGTTATGGCCGAAACGCATGAAGGCGCTGGAGGAAACCATTCGGGCGGACGAGCATTAGCGATCAAAGTGAGAAGCCTAGGCTTCTTCTGGCCGACGATGAACGCAGATTGCGAGTCCTACGCTAGAAGCTGCGTCAAATGCCAGCGGCACGCACCAAGCATCCATTGTCCAACTGAAATGTTACGAACGACAACCGCGCCGTACCCGTTTATGCGATGGGCAATGGATAGCATAAGACCCCTTCCCTGCTCCCGCCAGCGACGTTTCATTCTCGTCCTCACTGATTACTTCACCAAATGGATCGAAGCTGAAGCCTACGCTCAAGTCACAGACAAAGAAGTCTGTGGTTTCGTCTGGAAAAACATTATCTGTCGCCACGGTCTACCTTATGAAATCGTTACTGATAATGGATCACAGTTCATGTCAGGCAACTTCAAGGAGTTCTACAGAAAATGGAACATTCGATTAAGCCCTTCCACCCCTCGTTACCCGCAAGGAAACGGCCAAGCGGAATCCTCCAACAAGCTCATCATCGACGGCATTAAGAAACGTTTAGACCTGAAAAAGGGTCATTGGGCCAACGAACTCGACGTAGTCATATGGAGCCATCGCACAACACCAAGAGGATCGACTAAATCGACACCTTTCTCTCTTGCATACGGTGCCGAGGCTATGGCTCCCGCAGAAGATAACGTTTCAAGCCTCCGACGTTCGAAAATGCCCCAGTACGTCGAACTCAACAAGGAGATGCTGCTTGAAGCCCTCGACGAGATTGAAGAACGACGGGACTAAGCTCTGCTACGAATCCAAAACTATCAACATCAGATAGAGAGTTACTACAACAAAAAGGTCCGGGCCCGGCCCCTTGAACTCGGTGACCTTGTCATGCGCAAAGTGTTCGAGAACACTAAGGAGCTGAACGCCGGTAAACTCGGCGCTAGGTGGGAAGGACCTTACAAAATCATCAAAGTTGTCAAACCAGGCGTCTACCGACTTCAAACGTCACGTGGAGAAGAAGTGCCTCGAACATGGAACTCAATGCATCTACGACATTTCTACTCGTAGGAAAAAAAAACCCGAGTAGATGCACCTCTGCGGTCACTTCTACTCGACCGAGTAAATGCGCTTCTAACGACCACTTTTACTCGGGAAAAACGAATTACGAATGGCTTGGTCCTCTACCGAGGTACGTAGGCAGCCTTAACCGGTCCACCTGTAACAAAACCAAAGTCAAAATCGTGTTCTTTGTTTCGACCTCAATCGAGTAAATACCGATTATCGAACCCAACGGCTCCCGTATCTCCAGCAGGAGGTATGCGGACACTCACGTTCCATTGCCTAGCTATGTCCTGATCAGACACTTAGCCTAAGGACCCAACGGTCGCGAGTCACCAATGCCCAAAGAGCATTAACGGACCAAACAGAGTGAATCTTTACCTTTTCTCGACTAGCGCGTAACGGATTAGCTACCCAATTACTCGATTGTCATTGAGAAAACGGACGAAAGAACCTTCCACTCTTAGATTCAGTTTCTTGTTTTCGAAATAGAATGACGCACCTAGACGTTATCTCAATCGAAATGCGACAAGAGCTGAATAAAGTCCCTTAGCGGGTTGTTTCGTTATCTATTTGCAAAAGCTAAAGGTCAGGAATCTATTGCTTCTACGCGAGTATATCGCAAGACTTTAAAGATAACTGAAATTTACTTAGAAAAATTGCAAGTACAGATAAGGACCACAACAACACACAAATTTAAAGTCTGCTTAAAACAGTGACATACTGACAAAATGAAAGTATGTCGTACAACAGCAGGGTCTATCAAGACCACAAACACAAAAAGCACAAAGAAAAACAACATAAGCAAAGCGTCAAGGCACATAATCTTGATCGTCCTCCTCGGCGTTCCAAGAGTAAGAGGACCGACTGGGTCTTCAGTAGCGGCAGCAGCCGGGTCTTCCACTCGAGTAGGAACATGGACAAGGGAGTCCACAGTAGGAGGCGAGGGCTTTGGAACGTCTCTATCCCCGACTTTGTTGGTCGTCTCTTCCTCGACAGGCTGCGGCGGCAACGTCTCCTCGGCTCTATCATCTTCCTCCTCTTCGTCTTCTCGTCCTTCGGAGGAAGAATCCGAGACGAGGACAGGATCCTCGATGCCCACGTTCTCGGTCTCTTCCTCTCGAACCGGAATGTCGCCTATCTCGAGGTTGTCCTTTTCGGGGACCTCCTCCAGGTTCTCATTCTCTGGACGTTCCTCAAGACCACCTCCCTCTGGGACCTCGACGTGCTCAGCGGGGACCGACGTGACGTCAACCAATGGCTCTTCTGATGGCTCCTCTGTAATTTCGAGCGAGGTAACGAGCTGAGAAGCCGTCTCCGGTCTGATCAAATTTACGTTCGATCCATAAGGATCAAACGATGCTCTAAACCTGTCCTCGACGAAGCGAGAAGGAAGAACCAGCGGAGAAAGAGTGAGGTCGCTATCAGATAGCGGACCTACACAAAGTTTCGTAGCCTCCGCCTCATGGAGTTTCTCCTGCTCAGCAAAGACGTCGATCATTTCATGTGGGATCTCCGTCCCACTGGCCTTTATCATCTCAAGGCACTTCTTCGTCCCCGAAGCTTGACCGTACAGGTTCTTCGCTTTCCCAAAGGCATCCAAGCGAGTAAAATAGTCGCGTACGCGACCAAAACAGCGATTTGCCTTCTCGACCATAGCAGCTTCAACCCTTTCCCTCTCACGAGTAACCTCCAACCCCCCGGAGTCCTTCAAGCGTTGCCTCTCTCTGAACAATTTCTCCACTGCAGCGTCCCTTTCTTCGAGTAGCTCAGCCTTCTCCTTCACAAGGGTCGCAGCCGCTTGCTCCAAACGAGTGTTCTCTCGGGCAAGCTCTTTCTTCGCCGCTCTGTCGGATTTGAGCTTACCCTCCAGCTCTTCGAACTTCACTCGAAGAATTTCCATCTCCTTCGCAGCCTTCTCGTTAGCCTTCTTATGCTCCGCCCTTACTCTCTCGATGGCCTTCAACCTCGCCTGAGCAAGCTTCTCTGAAGATCCCAACTGGATCATCGTCTGCTTCAGAGCACTGTCGTACTTCTCGACAAGGAAGTTCACGCTCATGTCACTCTGCAGAACGATAAACACGGACTACGTGAGATGGATGAACCCAATAAATCAACAAGGAGATAAAAGATGAAAGGTAGCGCAGTTACCCGCCCTCTCGAAGAAGCAGCGTCAATGTATTCATCCCTGAAGTAGAGATCTTCCAGTTGCGGCATCTCCTTCGTCCCACCACGAATTGGCGCGTCAGTTCCGCGCATCTAAGGGGATTAAGGATTAGGGGAGTTGTCTCATCATAAGAAAACTCGACGCGATCAGGGAATTCGATCCTCCTTTTCTTTGCTAGAGAACCTTCAGGTCGAGAACTTTTTCTCGCAGAAGAGTCAGGAGCAGACCTCTCGTTCGCAACGGGCTCATCACCAGAACCCCCTTCTCGCGAGCTGGTTTTCCTCCTCTCCTCCGACAGATTTTCAGGAGTGTCGTTGTCCTCCCCAACAACGTCGACTAAGGTCGTATCAGCAGCATTCGTGTCGGAGGTAGAAGGACGGGGCTCTGCCTCAACAGAACTCTTAGTTCTCTTCTTTGGGCGACCATCTGGCGCCGCCTCGACTAAAGCACCCTCTCGCCCTTCTGCTAGGCCCTCATCTCTATCAACAGAGGAAGCTGCCCCGCCACGAGACCTTTTTTCCCGTCCTTCTTTTTTTTTTCCTTCGAACCCTCAGAAGTCGCATCGAGGGAAGCAGACTCTTCGGGAGGAACCTCGTCGGTCGCTCTCCCCTTAGTCTTTTTGCTCTTTTTCTTCTTCTTGGGACCTGAAGCAGAAGTCTCCACTCCGACCCCTCCATCGACTACAATAGGGGCCCCCTCTCTGGAGGCTCATTCTTTGGAGGCTCCTTCTCTGGAGGTTCCACCACCTTCAGAAGCACCGTCGCCTCCGGAGTTAGACGGTCCCTGAGGATCGACTGTAGTCGATTTCTTCGAGAGCAATTGCAACTTCCCTTTCAACAGGGCGCTTAGATCCGGGACTCCATCCATTTCTCTAGCTTTGTTGAGAAGTCTCTGTTGTTTGCGAGTAAACAAAGGAAGGTGCGACTTACGGGGATCGAGAACACAAGGAAGCCTCGACTCCCAATCAACTACAGAAGCAGAGAATCAACATGAAAATCGCAAAAAACAAACCTCGAATAGTCCCTAAATGCAACCAGTAGGCTTACCTCTAGCAATCCTAGCTTGCTGGCGACGTATCCACTCTCGACTGAGATCCGGCCAACGAAGATGACTGTGTGCCGCGATCGCTTGAGCACTCTCAAAGAACTTCTCAGGGTAGGCGATCGTATTCGGGTGACGAACTACAAATACAAGGATAAGAAGGGTTAGAGCTAACGACTAAAACAAAACTCCAACAGACGAGTCTCTACCGAGTTGCTGGTTCCACAAAACGCGGTAGTCGTCCCCCGGCGGCTCTTCGAAAGCATGTTCATCAGATTTCACGAAAAAGTACGTGCGTTGCCAATCCTGCGTCTTATTTGGATGACCGGTCAAGACGTTGTAGTTCAAACGCATTTTCACCGAGAAAATCTCGTTTGGCTCCGCCTTCGTGAAAGTCAGCTCCTCGAAGACCCTCACGCTCATCGAGATGTCCATCTCAGCTGCCATTACCATCAACATGACGGCTATTCGCAGCGACCCGTTCAAAAGTTGAGAGATGGAAATGCCTCGGCGGAATGCATAAGACGTCACCAACCGAGGGATCGGAAACCATAGCTTCGTATGCTCCCCGAAGTAGGACTCATACACGCACTGGTAACCAACCGGAGGCGACCAGGGACGCTGCTCAGTAGACGGGATGGTGTAGGTAACGCCAGCACCACCGTTCGCCCTTAACAGATCCTTCGCAGTATGGTGAGAAGCACAGGATCCAAACACATTCCCCCACGACTGAGCCTGCGGGTCGCGCAGCAGTCCAGGCGGCAGCGGAAGAAGCTCCTCGAAGATCGCACCAGGATGATAAATAGTTGGACGACAGTCTATCTAGTCGAAACGAACTCTCTTGCAAACCCGCCTCGAAGGCGTTGGGGACCGACCAGACGCATCAGCGTCGCCACGTTCGGAACCAGCTGCAGCATCGCTTTGGTCTACCCCTCTGTTCTCACTTCCGCTCACATCGCTGCTCCCGACTTCAACGCGATCCGCGCCTTCATCATGAATCAGCCTATGGGCATCAGCGACCAAAAGACGCTTAGATAGAGTCATGTTTTCTGTGTCCCGGAGAGCATCGCGATGAATCAAGTCGAAATCATCCAGTGGGCCGCCGGTCGCTGACGCATCACTGGTCGGACTCGGAGAATCTGCGATGTCCTTCCCTTTCTCCTCTCGCGACAATCGACTTCTCGGAGGCATGTTCCTTAATTCAGGGGACGACTAAAACCGCCGAACGATACCAACGAGTCTATAAGAAGAAAAACCTATCTAGAGAGAGAAAGTAAAAGTAGAGAGAAGGGAGAGAAAACGGAATACCTGAATCTGCAGAGAAGAATGACGAAAACAAAGGAGAGAAACCTATTTATAGCAAAAACGAAGGCACGTTTTTCGATCGCAATCATTAGGTCTACGAAGGCCTAAAAGGGCCTCAAAGGCCGCCTAAATGCCGAGAAACTTACTCGCGACGGTTCAGTTTCTCGCTTGAACCGGTTTTCAATCAGGTAGTCAGACCGGAATCAATTCCTGGTCTCGATTTAAACCGGTCCCCGGTTAACCAACAAAACCGATCCCCGTCGTTTTATCCGAAATAATCTATCACCCGAGTAAACTGTATCTCATCATAAAGACAGAGAGGCAAGTAAGCGAGTCAAGACAAGCGCTACTCGGAGCGACCAGAGACACCTACAGAACATCATGCGGCTAAAAGCACATACCGACGACTAAACTGGAAGGATTATCCCTTGCATTAGAACCTGCTATCCGAATAAACATGACCCACAAATTCACTGAGACCGCCACACCGCTCACAAGTGAACTGGGGGGGACTTATTGTAGGAGATGGATTACATACCTCCATAAGGCCCATCGAATAACAGGCCCTAATCCAGCAAGTTGGATTAGTTTAGTCAGCTCGGCGGCTAAAGACGTCAACTCGACCTTAAAGTAGTTTTAGCCGGTCGACTAAGCCGACCTGAAGTACCCGGCTTGGAGGGAACTTTACCCAGGCCCGTATATTCGGCCTCTCGCATCAAGGCCCAAAGAGATACGAAATTAGGGCATCAAGGACGGGAGACCTATAAAAGGGGAAGACGAAGCAACAAGAAAGGGACTTTTGGATTTTACACACTGAGCGGCTAGATCTAGGGTTTTTAGTCATCTCTTTGATCTTATTGCTTTGAGCTTTCTGGAATGTCTTTCTCACTTTCCTGTCACTCTTGTAACCCTTTGGTTCGAATCTAATAAAACGTCTTTAGTCATCCCATTTCCGAGTTCTTTAACCTAGTCGACTGGATCCCGTTCAAACAGTTGTGTTTGAAGCTAAAATATCTTGATGTTTGAGACTGAGATTGTGTTTGTCTGCGGTAATCGGGTTGTTATGTTGTGTTGCTATGTGAAGTCTACGGTGATAAATTGTTAAGATCAACCCTATCGTAGACAAACGAACGGAAAATCTATGTATTTTGCGTTTCTTGCATAGGTACTTCGTCTTACAGGTAAAGACTTTCCGCAAAGTAATGGCTTTAGGCTCTGTTCATTCTTGATGCTGGATGCTGTAGCTTAATGCAAATATCCAGATATTGTTCGTTTGGACATAATTATACTAACATCTCTATGCTACATGTGGATGTAAAATCCACAACCTCTAGAAAACCAAAGTATTGGACATGTCAAAAATATAGAGTTTGGAAGCAACATTTCCATCCGAAAATCCAATAGACTTAAAATAATCTTCAATATACATATAAAATAACTAGTTTATATTAAATATGACTATTAGATATATTTTTTAAAATAGTAAAATAATGTTTTTCTCGAAACCAAAAAATTAACTTTTTGCAAAAAATCATTACTACAAAAAGTAATTTCTTACAAAAATTCTAAAATAGAGTTTACAGATAAAACCGCAAAATAATGTTTTCCTGTCAAAACCGCAAAATAATGTTTCCCTGTCAAAACCTCAAAATCACATTTTTAGCAAAACAAAATGTCGAGTTTCCCACTAAACCCGTAAATAGACGTTTTCGTGCCAAAACCGAAAAACTCATTTTCTGCCAATTTAGGTGCATTAGAAGAGAAGATAACATTCTATATACTAGGTGTTTTGCGATAATTTTCTTACGAATACTTATTAATTTATGTTATTAACTCATAACAAGCATGATAAGTTATCATTTACGTTTTCAAAATATTTTAATCAAACATCACATTATTTATATATGACAAAACGTTCATTAAAATATATATGTTTATTGTTATGTTGAAATTAGGCATGTCCAATATGGTAAAACGAACCGTACCAAACCGAACCGGACCGAAATAGATAATATGGTGTGGTTTTGGTATATACCATATAAACCGAATGGATATGATTTTATAAAAACTATAGGATTTGGATATGGTTCGGTTTATAACCGATTAAACCGAATAAACCGAACAAAACCAATCAAAAGTAGAAACATGTAAATATGTACATAATTTATAACGTCACATGAAAATCTATTTGTTATATAAGTTATTCTTTTGTTAATAATTATTACCAAATTTTTCTATAGTAATAAAGAATCCTAATTTGAAAAACACTTAAATATAATTAAATAACAATTCATTGCAATTGAGGTTTCTTATTTTCTTAGTCTTCTTCTTTAGTCATTTTTCTTTCTTTTAGCATTGATTAAATTGAAGTAAAGGTTATAAATTTCATGGATAAAAACTAGAAAAAAATTCTTCACAACATTTTTCTTATTTTTAAACTAATAGAGTTTCACTCGAAGAAGCATGACTTTGATGAACACTAAATATGGAAAAGCGGAAAAACTTTGATTTCATACTTCTCTTTTGTTCTTTATTTTTATTTTCAAAATTTTGAGCTTTGATTTTAATTCTAGATTTGATTATTTCATCTGAAGGTATAAGCGTTTTTATTTTTTTTGTTCTTTATTTGAAAATATAATATTTTTTTAATAAATGACTGCGATGACAATATGACTCTAAAATTTATATAATATGATTCCAACCTAAATAATTATGTTTTGGTATAATACCGAATAAACCAAAAACCGACGGTATATAAACCGAACCAAAGTAAATATGGATTTAGAATGGTAGTTATATTTTACTAACTGAAATACCGAAATACCGAAAAAACCAAACCGAAACCGAACCGATATCCGGACTGAACACGCCTAGTTGAAATTTAAAAACACTTACATATCTATATTATTATTTGCGAGGTGATTTTTCGCATTCGAGCTCTCTCATTGAAATTTAGAGCGGTTAAAGTCAATGATACCATTAGTAATTTATATATATAATCAAAACAAATTTATATTAATAATATAAGTTTTTACTTTATACAAATGTTTTACCTGAATAATATTTAATTATAAATTATTTTATATCTTATTTTTTAATTTTATCATATAAAATATTATTTCAAGATAACAATATAATATATAAGAATTAATAACATTTAATTATAAATTTTTTATATCTTAGTTTTTAACTTTTATAATATAAAATATTATTTCAATATGACAACATGATATATAAGAATTATCTTTTTCTAACTTATAATATTAATATAAATTCGTTTTTAATCAAATATAAAAATTCATTGAATTTAACCGCTCTAACTTTCAACGTGAGAGCTCGAATGCAAAATTTCACTCTGCAAATAATAGTGTAGATGTAAAATTTAAGAACTTGAAAGAGAAATAAACAAAATAACATAATTAACATGAAAACATTATAAGTATTGTTCTTGAAATTATGCCATCTGAGCTTAATTAGCCACTTATACATGGTTAACATAAAGATATGAACGTAATGATTTTTTCACAATATGACGAAATTATAATTGATTTTGTAGCGTAAGCCAAATTTACTCATAAAAAAATTCAGTTGTGTAAACTCAATTTGTCCCTTACATTCATTTTTTTCTAACCCAAAACAAGATCAACCAAATGGTACCAAATATCTGCCTTCTAATGTGAAAGGTCTAAAAAACAATTGATATTAGATACCAATGAGACTTATTATATCCAACCTCATATTCAATATGTAAGTGACTTTGACCATGGGGTTTATAACACTAGGGGCGGATCCCCGCGCAAGCGCGGGGTTGTTGAGTTGGATATTTTTTTTTACCATTTGTTGCGACAATTAGACTACTTGGATCGAATGCAAACTTTTTTGCTAACTTTTTGTCATAATTGCATGAATCATATCGTCTGAAACGAAGATATATTGTTAGGCCGTAAAAGATTTTTAATTTAACATAAGTTTAAGATAAATGCATAGTTTAAATGGGCTTGGAGTTATAAAATTGGGCCATATATGTTCATTTTCTCGGTGGTGAGAGAAATCGAATAACTGTTTATTTTTGACCAAAAAATAGATGTTTCTTTTTCGAGCTTTTTAGTTGTCCGCTGTGAATTTGAAATGAAGGCGACGTTCCTGTTGTAGAATTATTTTTGTTTTTATTAAAGAATCAATACATGAAGGTGTTTTTTATTGTAATTAAATGTTTATCTTGTTGCCTGGTATTGACGCAGATTAGGAATGTTGGCGAAAGTCTCATCGTCTTCGTTTAAACCTGCAAAAGTGAGTTTTGTAAAGGAGAGTGTTTTTTATCTTAATTTCGTTGAGGAGAAGAGAAGCAGAAATGGTGTATGCAGTCGTATATAATAAAAACCATGCATGTCTTTACTAAAATAAAGCTTATGGTTATTGTTTGTGCAGTGTATTCATATATACCATGATAATGTGAAGACAGTTCAAGTTTAAACCTAGGAGACACCTTAATACTAAATGGACAAAGCCCACCTTATGTGCAGCTTGCTGCATGATTATGCAAATTAAAAAAAAAACAACTGATTCTTCATTTTAAGAAATATTTGGTGCCCAAAGTCGAGTGATGGTAGCTCAAGTTGAAGAAAAAAATGGAGTAAAACACTGGAACTTGAATATCCAACCAGTAAAAATCTACAGCCCTAAGTCCCTCATGAGTCTTCCAATATGAGAGCTTGGTGCTGGCATCCCCGCTTACATAAGTAGCACATACTCGCGACTTCAGAGATGAAGTGATGTTAACATAACTTTCTTTGAAGGTGGTTGAGGGACTCGTACATAAGTTGATTATGCACCAATGAGTCAAAATTGTATTTATTCATATGAGACAAACACTATACCATGATCTATAACCATTGTTTTCATTATGAAGAAGAATCTTTCTAAATCACTTACAATAGTTAAGCATATATTTATATGTGCACAAATTCAAACATCTTACAGAGATGTGTGTGTGTGTATGTGCCCATAAGAAAGATATACATATACTATTCTGGAGCAAATGTGTTTAACAGAAGTGTCCAGCTGTTACTAGAGTCTGGAGTTCCCTTGCGCAATTGATTCCAAATCTTTTCCCACATAATGCCTGCAATGAATCAATATCATCCGCACTATTGTTAATCCCCGATGTTAAGTAAGAAAATTAGAACATTATTTATACATGTTCATTACAAAAATGTATTAGTACCTTTGGTTCCTCTCCAAAAGATCAACCCTAGCCTTAAGCTTGCTATATTCCATTGACCTATTCATTTGTGTATACACAATTAATTCTCAGTTTGTAAGACAGTTTGATATTAAGATATAAACATACTTTGTGGGAATATGGAGCCTTTACCTGTTTCTCGGTGTATGATTTCCTCTCGCAGCGTTTTAGAAACATGAAAAACAGTCTTTTACATGGTTCATCTTGTTCATGTAAACATAAACCTTTTTTAATGGAGATCGTTTATAAAAATAACAAAGCAGTACGCAATATAGAGAAGAATATATAAGAACCACACCGTAAACTAAAAAAAAAGTTTTAATTTCTAGATGCAAAAAGTCACCAGCAACCTGGAAAAAAAACTGGAGTACATAAATGATCGAGCAAAGCTATAAGAATCTGTTTGAATCTCCAACCTAAACTAAACCAAAAGAGTAACTTTGATAACGTATTGAACTGAAAGATACAATCAGACCATAGCAAAAGGTTTCAACTATCTCTAAATTGTGGTGAAGGGAAGAGCTCAAAATTGAAGAGTAAGTAAAGAATAATGATATACCAAGCGGGAGAGAGAAAGGATGGTTCCACGATTTCTAAGCTTTGAATAGTCTCTACCTCCGCAAGAGGAGTCGTAGAAGAAGGAAAATAACATCTCGACGGCTTTGTCGCAGGAGGAAGACAATCTTCTTCTTTGGTCACCATTTGATACCTCAAACAAAGATCTTTGAGAGGAAAAGATTATAAAAGAATCACAAAAATAATGTTCATGGACTTGTAAGAAAGTGAAACTAAAGCAACTCCAACGTGAATAAAGATATATTCTTTTCTCTTTTCATTCTCTGATTTTACACATAGAAAATAATCAGGCTTTCACCAACTTGGAAGGTCACCAATAGATTCCTCGAGTGACCCAATAAATATAATTATTATCTAATTGTACAGTTTCAAGAACACACTATTCTCCAAAGAGATTTGAATGAGAGAAGCACTAAAGATTAAACTTGTCATATATTTAAAAAAGAAGACAAAAATGATCAAAAGGTTTGTTTCTTCTAACTTTCTTACGCCTCAGCTTCAGCAACTTTCTCTGTCTCTCTCGCTCTTCTTCTTCTGCGATCAGCTTTGCTTCCATTTCATCTTCCTCCCTTGCGATTCTCACACTGCATTTATCAAATCAAACACAAACCGTTGAGCAGTATATATAAGAAGAAACAAATGATTGAAACTCATGATCAAGATATTGATGTTACCTTCGTCTCTCTTCCTCCAACATAACGATTAGTACTGACACTAAAACAATACAAAACTCATAAGTGCAGGAGAAAAAAACTAATGAAAATGTAATGGGTGTGAGCGTATGAGAAAAGTTAGAAGCAGTGCTTGAACATTTGTCTAATCATGCTCAATGCTTTAGCATCCTCTGACATTGTTGCAGGCTTCTTCTTCTTCAGTGGCCTCCGATCATCTACATCAGGTTGTGGAGGTCTATTGGGTGTTGTTTACTCATCATCTGCGAAAGTTAGTTCATAGATTAGTGTCTTTGCTAGGTTTTTTTGTTCTTGTCTAAAAAGGAAATGAGCGAAAAAATCATGATACCTGGTGTTTTGAGGTAGACGTTGATTGTTTTGGGATCATTCGGGATGGAATTCATCAAATGGTTAACGCAGATCAGTAACTCGATAGATCTCTTTAGGCTTCGTAGGAAGGAAATTGCAGAAAAAATCAATCATACCTGTTCGTCGAGGATGAGCAGCTCCCTCTCCAATTGAAGATAGAAGATAAACTGAGAGCGTCTGTGAAGATCCATCCGGCTATCAACCTTCTCCAATTTATATGGGTTGAAGTGAATTTTTCGGTTTCATTGTATCTGAAGGGAGAAGGAGAGTTTAAGATCGTATATGGCTTTAATGAAAGAAAAACATTTATTGTAAAATTTAAGAGGTATACGTTGAATACAATAAAAAGAATTAATATATATGAAAAGAGTTGGAAGGTAAAGAGTTGATTAAGACTCGTTTTTTCACAGGATTAGGAAAAGCAGCAGGGTTGGTAAGATTGAAGGGTCGAAGAAGAAGAAACCTCTGAAAACCTAATCGTTACTCGTTTAACGAATAAAAAACGGCACACTTTCCTCGACAAAAACATAAAACGTCAGACCTTTTTTTCAAAATAGGCCATATAACTAAACATTGGCCAAATGGCCTTACACCCGACTTGGGCTTTTTATGGAACTTAAACCGAAATCATACGTGTACAGAGTAAACTCTCCTATCATAAATATATATTAGTTTCGGCCATCAATGTACAAAGAATCATTTAGCTCAGTGGCATAAATGGTGGTGTTTATATCTCAATAACCCGGGTTCGAGCAACAATCTTGACATTTTTTCACACTTTTTAAAGTGGGACCCACAGACCGCTGACGTGTCGCCTCAGGAATGATGCAACTGCCTCGTTATATTATAGATTTAACAAACCTTAAAAGATTTTTGGTTTAGAAAGTGTTAGTGAAAGCAAATAGACCTATCTTGATCATTGAGGAAAAGTTTCGTTCAATGGACAATTCAACTTTTATTTTATTTTATTTTATTTGGTTTGTTTACGTAAATCGTGTGTTCATTTTCAACCTCCGCTCTATTTTCCGCTCTAAAATAGAATATAAAGTAAAAATGCTCAAATGATACTTTATTTTTCACTCTATATATAGAGTAAATCATTTTTTTTTTGTTCATCACTCTATTTTTCACTCTAAAATAGAGTATTGTTGGAGTATATCGCAACTCTATTATAGAGTTATTTTATTTTAGAGTGCAAAAATAGAGTGAACCATTAGAGATGGTCTTAGAAAGATCAGAATCGAACTTGGGAAAAAATTCAGTTGTAAACTATATTTGTACATTTACATCTATATAATAATAATAATAATAATAGTAATAATAAAAATAAAGTTTTTGTTTTCTTCTCCTGCTGCCGCATCATCGAGAAGGAAAAAGGAGAGGGCAAAAACTGCCACGTGGACTCATAAAAATATCGAAGACATCTTTGATTTTGAGCTGAGGTTTGCCGTGAGTTGGTGTTTTGGTTTCAATTTGCAGATGGACTTTTAGAAACCCTTTTATAAAGCCCAAAACAAATCAAGGGTTCTTCTTCCTCTTCTGCAATCAGCAGCCGATGTACCAGAAAACTCAAGCATCCATCTTCTCATTGTAACGTATCACCTCGCATTAATAGGCCTCTGGTCTTCTGCGATTTATTCACTTAATTCATTCAAAACCTGAATCAAAAACTAAAAGGTCGTGTCGTTCTCACAATCGTCTTCTTCGATAGATCAAGGGTTCTTCGTGTGATTTCATTCACGATATGATTCTTCTGGATGCTAAGATGATTCTGTTATTTAAATTCATGTTCATCATTGTTCTGAACACACGGTAGTGTTTAGATTAATATTTATCAGAATTATACTTTTGGTACTATTTTTTTCTCTTTACGAAATGGTTTGAATCCTGTTGTTTATTATTATTATTATTATTATTTTTGCAATCGTTTTTAGGCAACACTCATTCCAGCCACTATCACAGGCGACTCTTGAAGGCGGGTTCTACATACTTTTCACGTCTAAACATATTCGATTTCAGAATCTGAACTGAAATTTGCCTGTTTGGTTAGTAATTGGTGAGGACTAGGTTGACTTTAGTCTTAGGATTGATTCACACAAGTTGTGATTATAAAAATGGAAACAGCTTTCTTTTCTCGGTTTCAAGAATCAGAAGCACTAAGTTGTTTTTGATTTTTCTTTGTTTTAGTGTCTTAAACCATTTTGGGTTTTTGTTATTTTTCTCTGTTGTTACAGGGAAGATCACCGATCAGATCTGGAAAGGATTTAGAGGAAAACGTCTCCTGAGCGGGTCAACCCGACAGCCGAATCTTACACCAACCACGTAAGTTCTCCAATTTAAGTTTTAAAGCACAATGCCATTAACTGTTTTACTAACCTTCCAGTCTATTTATCTTGAAGGCAGATGGAGTTTTGAGTGGTTTGGATACAACACCATGAGTCACTTTCTACTTGGTCTATATTTGAGTCAATTTTCTTACTTTGTATCTTGGTTATAGACAGTCAGTTTATATCTTGAGATTCTAAACATTCTTATATCTTTTTGGGACTGTGGCAGGAGGTTTCCTTCATCATTAGTGAGTCTATCAAATATGGACATTGTCATTAAGGAGGCTAGCGCAAAGGAAACCACTGACGTCAAACAGCTAAACATGGTATAAAATTTTTCTGGATAAGACTTGGATATATATAAGCAGACTCTTATTTTTTTATAAATTTCTGTGTAGATATAAACTGAAGTCGGAATTAACACTGAACAGACCTGTAAGGCTGACGGAAGAGTATTTATAGGGAATGCTTGAATCGCCAATTGTATTCAAGAAGAAGTTTTCGATCAACTGAGAGGTTTACATGGTCAAGCTACCACGGAGATGCTGCAGCTTCCTGAACCTGTTGCGGACACTCTACCAAATGGTCTAAGAGTTCCAGTGTTCCACTTGGTAATCCATACTAAGCCACATTCTAACATTTTCCCTCCTCACATTCAACATTGTAACCTTGCGATGTTGTTGTTCTCGGCTTTCAGGTGTATCTCAATCGATATTCTTCATGATATCTTAATGTAAATTATCTTTTTCACCTTTGACAATTTACTGTGAATGCAAGTTAAATCTTCATGCGCTGTCTCGGCATCGTCTTTAGCCAATGCAAACTTTCACAATAAAAGATACGCAACCTCAACCGTATATAGACATCACTGGATTTGTTGGTGAGATCAAGTCCACCTTGAGATCAAGTCCACCTTCAATGACCATGAGCAACAACTCAATGGATCATGGTTAACCTCTAGATTGACATGTACAATCCTTTCTTCATTAACACTGATTTGTTTGCATATTAGTAGGCCTGGGCATTTTACCCGGACCCGAAGACTCGAACCGGAACCGACCCGAAAATACAGGTTCGGGTCTGGGTACATGCTAAGTACCTATTGGGTCTTTTTTTTTTGGATCTGCGGGTCTCGGTTCGGGTCCGGGTCTTACCCGAGACCCGTTCGGGTACCCGAAGTACCCGCAAATAATTGTATATACTAGGTATATTTGGGTGATTGGGTATATTTTTGGTATTTTGGATATTTTTTAAAGTTTCGGGTTTGGATTTTCGGGTATAATTGTAGGTTTTTGGTGAAATTTTAGATTTTTAGAAAATATAATTTGGGTATTCGGGTAAAATTCGGGTATGTTTTGGGTTTTCGGGTCTGATTTTGGATAAAATTTTGGGTATTTTTACGGTTTTTCAGGTATTTTTAGAGTTTTTGGGTCCAGTTCAGGTATTTCGGGTCTATTTCGGGTCCTAAATACCCGAACCGACCCGGATCCGAAATATACCCGAATATTTTGGGTATTTTACGGGTATTGAAATTATAGATCCGAATCGATCCGGACCCGACAAGACCCGACCCGGAACCGACCCGAAAAGTTATAGGTACCTCTATGGATCTAAATTGCTAGGACCCGAAGGACCCGAACCCGACAATACCCGATCCGAACCCGACCCAAAGACCCGGATGCCCAGGCCTACATATTACAATGTTTTTTAAAACCGGAATCCCAAACTCTTCAACAAGTACAAAACCTCCATTGCAGCGACAGAATTAGTATGTCCAACAATAGAGTTCATAAAAATCATCTTCACCATGTACTTCCTTTTACATTCAAGCTTTCAAGTTTCACTGTGATTTTCTATTATAAGTCCACATTTTCTGCTATTAAACAGTACACTGAAAGCAATAACTATATGAATGTGCTACAACAAAATTAATTAGCTCTTTGCGTCCATAT
Organism: Brassica napus; assembly: GCF_020379485.1. Lineage (NCBI taxonomy): Eukaryota > Viridiplantae > Streptophyta > Magnoliopsida > Brassicales > Brassicaceae > Brassica > Brassica napus. The sequence goes on from NC_063445.1 coordinate 42,786,370, forward strand.
TTTCTAAGTCAGACGGCATCGCCTCATGAAATCTATCTAACTCAAAACGTCCTCGACACATTTTTAATACACCAGAAAAAAAAAGTTAACAACAGAGTTAAAAGAGAAGCTAAAGAAATAACCATCAATCTAACATGATGATCTTATTTATGGAAAATAAACTTCTATGCAACATGATTCGCTCATAATTACACTTCTACATAACGGCTCCCTTTAACTTACACCCAAACAAGAAGATATCATAAAGACCATGTCTTCCCAGTTCTCACAGTACCGTGCAAAGGCCCAAACAATGATTCAGGCCAATAATAAAATAGCTCCCACTTAATTTTATAATGATACATAATTAAATCACAGCCCCCCCCCCCCCACCTCCACAACACACACACACAAAATAATTAAACTCCCACCATAACGGCAAATATCAAACAAATATTTGATATACATCTCAATAACTACGCCGTGATTCACTCTCGCATAATATAAAAATTGACAAACACATCCCCGACCTTAATAACAAACGCAAAAAAGGGAAAAAAACTCACAATGTCCCATTCTCTTTGGCTATCTTTGTACTTCAAATATTGGATACACTTAATGGAAAACAGATAAAACTCGCATCGAACTCGCTTTTACAAATGCTGGAAACAGACCAAAAGGTATATTCATGGAGTGAGAGTCACCTGACTAGATTGCTATCTGACCAATTATAGATGCAGAAGAGCAACAATAATATGTCAATGATCCAACATAAATAATTGATATGACACATGCTATGATGCTACCACTATAAGTAAATGACAAAATTTATTTCTGTATTTGAGTGAAATATAATTTAAAAAGATTCTAGAATATCTTTTCCCTTCTGTTAACAAAACAAATTCTGACTAACACCAAACAAAAAAACTCGAGAAGATAAAACATGCAAGATTAGCCAAAGGCAATGTGATTTTCATATTTGGTTCAGAATTTTTTTGAATAAAAACATTGTTAGAAACACACTCTTAATCACGGATATAATACATTCATATTAACTACAATCAAACATAAAACTTTAACACACAATTAAAAAATATATTAAATGCTACACATATAGTCTCATGTAAGTGCAAAAAAAGATAAAATATTTCCATTAAAATAATATAACTGAAACGAATACTGAAAATTGAATAGTATAATGTCATAAAATATAGTTGATAACAAATAAAAATCCAAATACGTAAAAATTATAAAAAAAAATCAGATGTTAACAAAATAAATATATGTATATATATATTAGCTAACTACAAACAAATTATATTAATTATATTTAATTTAAAGAATTTTTCAAATGTTTTATACAACAAAAGTACATTTTAATATAAAATAATTTCAATGCAAACTCTACGGACGGACTAACCCCTAGTTATATATAAGGCGGACCCATGATTGATTTTAAGGGGTGTCACATTAGACTTGAGCCCAACATAATTCCTATAGAAACCAAAAATAAACAAAGAAAATGCATGAAGACAGAATTGAACTTGGGAAAGGTGTGTCAGTTGCTAAGGATTTGGACCAAATGAGCTACATACATTTTCGAGCTACATACGTTTTCGTCAGCTGCAATACGTACACATGTATATAACATTTAACTTGCGGCAGATGACACGCCATTCCGTAACGTAGGTCCAACTCAGAGATCTATACTGTTAAAAGAAAAAAATTATTAAAAAATTTAATTATGAAAAATTGTTGGACCTATTGATTAGAATTCTAATAAGACTTATTTATGTAAATTTATATTTTTATACATTAGATGGTTAGTTATTTTGATTTTTCCTAAATTGATGCAACTTAATTATTTTTTCTTTTATTATAACATACATTAATATTTCTCTTGGTTTGGACATACCATATTTAAGTGAATAAACTATAATAAACTGAATAAAAACACTACATTTATAAATATAGAATTTTCATGATCACTATAGTTGTCACGTTTTACAAAAATTCAAGGCAAGGACCATATACTACAAATTGATTTTGTATTATATGTTTTTTTTTTTATCAACTTTTGCTTTTTATTAAAGCATATGAAAAGCAGGGGTACAAATAATAAAGATAACACGTAGCTATAGCAATACACGTGTAAGAACTAAGTTCAATCCCTATCTACGTGTCAAGAACTAAACATGCAGATCGGAGAACGCTTCAATTCCACCGCCGGCCAAACTTCACTTCATCGCCGACGAGATCTTCATCTTCTCTGCTACATCTCCAATCCTTTTTTCTTTGCACACCCTACAGATCCCTTTCGCCTTTCGCCGACGCCGGTAATTGAACCTCTTAATCGCCGGTTTCATTCACCTCTAGGACTGCTCAAATCGAAACAAAAACAGATTCTTTATTGGACCGTTCAACAAGAGCGCCAATTTCTACTGAATCTCCTCTGTATCGAATGAGTTATATCCATCTTCATCATCACCCTTTCCGGAAGAAAGCTTAACTTATAAGCCGATTGACCGGCAAACCATCTTGTTAAGACTGATTTCCCCTGAAAAAGGATTCCGATCTTAACCTTTGAAAAAGATGATCAAAATCTGACAATCAGAAATTGTAATTAAGCCCGCGAAAGAGAGATTAGTGATTCTAAGACCGGATTTTTTATTTGTTTCAACAAAGTCTGACAAACATAAGCTTGAAGAACAGATTCAGACTTTGATTGAAAACACACAAGAAAAATATCGCCAAAGCGAATTGAAAGATCCGCAAACGGAAGATGAAAATCGATCAAAGAGATCGAAACATATTTTACAATAAAATATAAATCTCTCTCGGTTCCTCTGAAAGATAGGAATCGGGTAAGAGGAATACCAAGAGAGAATTTTCTCTCTCTAAAAACTAGAGAGAGACCTGCACTATATTTCGTGTTATATGTTTAAAATACAAATTTGTTAACTTATAAATATAGCTGACCACTATGGTTATGTAGTTCTATAAACATTGATGAATAGTATATGATCGATATTATTAATACATCTATTTCTGTTATATATTTATGATAAATATATATACTTATTCATATATCACCAAATACAGATAATACTATACTAATTTTTATTATTTACATTTTAAAAAGTTAAATATCTATACGTAACAAACTATGTAAACAAAAAAAAAGAATATGTAGTGCATATGCTAAGTGGATATATTTTCAGATTTCTTTTGTTAATTATTTTTACATTTTTACTATTATCTAACCAAAAAACACTTAAAATTTAAATGACTTGGTCTATAAGTTTATTTATTATGCCAGATACCTTATTTCTCTTATTTCTCTTATGTATATCAACCAAAATATCTAATCGATTCTACTTATATTTTCTACCAAGATTTTCGGTAAACTACATTGATTACAAAATATTCTATCATATCTTCTCTTAACCTACGTCGACTACAAACATCTCCTATTATAATATACTGACTAACTCGATATCTTTTTACCATCAACTCTATCGAAACCAAAACACCAGAAAAAACCCAGCAAATAAACGATTCCAAAAACATGGTTAACAATATGCAGATGACTTTCTTGAAAGACTTTAAACTACACAAGACTGCTTGGAGTGTACAAGTCAAAGTCCTCCACTCATAGAAACAATGGACCAAAATTGTTGGTGATTCATTAGAACTTTTTTTAATGAGAAAAAGACAAAAATAGTATTAAATCAAGTTTTTGTTCCCAAACTAGCATTCAAGGTCAAAAGTCACAAAAATAGCACTTAATGTTTTATCAAAAGTCACAAACTTAGGGTTTAGAGTTAAATGGTGGGGTTTAGGATTTAGGGTTTAGGGTTTAGAGTTTAGGGTTTAGGGTTTAAATTTTAGGGTTTAGGGTTTAGAGTTTAGAGTTTAGGGTTTAAGGTTTAGAATTTAGGGTTTAGGGCTTATGGTTTAGAGCTTAGGGTTTAGAGTTTAGGGTTTAGAGTTGAGAAATGAGGTTTTAGGGATAAGATTTCAAATTTTAAAAAATAAAAAAAATTAAAATTTTCAAAGGATAAACTTAGAAAGGTGCTATTTTGGTCATTTTAGTTTTTGAGTGTTATTTTTGTGATATAAACTTAGAAATGTGCTATTTTGGAGATTTGCCCTTTTTTAATAGTATATATATATATCTAATAAATAGTTATAAATTCTTTTAAATTTTATCAAACAATCAACAAAAAAAATATCCAGAAACGCGGATCAAAATCTAGTTAGTGGATTAAATTCATATACTAACATGAAATTAGTGAATTAAATGTTATATAAGCTCTATTATATGAGAGATGAAGTATGGTAGTGGTGAAGCTAAATATATGTTTTTTAAGGATTATAATTAATTGATTCTAACTTAAAAACATATATGAGATTTGAACTCGAGACATCCTGTTCATCACAATAAAAATCTTAGAAATATGCTTACATATTAAGTTTTATTTATTTCATAGGGGCCCGTTGACCCCTTCTCTCCAAGGTGGCTCTTCCATTGCATATTATATCTTGCATTAGAAACAATCAGATATGTTGATTCTGGAAGTCACTTAATCTATGTGCACCAGTATAAGGTCAATATTTTTTTGGCAAGAAAGACAGATTCGTATTCAAGATCGATATTTGGAAGGTAGTACGAGGAAATCCACAGTAAGATATACTTTTTATAATTAAGAAATATCTTTAATATTTTTCTAAAAGAAAAAGAAAATCGGGTTTTTGAATCTAATTCAAATACAGATCCAATGGATTGTAAATTAATAATTCGCATAATCAGTAAGATTTTTATCACAAATATATATACATATATATTGTTAACATTTCAATATCTGCACCAAATTTTAGCAAAAAAAAAAAAACATTTCAATATCAACATAGAAAATACATATAACCCATATATAATTTACATGACTAGGTAGTTTTTTTTTGTCAATCGATCTAGGTTCTCAGTTTCATGTTCAAAGAACTAATCAGGATCTATTTTGTACTTGCTCTTTTGTTGCCACACCTTTAGTTATGATATAAACATTTGATAATGGATACCTTGTGAATAAAATGACAATTAAACTAGCTAAGTCTTGGCAGAAACAATTAAAACTTGACTGATCTTCACGGTTTTGTTTCAGATACAAAAAAACACGTTTTTGTTTTACTCTTTTTTATTACGACAACAGTGACGACTGTTTATATCCCTCACGTTCGTTGTGACTACTGTATAATATTTTCTTGGGATAAGAACATCCGCAACGGCAATCCTTAAGGAATTTTTAAGGAAAAAATAATTAAATAATCAGTGGACTCCACTAAAAACTAAGGATTTGATCCTTAAAATCTCTAAATAAAGATTCTTTCTTGGTGAATTCTTGCACTATTTGTGGGATCCGACGACATGTGGCAGCCCGTGATTGGTTGATATTTCTTTTTTTTAATCTGAAAAAATAATAATAATTAAAATATGAAAAAACACTTTTTCTAGGAATTTCAATGGGGTATCACCATTGGAGATGCTCTAAGACTCCTAATCCTATATCTTTTTTTAACAGTAACATTCATCATACGGGATTGAATTCGTTAAATAAGCAACAACACAATGACAGCATTGCTAACATCATTGGATTACATATCTAGTTTCTGTTCTTGTAGTACAAAATACATTACCGATTGTGTGTTCAAAATATAGAATATATTGGTTAATATTTCCTGTATATTTCCTGTGTTTTTTTTTGAGGAAAAAAATACCATATATTCAATGGAAAAAATAAAGTCATAAATATTGTAAGAAATAAATACCTGCTCATTCAGTAGCTTCACCGGAATAGTAAAACGTTAATTGAACATTCAAGAATATTATCATAATGTTTGAATTGCATCAAAATTATTATATGACATCATAAATTCAATAATCAGAAATCAAGATCTCTCATAAACTCCTCCAACAATACCGTATCATGGTAAAAATCATCACAATTCACTCCATTAAAACTACTATTTTCCAAGTATTCCCTTACAAGATCACCTTCATCATGGTTATCATGATGACCATGATCATCATACCCACCACAAACATATAATCATTACATAGTTGACCCATCTGATAGGACGCCGCTTTGGTACCTTCCCGTTCACAGGTCACGTGACTCTCCCCATAACCGCGGTGCCTATAAGTGGCACAATCGTGATTCTGGAGATCACCGGAGCTTGGGAAAATGACTTCTTTCAACACCGAAGCCGGAGACCTGAAATCTAACGTCACCGGACCTTTTCTTCCTCTGGAAACGTCAATCCCGGTAGAACGGCCGGTGTATTTCTGAACCAGGGCTCGGAAATTGCTAGGGTTTGCTTTGAGGAGCGTCGTGGGCATAGTTCTTCTTGATCCCTTATTAGGGTGATTGATGAGAGTTTAGAATGGAAAGAATGTATAACATATAATTTGATATAGTATGTCAAACATATAATACGATGTTAGAATAAAAGAACATATAATAATGTGATGTTAGATTAGCAGAACATATAAAAGAACGTGATGTTAGAATTAATAGTGAACTATTCATTCAAGTTGTGTTTATACCTTAGATGACCGCCGTCGTCTCACAGCTTCGCGGGCGATAGAAAACTCCGATGATGATGTCTTTACGACGTCGTTTATAGACGGATCTGTCAATTGTAGTAACTGGTGGTGATCATTATGTAATGATATACATTGGTCTGCTTTAAAGTTATTGTCACTACAAGAAAACAGCGGTATTCTGACGGACATTCCGACGGAAAATGAAATCTTCGGAATATACCGAGGAATTTCCGAGGAAATTCCGAGGAAACACAAAATTGGGATTCCTCGGAATTTCCTCGGAATATACCGACGGAATTCCGAAGAAACCTCAGTCCGTCGGAATATTCCGAGGAAATTCCGAGGAACAATGTGTTCCTCGGAAAAAACCGATGAATTCCGAGGAAATATTATAGCCGTTGGAGAGCCGTTGGGGGATTTTACAAAATTCCGAGGAAATTCCGACGAAATAGCCTTTTCCGTCGGAATTCCGTCAGAATTTCCTCGGTATGTCGGCAGGATTTAATCTATATAAACAAGCACTCCTCTTCCTCTTCATTCACTCCATATCTTCATCCTCCCTCTTACTCTATTTACACACGAATTTGATTCATAAAAAATATGTCTTCTTCAAATTATTTTCGTTCTTGGATCGATCGACCTCATTTGGATCCGAACACGAGATTGCTTACGGAAGAATACCAACAAGGTATAACCGAATTCATGGGGTTAGTTCACCGACAACCGGAAGCAAAAACAAGTAAGTTAAGATGTCCTTGCTCTAATTGTAAAAATAGAAAGGTTATTAAAGAGTGGGATGTTTGGACTCATCTATATTTGAGTGGGTTTACACGAAGTTACAAAATTTGGTATCATCATGGGGAAACTGATTATGAACATGGTAGTACTAGCGAACCTCAGTCAGCGGTTAGATTAGAAGAACCAATTAGAACGGATGTAGATTATGGTGTAGGTACTGAGCAGATGGTAAATGATCATTTTAGAGGGGAAGATTTACCCAATGCAGAAGCTAGGAGATTTTATGATATGTTGGATGCTGGAAAGCAACCATTGTACGAAGGTTGCAGAGATGGTCATTCAGCTTTATCATCTGCTACAAGATTGATGGGCATTAAAACAGATTATAATTTGGCTGAAGACTGTGTGGATGCGATTGCTGATTTTGTAAAAGGTATTCTACCCGAGGATAATGTAGCTCCTGGTTCATACTACGAGGTTCAGAAACTCGTAGCTGGTCTTGGTTTATCGTATCAGGTAATAGATGTATGCAGCGACAACTGCATGATTTATTGGAGGGCGGATGAACAGCGGGTTACATGCAAATTTTGTGGAAAGCCTCGTTATAAAGATACGAGTGGAAGAGTTCCAGTGCCATATAAAAGGATGTGGTATTTACCTTTGACGGAAAGGTTGCAGAGGTTGTATCTGTCTGAACGCACAGCGCAACCAATGAGATGGCATGCGGAGCACTCAACAGATGGTGAGATCAGACATCCTTCAGATGCAAAAGCGTGGAAGCATTTCCAATCAAAGTATCCCGACTTTGCGTATGAGAGAAGAAATGTCTACCTTGGATTATGTACTGATGGTTTTAGTCCGTTTGGCAAGAGTGGAAGACAATATTCTCTATGGCCCGTCATTCTTACACCATACAACCTCCCCCCAAACTTGTGCTTGCGACGAGAGTTTTTGTTTCTCTCGATTCTCGTTCCCGGACCAGAGCATCCTAAGAGATCACTTGATGTGTTTCTTCAGCCACTAATATATGAGTTGCAACAACTATGGGCTCAAGGTGCTGAAACATACGATGTTTCGTGTAAAGAAAACTTTCAAATGCGGGCAGTACTAATGTGGACAATAAGTGATTTTCCAGCATATGGTATGTTGTCTGGATGGACAACGCATGGAAGGCTATCATGTCCATATTGTCAAGATAACACTGATGCTTTCCAACTAAAACACGGAAGGAAAACGTGTTGGTTTGACTGTCACAGGAGATTCCTACCACCTGATCATCCATATCGTAGGAGTAGGAATTTGTTTACGAAGAACAAGAGGGTGTTTGACAGTCCACCTCCGGAAATTTGTGGGAAAGATTTGAAGATACAACTAAGAGATTTTGGTGCAGAAAGGACGCCAGAAGTCGGTGGACATGAGCGTTTTCCGGTAGATGCTGTTGGAGAACTACATAACTGGCACAAAAAAGTATTTTCTGGGATCTGCCATACTGGGAGGATCATCTGCTAAGGCATAATTTAGATGTCATGCATATTGAGAAGAACTTTTTTGACAATCTCATGAACACGATCCTTAATGTTCAAGGTAAAACAAAGGATAATTTGAAGTCAAGACTGGATTTAGTCGATATATGTGCTCGTTCAGAACTTCATGTTGATGAAAATGGTAGGGCTCCTTTTCCCATATACCGACTTGATGCAGCGGGAAAAGATGCGTTCTTTGATTGGATTTCAAACGATGTGGAATTTCCAGACGGTTACGCATCAAATTTGCGTAACTGTATCGACAGAAAGGAAGGAAAGTTTACTGGCTTGAAAAGCCACGATTGCCATGTAATGATGCAGCGCCTCCTTCCGTTCGCCTTCAAGGAACTATTACCACGAAATGTTCATGAAGCAATTGCAGGGATAAGTGGTTTCTTCCGCGATTTATGCACGAGATCAGTGACTCTTGAAGGTATTGAAAATTTGAAGACTAACATAGCCGTGATTCAGTGCAACCTTGAGAAGATATTTCCTCCCTCATTTTTTGATGTTATGGAGCATCTTGTTATTCACCTGGCAAGAGAATTGGAACTTGGTGGTCCTGTGCAGTATAGATGGATGTATCTGTATGAGCGGTATATGTTCCATTTGAAGAAGATGGTGAAAAATTTAAGTAGGGTGGAAGGTTCTATAGTCGCACAGATGATCAATGAAGAAACTTCAAACTTTGCCGAGTACTACTTTCCAGCAGAAGTTCAGACCAAAAACAGAAGACCTGCTCGGCATGATGATAGAGGCGAACGGGCAGCATATCATGTTACGGTTCCAGACATTTTCACAGATGTTGGACGACTTAGCGGAAAACCAAAGGACCGTCGACTTACTGAGCAGGAGCGCAGTCATTTGCAAACATATTTGCTCACCAACTGCGAAGACGTTCTTCAATATGAGAGGTAAATAAATGAGCTTACAAATTTTTATTTTAACAAGTTGAAATTTAAATCTTAATTAATTACATTATTGTCATCATATACAGGATTTTCATGGCAGAAAAGCGGTTCGAGTATAGATACGCCACAGAGGACGAACTAGAAGAAATGAAGCAGAGAGAATTTGTGGATGGATGTTTACTTATGTGAGTGCTTTAAACAAATTAAAATATATTTTATCACATATTTATACTAATTCACATTTATTGATATAATATATATATATGTGCTATTAATAGGTGTCTGCTGGTTTGGCCAGAGGTGAAACATTTGACGATTGGATACGTGAGATGGTCGTTGGACCAAACTTTGTTGTGAAGTCATATCCGAGATTTTGTACTCGAGGATATGCATTCACAACTCAGAAGAGGAGACGTTCGAGTACGACTTATGATGCTGGCGTTTGTTCTGCATCAGGAGATGATGTATACTACGGACACATACATGAGATTTTGGAAATTAAGTATTTGGGCATGGTTGGATTGCGCTGTACTGTTTTCTATTGTGATTGGCACGACAACACCCCAGATCGAGGTGTGAGAACAGATGCATTTGGTGTTACATCAGTAAATTCGAGGCGAAAGCTGCAATATTATGATCCTTTCATTCTTGCTTCTCAGGCCGATCAGGTAATTAAATGTTAATTATTCAGAATGATTCATCATCATGTGTATTAATTTATAATTTTTCTAAATGTTACAGGTTTGTTATATCAAGTACCCCCGGGTAAGGAACATAGATGATCCATGGGTTACTGTTACAAGACTCAACCCGAGAGGCCGAGTTCAGGGAAGTTCTGAGCTGGAAGACCCACTACAACCAAGCACATCCGGCAACTTAAGTGCAGCAGAAGATTTAGCTGGAGTTGGCCTTGTAGTCGATTTAACCGACTTTGGAGAGGAAGCCGTCGTTCACGTAGAGGATGAACCAGTGATTGGAGAGTTTCACGAAGATCCAGATTCAGATTCATCTGGTGATGATGACTCGGAAACAGACTACCATTGAACTTATTTATTTTTATTTTTAAAGAAATACCGAGGAAATTCCGAGGAACACTTGATATAACCTCTTTCCTCGGATAATAGTTATTTGGTTTATCTAGCAAGGCAAAGCTGAATACGAATTAAAAACTACTCAGAACACAACCAAATAAAACGAAGAAACCATGTAAAAGAAATACGAACTCATAATTAAGAAACCCAAAAAAAACTCAGTTCAAAATTAACAGAAAATAAGACCATAAAACGTTAGAATAGAAAAGAAAATAAAATAGCCGGTGATAGCTCCTACTCCTCGTCTCCTGCTCCAGATGTTCCTGCATCGTTGGGTCTCTTGGACCTCTTTCTTACCCTGTGTGTACCACTCGAACCCGAACCAGAGGTGGATGGAGAGTTGTCCCGATGAACTACATCATCCTTTTGGCAACGACACGGCCTGATACGTGAAATGGCAGCCCAGATCTTGTGTAGCATGTCGTTGTTTGTCTTTATGCTCTGATCTCTCCAATGTTGTTGCTGGCGCGAAGTGGCGTTCGGTGGAAGCTCTTGCAGCTTGTACTGGCTGGAGTCTGATGGGAGTAGCTGATGGGGTTGTGAATCATCTGGAATGGCTTGTGCAGCCTCATCTTCTCCTTCTTCATCAACCACGCCCTTGCCTTTGGTCTGATATTTTGGCGTGAAGAAGGATGGCTTGTCTACTAGTGCGGTAGCATGGGGTAGGAACTCAACTGCAGCCTCTGAAAGTAGAGAAGTGAGACCGATCTGAGGTAGGTGGCAGTAGAGTGTTTTCTTCGCTCGGTCCTGGAATACGTAGACGTAAGGACCATCCCGATGGATCCTCGAGTGGGGACCAGCTATGAACTCCTTACTTACTAGAGAAAAGACATCCAGGTAGTTCCAAGCAATGTTGTTCGATCTGTCCAGTGCTACCTCCTGGTTCTTGCAGTCTACACCCACATGTCTAAGGATCCGAGTAATCACTGCACCAAATCCACATGCATTGCTCTTTTTTTTTGTTACTTTCCCCTTGTATCCTGCTAAGTTTGCGGCCAGCACCGCTCCCATGTTGAAGGCAGTAGCAGGTGGGAATGTAGAGTTTCCAAATGCCGGTAGCAAATGCCTCACACCTTGGTACAGGAGGCACAACTCCCATTGCGTGACTGATGCGGCTGTGGTTGTCCCGTATAGCAATGAGCCAATGAGGCGTGTGGCATATCTCAGTACTGGGCTCCGGATAAGTGACTCCTTTGCCTGAGAAGATCTATAAACCCCTGTGCCAATCATTTCCCAGAAGTTCAACAGCTCTGAAGTCCAATAAAGACCAGATGTCCTCTCCCCTGCACTCAATCCAAATAGTCTGCAGAGGTATGTGAAAGATACCTCATAGTATACTTTCTGCACTACGAATGCCAGAAAACCTTCCTGATGGCTATCATCGGGACGGGTGACGTATGCGGATGCTATGAACTGGCGTACCAACTCCGGATAAGTGGGTTCGTTGAGGTTGCATAGTTGGCCTAGACCCATGTTCTGGAACAGTCCTTCAATGTCTGCTTGGATTCCCAATATTGTCATCGTCTCAGGACATGCTAGTTGTGTAGCCGGAACGGCTACCTTCTTCATGTTGTTGTAGTGGGTGGTATCAGACTTATCCCACTTCTTTGGCCTTTGCTTCTCTCGCTGAGACGAACCCTCTTCTTGTGTGTTCTTCTTTGCTGACATTTTCGTGCGCTTCATTCTCTACAAAATAGAATCATTGCTCTCAACATCGTTATAATCAATTAAGAACTCAAAGCAACATGAAAATGAAAAGCGAAATCGAGTTGTGATAAAAAAAAACCAAATTGAAAAAAATTCTCAATCCCTAAATCATCTCAAATCCTGTTCCAAACTCGTTGATCACAGACAATTGTGTTCTATTCCATGTTTAAACATCTGTTTCATGCATATTTGATCAAGGAATCAACACGGAAATAAGAAATTCACAAAACCCAAAAAATTGCTCAAGAACACGATTTTTGTATGTGGAGATTCGCGGAGTATACCTGTCTTAGGGTGAAGACGAGTGTAGGAATCAGGTAGAGCTCGAAAAATCAAGTGGAATGGAGCCCAAAATTGTTCAAATCGGATGATTATAGAGAGAGAAAAGGGGGGCGAATTATAGGGGAAATCGGAGGGGATGAGAGTTCTAAGGTTTAGATCCAGAAAAGGTCGGGTTTTGCCTTATAATTCTGTTTTCCGAACACACATCGATCGATGCATTTTTGTTCTATAACGCATCGATCGATCACAATCTTACGGCCCGGTCCATCTTTGTAATCGATCGATTTGTTTTTGTTCAGAAACGCATCGATCGATGTGTTTTTAAAAAAACATACAAGATTTTCTGAGGACATTCCGAGGAAAAATAGAGATTCTCGATCGATCGATGGGATACTCTCATCGATCGATCACAATCTTACGGCCCGGTCCATCTTTGTAATCGATCGATTTGTTTTTGTTCAGAAACGCATCGATCGATGCGTTTTTAAAAAAACATACAAGATTTTCCGAGGACATTCCGAGGAACAATTGAGATTCTCGATCGATCGATGGGATACTCTCATCGATCGATCACAATCTTACGGCCCGGTCCATCTTTGTAATCGATCGATTTCTTTTTGTTCAAAAACGCATCGATCGATGCGTTTTTAAAAAAACATACAAAATTTTCCGAGGACATTCCGAGGAACAATTGAGATTCTCGATCGATCGATGGGATACTCTCATCGATCGATCACAATCTTACGGCCCGGTCCATCTTTGTAATCGATCGATTTCTTTTTGTTCAAAAACGCATCGATCGATGCGTTTTTAAAAAAACATACAAGATTTTCCGAGGACATTCCGAGGAACAATTGAGATTCTCGATCGATCGATGGGATTCTCTCATCGATCGATCACAATCTTACGGCCCGGTCCATCTTTGTAATCGATCGATTTGTTTTTGTTCAAAAACGCATCGATCGATGCATTTATTTTAAAAAAATTACGTTTTGAAACCCCAAACACTAGATCCTCGGAATTTCCTCGGAATATTCCGAGGATATTCCGAGGAAGAAGAGGGTTTCCTCGGAGTTCCCTCGGAATAATCCGAGGAAATTCCGAGGAAATAGGGTTTTTAAACTGAAAACAACGTTTTGCCGTTTGAATAACACCTATATAACCCTTATTAAGTGTCTTAAGTTCATTATGAAGACAAAAATTTGTTTCTTACCGTATAATTAACACTTTTCCGATTGTATGAACGAAATCTCGCAACATAAGACAAACACTTATACCTTTTAATGAACGGTAAAGGGAATACTTTCTATTAGTTTTGAAATTTTTTATTTCATGGTTTATGCTCATCTATACAAAGAATCCTCAATGGTATGCATTACAATTGTATAAGAAATGAAGTACGGCAAAAAAAAATTGATGTTTTGAAACCCCAAACACTAGTTCCTCGGTATTTCCTCGGAATATTCCGAGGAAATTCCGACGGATATTTTACTATCCGTCGGAATTTCCTTGGAATATTTTCATTTTACCGGGCAAATATTTCGCGAAAATTGAAATTAGAATTCCGACGGAATTCCGACGGATAATATCCGTCGGACCCTAGGTTTTATAACCCCGAGCCACTTCTTCTTCCCCATTTCTTTCTTCTTCCTCTGCGCAAATCCTCTCTTCTCTCCGGCGATTTCCCCCTGAAATCCGACGATATCTCCGGCGATCTCCCTCTTCTCTTACACAAATCATGTAAGGACCCTATCCCACTCTCTTAGGTTCTATTTGTTAGGTTTTTGTGTGGTTTTGATAGATTTTTTTTAGGGTGATTGGTTAGGATTGTGATTTGGTTGTATAATAGGTTTAGAATTGTGATTTGGTTGAATGATTTGTTTTGTTGAATTGATTTAGAATTTTTGTATAATTTTTTTTTCTATTTATAAAATCGATTTTTGTATATAAAATCGATTTTTGTATTTTACAAAACGATTTTTCTATATAAATTCGATTTTTTGGACTTTACAAAAAAAAAATTTCTATATAAATTCAATTTTTTGGATTTTACAAAACATTTTAAATATCTATAAAACTTTTTTTGTGATTAAAAACTATTATTTGGGATTTAAAAATATTTTTAATATATATATATTATTAAAACTATTTTTTTGTAATTATTAAACTATTTTTATTTATTACAACTATTTTTTGTTTATTAGAACTATTTTTATATATTTATTAAAAATTTTAAATATATATAAATTTTTTTTTGTGATTAAATTATTTGGGAATTTTTTTTTTAAAAAAAATTAATTTATATATTTCTGTATTTATTAAATATATTTTTTAAATTTACAGGTCTCATGATGATCAGACCCGGCCTCGACAGCATCGTGGTCGTGGTGGTACGGGGAGCCAGTCTCGGGATTCCAGCCATAACTTGGGTGCTCAATCTATTGCCACTCTCGGAGATCGCATGGTAAATTCAACCGCTTTTTCTTCAATTATTTGAGTTTCAGAATTTAAATTTATTGTGCATTTCTTCTAATTTCTAATGTTTCTTTAATTTATGTTTTTTTTCAAGGCGGAAGAAAATGATGGCGAGCCGGTTGATGATCTCGCCCTAATGAGGAGGGCGTATACCAACAAGAAGACCGGCCAGATTGATGACGGTCTTGTGAGCGACGTGGTTGACCTGGTCCAAACTCAGGTGGTAGACGAAGTGTCTCAGCTTCAAACCGAGGATGACGCTTCGACGGCTTCGACCAACTTGTCCCGGTTTCGAATCAACGAAATCGTTGAATCCGTAAGTTCTTTGTTTTTAAAAGTTCAATTCATTTATTTCTTGGTTTAAATTTCTAAATTTGGCTTTTTTCTATTCAGTTGGTTCCAAAGAAGAAGGGACGTTTGGTCGGTTTGGGTCGTCGCACCCGGTCGGTTCCCCCTTCTTCTGCACCACCGCCCTTCGTTGATCCAGAAGTACTTACGGCCCAGTTGAAGGACAAAGATGATCGTATATCTTTGTTAGAGACCCAGATGGCGGCTCAACAGGCGGGCTATGAGGCACAGAGGAGGCTGAACCAGCAAATGATGGAGATGATGCAGAGGATCTACCCGAACGAGGTGTTCCCGGACGTGCCAGAACAGTAGTTTTTTTTTTCCACAAACTCGGAATGTTTTATTTTTATTTGTGAAACTTTGAATATTAATTAATATGATTTCAATTTTACTTTTAATTTCATATTTTCGAATTTAAATTTCCGAAATTTTATCTTTTTAAAAAATTTAATATTTTTTACATTCCGAGGAAATTAATTATATTTTTCACTTGATCGATCGATGCGTTTTTGTTCAAAAACGCATCGATCGATGCGTTTTTTAAAAAACGTTCGGGCTATACCGAGGGACAGGTTCCTCTGTTTATTCTTAGGAACATTTCCCTCGGTATATTCCGAGGGACATATCCCTCGGAAAATTCCGAGGGAGCCGTCCCTCGGAAAATTCCGAGGAACTGGTCCCTCGGTATATACCGAGGGAAAAGTTCCTCGGAATAAACCGAGGAAAATGTCCGTCGGTATACTCCTATCGATCGATGTATATATGTCCAAAAACGCATCGATCGATGAACTTCCGAGGAATTATACCGACGAAGTTCTCCCTCGGTATATTCCGAGGACATTTCCGACAAACTAGTGATCCTCGGAATTTCCTCGGAAATTTATTTCCTCGGAATTCCGACGGAAAATTCCGAGGGATTTCCGAGGAAAAAATAAATTCCGAGGAATTATTTCCGACGACGTGTTTCGTCGGTATGTCGTCGGAATAACGATATTCCGACGAAATTCCGACGATTTT
Organism: Brassica napus; assembly: GCF_020379485.1. Classification (NCBI taxonomy): domain Eukaryota; kingdom Viridiplantae; phylum Streptophyta; class Magnoliopsida; order Brassicales; family Brassicaceae; genus Brassica; species Brassica napus. The sequence continues at coordinate 42,803,045 of NC_063445.1, forward strand.
TTCCCTCAGAATCCTTGATGTTTTCTTGTAGTGTGTTATTCATCCTTCTTTCTGTGCGTGTGTTTTATTTTGTCGTGCTATGCTATATCTCAATGCATGGTTCATTTATATTTATATAGGAGATAGAGGTAGGTCGTTGGTGTTGACAATTCTACTATAGTTCTAACAAAAAGCAAAAAAATATCCTATTATGGTTTGAATAACTATTTGCATATATATCTATTTTCTTACGCTGATCAATGAAAAGGCTTCTTGACCACGTATATAGAACTCAAGAAACAACTATGCCATCCAAGTTCAGTGTACATATAAAATTATATATTTGTACAGATAAATTCATAATTAATTATAGACTTGGAATTTACATGGCAAATGAATTCGTATGATCTGTGTGTATAAAGCATTACTGCACACACAGACTATATTGTATATATAAAAGTTCGGATGTAGTATTTTTCGAGGAAGCAATACAAGATGGTAAACATCGAGGGTGGTCTTTCTTGGAGGACTTGACTTCAGGTATGCTCCTTTTCTTTCTCCAGATCTTTGTTTTTGGGTAAACCATAAAACGTGTCTCTAGATCTTTACCAGTCAACACAATTTTATTAGAATAACGATAATACCCTCACCAGTTTTAAGACGTAGCCTTGTAGTTCTTTTCTCTCTACAATAATCTTATTGTTGTAATAGTTGTCAATAAATAATGTGATATATACTGCTTCAAAAAATTTGAGCAGCAATGTTAATATGTAATAATAGTAATATATAATCAACGTAATCTCTATGCTCACAAAAATTTTTACCTCCCTCGGGGGTTCTCTCTAGCTCCTTGTTTCCTTGGATCTTGTGGGCGATTTGGAAGGCACGGAACAAGTTCATCTTCCATGGGTGTTCTGCTACTCCGGAGAACACTCTCTCCACGGCTATAAGCATGGCGCGGGAGTGGAGCACTAACTGCAAACCGGAACCTGTAATATCCAAGAGAAGCAACAATCAATTGATGGAAGATGGTTGCGAGGACATTGTGGTGAGATCTGATGCAGCCTGGAACTCAACTAGCTACGCTGCAGGACTAGGATGGGTTGTCCTCTCCACGCCAAGCTTTCAAGAATTCCGAGAACAAGCAAGGTTTGTTGCCTCCCCGCTGATGGCTGAGGGCTTAGCTTTACGCGAGGCGGTCATTGCAAGTCGCCGCCTAGGAATGAATTATGTGAGATTCGAGTCGGACTCTGCTTTACTCATCAAATGTATCAACTCAGACAATTGTGTCGCTGAGCTCCATAGTATTGTCTCTGATGTCTTAGCCTTTGCTTCTGAGTTTCAGCTTGTTTCCTTTGTTTGGATCCCTCGGGAGAAGAATAGGGTTGCTGATAGCTTGGCTAAGTTGGCCTTGAACCTTAATAACAGTATGGTGGTTGTGGATGTTGTTAATGCTCCAAACTAACTTCTCTTAAGTTTTAATAATATTTGTGTTTCAAAAAAAAAAAAACAACGTAATAATAACGCAAGTGATTCTTCTGGGATCGACACCTCAGCTTTTTAGAGCATGATTATCAATAAGTTTCTTTACATGGGGTTCTAAATAATTTAACGTTAATAATTTTTATGTAATGTGTTATAAGATAAGCATTGAAATGATCATCCACTTCTTTACCAAACTCAAGCACTATGATCATCCACTTCTTTACCAAACTCAATCACTATGATCATCCACTCATTTACCAACTCAAGCACTATGATCATCTACTCATCAAGCACTATGATCACCCACTCATTTACCAAATTAAGCACCATCTTTGTTATTTTATGTATTGTTGTTCACTATAAATACCATCACTCATCTCACTCTTTTGTACACCATAAACAAGAACAAGAGTTTATAATCAAAGAACCATTACATCTTCTTCTTCTTCCTTATAATAAACTCTCTCCCTCATATTAGTGTTATTTGCTTCCTACGGGTATTAAATTCTACTCTTATTTAAATTTCTCGATACTATAAATTATAAGTTATTTCATAACACGTTATCAGCACGATCACTCTGCGATTCGGTAAAATTTATTTGTATCATTTATACCCTGTTATAATGGTCGGTATACCGCCTCTACTATTATTTATATCATGTTATAATGGCCGGAATACCGCCTATATTATTTACTAGTAATTTAATTTATTTATTGGTCGGCCGAGCCGCCTTATATTCTGTTTATTATTAATTGGTCGGCCGAGCCGCCGTATAATTTATTTGATATTATCCATTGATCGGCTGAGCCGTCGCATGATTTATTGTCATATAACATAAATATTTCATTGTCATAATTTTTCACTTTTATGAAATTTTATAGATTTGATTGACCGTTTAATACGATATTTTCAGACTAATTTTTGATGCACTCGATTTAACCCCAACGGTCACAAAGAATTTTTTTCAAAAATTTCCCCTTTCTCCAACGGTCATGAACAGTAATTTTCATCTATAAATACAACTCATTTTCACTCCATTTCATCATCCAAAACATTTCATCTTCTCTCAAAAAATTTCAAATCGCTCTCCTCCGATTTTTCATTTCAAGAAAGATGATTCGCGCAATTTTGTTTTTATGTGCCATTTTTATTTGTGTTTCTATTTATGGTTTATTCGTTGGAGAATTTACTCCGAGTGCATTTAAGATGAATATCGGTTTAATTTTATTTACATCTCTTCTCCTTGTAATTGCTTGTATGATTAATGTAAACGGTTTTTAAATTATGAAGTTCATAATAAATGGTTAATTTTAAAATTGCGAAATTCTAAATATATATATATATATAGTCATTTTAGACGATGATATATATATATATATATCAACGCTTGTCTATATGTAAGAATAATAGTTATTTGATGAATTAAATTTTGCTTATTATACTTTAATATGCTTCATGGTTTAATGGTATTAAGGAAACATACTTTATGATTCATGGTCTAACATCATAAAAGAAATTATTTGTAATCGGTTAGTTTTGTGGTCGATTAGTCTTTGGTCTAATATCATAAAAGAATTTGGATTATATGTTGATATTTACTAATGTAATGGCCATGTTTATATGAGCAAAATTTAAAGTTTTCAGGATTGTGTATTCTCTCGGAAAGATATGTACAAGTTATCAGCCAATTCAGAAACGTGAACAGCTGAAACTTTCATCGCCGATATACTTCTGTTTATAAGATAAGTATTTTTATGCTTTATATACAAGTTTAACAAACTTGATTAGATAAATCAATTTGCATGAAGTTGGCAGTGATATAAATTTGTTCATTAAATTGATTGATAGGTTAAACTTTGTTAAAAAGCATGAGAGTAATAATATAGTCTATATAATAATTACTATGAAAGTTTTATTTATTTTCTGATATAATAAGACACCTTTGTTAATACATATTTATATATATTTGAAATATTTTGATTTTATTACCATTTATATTGAGGATTTTAAGTTTAAAGCTTGACTCTAAAAGATCCATAAGTTTTGGAAGATAATATATATAAAAAAGGTATTATCACCTGAAGTGATTACCTAAAGCTCATTTTGTATTTTGCATTTAAAGATTACAAGACCTGAAGTCTGTAAATAAAGCCAACTATGTTGGATGTTAAGTTTAAAAGTAAAATTTCTTCAAGAATTTTTTTTATGATGCATATATATTGAAAAATATCTATTGATAAATCACGTCTAGTTGATTATGATTCATTCTCCTGAAGAGAATATGACATTTAAAAACTCATAAATAGTGGTTTTAGACGTGAGCATAAATGAGGTCAAGGTCCAAAGAGTTTCTTTATAGAACTCATACTCTCACTTAAAGTTGAGAAAATAAACATGGTAATAAAGAAAAGAAATTATGAATTCATCTGAAGATGAAAGAAAATTTATTGTGTGTACAATACAAGGTAGTAAAAACTTATAGAATGCTTAAAAAGAGGATATATATGATGCTCCAGAAGTATACATAGTATTACTGCACATAAAAATTTAATTTAAAGTTCTTAAGAATGCAATTTAAAGTTCTTAAGGTATTGTATTTTTATAAGTATCAAAAGTTAAAAGGATCTACGAAAAATACATAACCCATGTAGGATATGTTGTTGATTAAGAAAATGAGATACATTCGAGATTGATAAACCTGTAGTATTATACTCTCGAGGGGAAGAGTTAAAGAATCTCACTTTTTATGATAAGTCAAACATCCAGAAGATTATGTTTACACTAAAACTAAGATTAATGAATTTTTCTCAAAGTAAATCCGTAAGATTTTGAGACACTTATGTTGAGACAATAAGCAAACGAAATGATATATACATTTCAATCAGAAATAATTCTCAAAGCAGTATAAGTATTTTAGAGAAAATATCTACAGCCTCTTATATATTGTACTACACAAAGATTAGTATAATGAAGATAAATGTATAGTAAACTAGAAGTTTACATTTGGCATGAATCAGTTAGACCATTTTGGTTCATTAATAATGCGAATATATACTTAAAGGTCATATGCATAGTCATATAAGAACCAGAAGATTCTTCCGAATGATTTGACATATGTTGCTTACCCATAAGATAAAAGGGTAATATGGTTTTCACCAGCCAAAATAAGATATTGGCATAAATAACGAAGATGTTAGTGGACTGATCACCCACTATGCATTTTTATAATATTGGTGAATTCACTTCTTAAAGTCTTTAACGACTATAGCACATTCACTGAGATAAGTGCTAAACATTTTGAGCAACATTGGATCGCATCAAGCCAATAAATATTCACTAGTTCTCCCCATCATTGGTATAGAATCAGAAACCAATCATTTTCATCTAAGAATGTTGGATGTTGCTCCGCCACAGAGCTTCAAATGAAGATGTGTTTTCAAATGAGGTTGGAAATATATGTTGGATATAAATCTCTATTGACACTTAAGAATCCAGAGCCATCCCCGAAAACTATAAGTAAGGCTATACATGAATTCTAAAAGTGAGTTAGTACTTCCAACATAAGGGGGAGAAAATAAACAGCTGGAAAAGAAAATAAGTTGAAATGAATTATCATTGATCCTCGGGCTAAACACAATGTGAAATAGAAGTCCAAAAGATAATTCATTTCAAAACTTACTAAAGCAGTTGCCAGACACGACCCATATAAATATAGTGATCAAGTCACATATACCAGCTGTAAATGCTCCAATAAGAATAAATGTTCTACAAGAACAATATCAAACTGCTAGTCACGCCTGCAGCGTGGTAGACAGATTGGTTCCAAAGATAAATCCTCGTAAATGAAAAAGGAGCATATATTGATAATGGTCAAAACGAGGCAATATAGTTTTGTATGATCTCCAGAAGAGAAATTAAACATGACTGACGAAAATTCAGGTACCTGAGACAAATGAAGAGATCTCAATAAGTTATGTCATGTATGAAACAAAATGGAACCGATAAGAAAATTGACGTCGATGATATTATACATGCAAAGTAGCAGTTGATATAATAAATGAGAAAGAGGATCATGAAAGAAAGTCTATTGAAAAGTGTACACAAAGAAATGATTGGCCAAATCAGAAAGATGCAATAGACAAAGATATAAACTTCTTGTGAAATAGAGAAGTATTTGGACCAGTAGTCCATACACTAAAAGGTGTAAAACAAGTGAGATGTAAATGAACCGTTGCACACAAAGAAGGATCAATATGAAATTGATTGTGAAGAGACATAATTTCATATGGTAGATGCAACTAGTTTCAAGTTCCTTATAGTCTGGTAATAAAGGAAGAACTTGAATAAAACAATCCACTTGAAAAATGTTAATCCCTGAAAGTATAATCCATGAAGGATTGATGATATCAAAATCATGTTCCCGGGAACTCTGCATATTCGATCGAATTGAAACAAACTATTTTATGGGATATATGAAATATTATAAGGTTAACAAATGTATCCATTTGTATTTATCAAGAGATTATAAATCAATAGAATCATGATTTGAATATAATCAAAACTCCTGAAGAGTTATAGAAAAATTATATTTTGGAAGAAAACTCTTGACAATACTATATTGTTTTTATGTATTCTAAACTGGAGATCTAAAACTGAGATGTTATCATAAAGATCCTTAAAGTATTTTATTTAAGACGCTCGTATATGTTTGGTCCTGAAATACCATACGTAAGAGTGTTATTTAAGAAAATTATTAATCTTTTTCATTACTGAAAGATGTAATTTCATATGAAAAGAAAGAAAATCATAATAGTAACTTCTATAGTTACAAATGAATAATTCGTATGTACGAGACGAATTTCTATACGATTATATGTAAGAAATTTGGTTTGAAATCCAAATAGACCAATAAACTATTGTCTAAGTCAAAAGAGAATTATGGACAAGAAGTCTAAAGGCCCTAGATATCATAATAGAAATGAATAGAGTTTATTCTCTTAAGCTTAATTCTCTGAAGAGAGTTGATTGGAATGCATATCCTGAAGATATTGTTTCCAGGGAAAGAAATATGATAGTAAGTGTGGTTGTACTCTTTTTCCTTATCATGATTTTTTTTTATCCCATTGGGTTTTTCCATGACAAGGTTTTAACGAGGCAACAAAAGAACATACAAAAGATAGACACCCAAAGAGAATGTTACAATTTAAGAGATGAAAATCTATCATTGTTCTAAAGGTTCTATAACTACTCATTCGAGGGGGAGCTTACGTAGTTGTATTCTTTTTACTTTTACAACGGTTTTTCCCATTGGGTTTTCCATGACTAAGTTTTTAACGAGGTACCACGTAATACAAGATGGATAATTAAGGGGGAGTGTTATAAGATAAGCATTGAAATGATCATCCACTTCTTTACCAAACTCAAGCACTATGATCATCCACTTCTTTACCAAACTCAAGCACTATGATCATCCACTCATTTACCAACTCAAGCACTATGATCATCTACTCATCAAGCACTATGATCACCCACTCATTTACCAAATTAAGCACCATCTTTGTTATTTTATGTATTGTTGTTCACTATAAATACCATCACTCATCTCACTCTTTTGTACACCATAAACAAGAACAAGAGTTTATAATCAAAGAACCATTACATCTTCTTCTTCTTCCTTATAATAAACTCTCTCCCTCATATTAGTGTTATTTGCTTCCTACGGGTATTAAATTCTACTCTTATTTAAATTTCTCGATACTATAAATTATAAGTTATTTCATGACATAATGTAATTAAAAGTTAAATTTAAAAGGGAATTTGCATCGTATGGCTACGTTAACTTACTTTATTAGGTAACTGGTCACCATGTCACTTTTCGATAATATCAAAAATAGCCCTATAGGAATATAATAATGATATCTAGGGTTTAGGCAGTGTGTCGGACTGACCGGTAATATAGACGGTAAAATACGCCATTGCATTAATAATTATGCGCGTGGAATTAGGAAAGTTTAGCAATCTCCATGGTGACTTTCTAAAAGCTGTGACAGGAGTTAAACCTTCTCTTGGTTGGAAGAGTATTCTTCATGGAAGAGTATTGGTGGAAAAAGGTATTTCTAGAAGGATAGGGGATGGAAAATCGTCGTTCGTATGGACTGACCCATGGATGGAAGATGAAGATGGGTCTACGAGAGCTCCTTGGAGAAAGAATTACTTCTTTAATTCAATGTTAAAAGTCAAGGATATCATCAGTGCTGATGGTAATCACTGGAACTATGATAAACTTCAGGAGCTTTTTTATCCACAAGACATTAAGCAGATTTTAAAATTTCCTCCAGTTAAAAGTCGCTCTGATTTTTGGATTTGGAAGTTTAACAAGAGTGGTGACTTTTCAGTGAAATCGGCCTTTTGGTTGGTGAATCAATCTGACAAGGAATCTGTGTTGGAAGCAAAAGCTTTGCCTTCCTTAAATCCCTTGAAACAGCAGGTTTGGAAAATTTCTTCTGAACCAAAGATTAAAAATTTTCTATGGAAGGCTTTAAGTTCTGCTTTGCCGGTGGATGAAGGTTTTAGTAGGAGAGGAATGAAAGCAGAGGAATTTTGCCAGATTTGTGGCTCTTTTCAGGAAACAATAAATCATGTTCTGTTTTCTTGTGAATCAGCTAGACAAGTCTGGGCTTTGTCTAATATTCCTTATCCAAGGCATGGTTTTGATTCGGAGTCTGTATTTGCCAATATGAAATATCTTCTGCAGCTGATTAAATTGGAAGGAAGGGAGTATAAGCAAAGAAGAGCAATCCCATGGCTTATGTGGAACATTTGGATAGACAGAAACAAATTTTTATTTGAAGGTTTGATTCCTAATGCATTGGGTGTTGTTCAGAGGAGTTTGGAAGAAGCTGAGAATTGGTTTCAGGCTCAAGCTTGTGATACGCAGGAAGAGGATCAACAAAAGAAAATGGAGGTGGCTCGCAAGAAAGGTTGGAAGTGTCCCCTTCCGGAGTGGAAGAAGTGTAATATTGGATTCTGTTGGTCAAAAAAGGAGAAAATGGTTGGAGCTGCGTGGGTGTTAAGAGATGAAAGAGGAGTGGTTATCCTACATAGTAGGAGACTTTTTTCTCAGATGGAGAATTTGGATCATGCAAAGTTTTCAGTGTTATCTTGGGCCATTGAAAGCTTGGCCTTTCATCGTCAAGTTAAGGTGGTGTTTGCTTTTTCTGATCTTTCGGTGGTGGAAATGATAAACAATCCCATTAGATGGCCTGCGTTTAGTCATGTTTCATCGGCCTTGCTTGCAATTTTATCTACGATTAAGGAATGGAAATTAGTTTTTGAGTTTCAGGTAGCTAATAGAGGAGCTTTTCTCATTGCTCAAAGTGCTCTTCATCCTTCTTTTGCTCAATCGTATGTTGCTCGTGGCCCTCCCTTGTGGTTATACGAGCTCTTTGACGTTGAGAGAACCCTTACCTCTTTGTAGCTTTGGTTGATGGAGACCTTTTCGTTGATCGGAGAACTGTTGGTTGTTTTTGGTTTAGGTCCTTGTGTTGGTTTTACAGATAGCCTTTTAAGTTCTTAAATGATTCTGTTTCTTGCTTTGGGTGGTAAGGCTGTTTGTAATTGAAACCTGTTAAAGTAATATAATATCATCAGTTGATTAAAAAAAATAATTATGCGCGTGGAAACTGTTTCGAAATTTAGATTCAATAATTTGCAAAGAACCAGACCCTAAACGTTTTCCCCTATGTTTGTCTATTTGTCTTCCCAAGTTCTTATATTTTGCTCAACTTCCCAGAATTCCCTCAGTCGTAAATGAGATGATTCCCTCGCGTCTTGTTGAATTACCAGAATATCAAATCGAAGAAACGAGTATGAAGCTACCGGAAATGATATTCGCCGACGGCGAGGAACCCGTCGGAGTAAGGGCTCTTACATACCAGTCATCGCGTTCCATCAACACCATTCTCAATGCTCTCGATGAAGAAGAGATTCAGTTTATCCGACAATCATCTTTCGGCAAGCTTGTCGATATCACAGAGAAACCCGCCTTCTCCGATAGATTTGCCCGATTCCTTCTGTCGAGACAACTGAAAGTGGAAAAAAAATATGAAGCTTGGTTCCGATTCGCTGGAAAGCCCATAAGATTCTCGCTCCGAGAGTTTGTCATAGTCACCGGTCTTCCCTGTGGCGAGTTCCCCAAGAAATATAAGCTGAAGAAGAAGAAAAACATTAACGACAAACTCTACTGGCCTGAGCTTTTCGGAAGTCTGGAAGAGATGCGTGTATCTAGGGCGATTAAGATGCTCCGGAAAAGAACTGTCACTGAGAAAGATATCCGGATGAAACTAGCATGCCTTGCAATTGTATTCTCTGTTCTGTTATCCACTAATTTGAAGATGAAGATGCTGAAGGAACACGCGGAGTTGCTTGGGGATATGGAAGAGTCTTTGCCTTCTCCTGGGGTCGGCTTGCATTTGATATGTTGACTAGTATAAAAAAATGGGATGAGATTTCCCTTTCCCAAAATTCTATGGCATGCAGCTTGTTATTGTTGAAGCTGTTCCTTCGCTAACTGAAGTAGTCAAAGAATCTTGTTCGTCATCAGAGTCTGACAGCGATGAAGATGATGTTGATGGCGTGGCAAGTAAAACAAAGAAGAAAACTCTAAGCCCTGAACATACCCGCGAAGTAGACAAAAAAGAAAAGGTATGCTTTCCCCCTTCTCATTCTACTTATAGTTGACATGAATTTCTTAATATAATCATTTGAATGGGAGTTCTTGTTTACTGATATATTAGGTTTTGCTGTGGAGTATACTTCCCCAAGACCCAGCAAGACCGGTAGACGAGTCGGTGCTTGTATGGCCTGATGAAGTTGTTGACATAAAAGTAGCGTACATGCTTAGTTGCATTAGCGCTAATCACGTATTTACAAAGAATATGTTCAGGGGTGGGGTAACCAAAGGCGATGTAGAAAGGATGCGTGAGAAGGCCAAAGCAGGAGGGAGAAAGAAAGCACTACCTTCGAAGGGTAAAGAGTCACCAGTTGTGATGAATGACGAAACAAGAATAACTTCTATTGTTAATGCTATTATGTGACCAAAGCTTAATCAAATTGATGGTGATATTGCTGCTGTTGTTGCCTCTGTCAAAGAGGTTTTTGCCTGTTCTGTTGCGTTCGCAGCCAAGGTTATTGCAACTGTCAAAGGAATGTTGAAGTCTTTGAAGACTGAGATCATGTCATCTAGGTCGAGGATAAATACTCCATCCCCTCTGAGTCTCCAAAATCTACGGGAGGGCCTGATGGGGTGGCGGATGGATGAGTTCTTCCAAACACAACCGCCGTTTCTCGTGATGGAAATGATGCGATAATTGAGAATGTGATTGAAAACATTAGTCATTACTCAACGCCCCCGGGTCTGGATAACGAATGCCCCGTAAGTGTGCTTTCTGTAGTTTTAATCATTTAACTCTGAGTTGTTCTCCAAGTCTATTTAATGCAAAGAATCAACAATTTAGAATAGTCACAATCCGTAACCTAGTTTTGTTAACCGATATTATAGTTCGTATCTGGATATTGATTAGGTAGTTGCCCAAATTAGGTGTCTTTAAAAGCTTCTGCTTTCACATTAAACAGTAATGGTCTCATTTCAGGGTTCTGATGCCAAATCCCGTCCCTAGCAATCAGTCAACCCGTTAGCTTGCACTCAGGAAGACAACACTCATGGGAATGAAATCGTTAGTGCTTACTCACCTAAGTCAAAAACACTGGACCCTACGCCGGTGAGTGTCGTATTATACTTATTAGAACTTAAAACCTCACTGGACTGGCTTATTGAATCGGTCCTCGATAATTTTGGTCTTATTCTTCGTGTTTATCGTACCCATGCCTGATGCACTGTATTTACTTTTGCAAACGTAGCCACCTTTATTCTATATAGCTGGTTTTATAAATTGAATATCTGTTTAATTATATATATCAAAAAACCGGTTTTCTTTTTTAATATCCAGTTATTGGATTATGTGATGAGACCCATATGTATTTGGTTATGCAAGTTCTCGCTGCACCAACACACCCCCAACTCAGTAACCAGCGTTCAGAGGGAAACGTAGAAGAATCTTTCGAAAATCGCCCATCTAGGTCTGCTCATAGCCAGACGCATGAACATCCTGATCCAATTGTATGATCACACTCCCTTCATATATGTTACATATGTTTTCTTTATGTAGTTACATGTTACCATGGTTTTCTTTTAACCATGACACTCCTTTTTTGTTAATTTATTCCCATTCAGATTCCGTCATTCTGACTTGGCCTCACTCAGGAATTTCAGCCCACCCAGCCCCCTGGTGATGATGAGATGGGAGACGATGAGGACCAGCTGGATGAGAAAGACAATTAAGATGGTGTTGGAGATACACAGGAGACATTACTTTGCCATAAAAGTAAGCGCATTTGCACTGTCCCACCTCAATTGCTTACCGACTATCAAAGTGAAACTGCCATTCTTAACCGTGCGAGGGAAGTACCCATTATCGGGAATGGTGTGTACGCCTTAGGATATGTACAGGAAAAGTACAAAACCCTCTAGATTCTACTGAAGAAAGAATGGTATGAACCCTAGAAACAACAATGTATTATTTTCGAGAGATTCCTATTATTAACATTGAGGAAAATTGAATTTTGCTTCCGTGATTGCTTTCATTGTAGTGCTATAAATGTCGTGGGCCTATCCGTATCTGCAAGGAAATTACCGACATTGGAGCAAGAACCCGGTTACTTACAGGCAGAGTATGTAACATTTGCTTTCTAACGTGTAGTTTAAAAAGTTTTGGTTGTGTTATTAAATCATCATTCTGTCAATGGTTGCAGGTCATTGACATCCTTATGAGGGTAATTGCAGCATCTGTCAACAGCCAAGTATCTGATAGGGGCCATACCACTCCGTTATTTCTTGATAGTCGAGTTCAGGTTCTGTTGTCCATGAACTTTCCGAAGTTCAGAAAAAGTAAGACGCAAACTCAGTATGTTTTCACCAAGGCTCTCGTTGATATCGTGAAGAAGAGTTTGAATTTCAACTCTGGTTTGTCACACTTCTACATGCCTGTCACCATTGCGCGGAAACACTGGGTGGCAGTTTGCGTTGACATCACTACTGCGAAGATATATGTTCTCGACTGCAACCCTGACGTGCTCGATGACAAGGCTTTAAGTAAAGAGCTTGCTCCGGTAACTGAAATGTTCCCATCCCTACTGAAACACTGTGGGGCATTGGTTGAGTATGTGGACAAGGCAGTTGTTGTTGAAAGGATGAAAGGTGTGGTAAAGAACACAAACCCCGCTGATGCAGCCATAACTGCGTGTTTGTTGATTCAAACCCATGCGCTGTATGGAGCAGAAATTTGTAGTTCTATCACTCCATTAGTCATTCCAGAGGAAGCTCAAAGGGCAGCTGTGATGATATATGAGTTTCACGAGATGGTGTAGGTGGTTCGTGTGTTGTTGTCTGAGCCCCCTTTTTTAACGTTTGATCCCATCTTCCGATGTAACATTCTAAGGAGTTTTATGTATGTTGTTTCGTTCTCGTACTTTCAATGGTTTGTATTGGTACTCTCCCTTAACCGGCCGTATTTTGTGACAACCCGTTATTTTGGACCAGCTCTTGAATTTTTTATTTTATTTAGAACCCGGTTTTTAATTATTATAATTAGCTATTTCTATCTGTTCCATTTCTGTAACCTTCACTAGATCCTTTGTTTCACTCTAGCCATTCTAAAAATGTAGTTCAACTTTGAAAATCGGAAATGTATGTATCATCATTGTCTCCAATCCGATTCTAATATACGAAACACATGAATATATTCTTGAACTTATATATAGACCACACAGTCAACTGAACATATTTTTCAACCATCAATCCGAGTGTTTCACACGTATGAAGGAAATTTAAGTTACCAACTTTAATTTGATTATAAGCTACCCATGAAGGAAAGATATGTTTAAACATTAACTCCGTATATAATATACGCATGCATGAAATGTAAGTTACATCCTTAAATCCGGATATTACATACGCATGAAGTGTATTTAATATATAACCTTTAATCCGGATATACTATATGCATGAAGGCACTGTAAGTTACAAACTTAAATCCGCATATATCATACGACTGAAGGTAAGTTCTGTTTCTAGCCGGAAAATATTTATTTACTTGGTTGCCTTATATGTAGTTGTCTTTCGTAAATCTTGTGCAACGGTATCATCTTTCACTTCTCAGGCCTCTCATAGACTTTGTATACTCTCATATTCACCTTAAAATGTTGCACTGCTATACTTGCAAGAAAATAATATTTCACATTAACATCTTACAAGTTCACCCCGTTAATATATTACACAATACAACTTCAAACTTAAGAACCATTTTCTCCCCGTTTTCCATAGGCCATCACACACCATATTAAACATCTTACATACAATACCATAAGTTGCTACACCCCACACCCCCCAAAATAAGACTCATATCGGGGTAGCATCGCAAAGCAAAATACAACAAACCATCACAGCGTCAATAGATATATTTATATAAGGCTGAGAGCTTCAATCTTCACCTGCATCTCCTCCATTGTTTCCCTCCGCTTCAGGGGACTGCTGGATGTTTTCAGTATTCATTACACCCGCCAGATGTGCAGCTGGTCCCAAATTGCCATGTTTTGACGATTCACCTATATCTCGGTAACAAACAACGTATTTTAGTTATTTGTATGTATCTGTTTCTAACCACAATAACTGGTTGACATAATATCCGTTGGAACAAGCGAAATTCATATCTTTCTCAACATATACAAAATTTCCATAGCATGTGGGTTCCATCTTGGAGAAGTTCACCTCTGCCCAAGTTTCGACGATGGTTTTCACATCTGTTGAAGAACCATTGGAGGATACATCAATTAGTTGTTGGTTTCTTGGGATAGGAGGAACATTTGTGGCCCCTATGTTGAGATCAGTTGGGGCGTAACCCACATATTCCGACCCCGGGACTCTATATATTCTTTGTAGCTGAACAACATAGCTCGAAGACATCAAGCTTTCCAAATATTCCGGACTGTCTTCCATTGCACCAAAATGCGGGGTGTAGTAGTGTAGATCATAGGTTGGTGATGGAACAGAGGTCCTGAAACGTCCACCCGTTAAGACTTGGTGAAACCCTGGAAAATTGAAACCAGTTACTACTGCGAAATAAATTATTCTAACACCTTCCCTATGTCCTATTAATGTAGCCGGTTATTTTTGTAAATGCTATTAAACAACAGACATGACCGGTTAATTTTATCTTACCATAAACGTTAGCCGTAGCCGCCCTAAGGCCATCTCCTCATATGCGATTAACAATCCCTGTATTCCCAATAGTTGGGACAATGTGATCACCGGTTTCAACGGTAGGACCTAGATTTAGGTCAAGATTGTTTTTCGCCTTTTCAATCTCCATAGAGAAATGGTAGAGAAGCACTATTTCATCTTCCTCAAATATCTCATCCATGGCGTGTTGACTACACACAAACTCCTTGCCTCTTATCATATCTGCATAGGTAGTGTGCGATATGTTATGTGCTGTTTCATACTAAAATCAACAAAAGAAATGGTGAGTAATGAAACTTGTATATCATATCTTAAAAAGTACAAGGTTATACCCAAAACAACGGCCATGTGTTGCTCCTCCGTAACACCCTCGGCAAGAAAATTTCTAGCGCCGATGGTGAAAGGTGATCTGCATCTGAACTGGTATGTAGCTACATCCTCCGCCCCGAATATTACGCATAATCTAGGCTATGTATTCCATTCGTGAACGGAAATCATCATCTCCACGTCCACATTTGTCACAATGTTTTGTGGGGGAGTATGTAGCTCCATCTGGTTCTAGCAACCATTGTGGCAGCTGAAAGGTTAGTAGTAGACATGTTTCTGCACGGAGCCTAAAAAAACCCCCTCACCATCCCCTTAACAGCCTCAACATGGTCGTTTCTCCCAACTATAATATCATGCCCTAGGACGGTCGAATCGTGTTCGAACCTCCACACTCCTTCTGCTGATTTTCTCCATTGTCCTTTGGCGACACGAACTAGACGCGACTTCTGTGGATTGTGATAATGAAGATCATCAGTAGTTTGTAAATAGACAATTTGACTGTAGCTTATATGATACTATTGAATCAGAAGTTGTACCAAGAACCCTTTTGCAAAATATTATATAATGTTATGTTCATTGACCCCTTACCGTATCGAAATCTTAGAGAATAATATTAGTTGCAGTTATCTCCAGTTCTTTTCCGCTAGGTTCCTTACTATCCGGTGTTTGTAGACTAATTTGGTGCTGCAAAATATGATAGTGGGACTACCTATATAAAGCCAACTACGAACTATAGCAACCGGTCTTACCTACACTTGTAAGTTAACTCAGAGAATCTAGCCCATATCTTCCCATTTAATGTGCGCAGCCTATCTATGATTAGAGTGTCATCATTACTTGCTTTTCTGACATGACAAAACACCTCTGTTATTTTATTTAATTTGTTAATACTTCCACTATCTTGTGTTCTCTGAACCTGAAGTCTTATGTAGTAAGCTAACAACACAAAATATCTTCAATAGTAAGTGAGTTAGAATACATGGAGGAGATGTGGCCTTGTTTCTTTATTTTGATCCACTTTCCAAATAAACTAAGTTAATTTGTCTCGGTCCGAACATTTAATTGCTTCAGTTATAGTATATTTGTTTACTATTTGTTGACTACCAACTCTAACTTGTACTGTGTAAGGAAAATTATTCAAAAAATTAATATAACCAGTTCAGCTCGTTTGCGTATAGTACAAAATAGGTAGGCTGTTTTAATTGGGAAGGTAAGATGACCATTATGTTAGCAACTAAAGTAACCTAGTATTTTTAGACTTCGCATGTAAACACACTATATTAACGAAACCAGCATAATTATATCCGAATACGTGATGTTGTTCAAGGATACTCAAATTATCAATCTGATTTACAGATTAGGGTCCAAAATGTATCGTCAAATGGTTTCCCAGTTTTACTTCACATAACAAAGTTACAACATTTTTCATATGCGTGGGTAAGTTGAGAATAAAGTTTGCCTTAACTATATCGTTCCATTATTATTGACACGTCACATCAATTAAACATGTTCTTATAGTAATTTGATGGTTACGTTTACTGCTTTACTGTCTACATCAACGCATATTGAGGTCAATACATGCCTATAAGATATAATGTACCACCAATAAATTTGTTTGACTGATATTTTTTTGCCAAAAAATTACAAGATGTCTGTAACAGCCGCATTATCTATGTACATGCTTCTACAACATTCACTGTTTATATACTAAACCGAAGATTAACACAATATAACTTAATCTAATGAAGACCAATATCATTATCTTACAGACACGCTTACTTAACAACGAAAGTTGTTCTTATTATTTATTGTACAAACTCGGGAAACTAGATTGACCTGCCACTACCCACGAACTGGTTTATATTATACATTGCCATGATTTATATCCAGTTCTACATCCCCCCCCCCCCCCCCATTTCTGACATACACCTTCATCATCCGAGTCAACAACTTCCGTAACCATACATTAACATAGATCATATAGCCATTTTGCAAGTAGCTCGGTTATGCCCCGCGCACTTGCATTGACTGCACATAGTTCGTTTCTTCTTTCCTCTCATCTGCACAAAGGGAATCTGCTTGTTAGAAAACGTTTACTGGAGAAATGTTAATGTCATCTACAACTTCTTAAGTATACACAATTTACATTAGTAAGGACAATGTAATTACTACCTCAAATTCTCCTCTTGATAAAATGCGGGTTTTTCTAGGCCTCCCGGGTGGCCTCCTGGCTGGTGGATCAACTTCTACCTGGCTTTCTGATCCATCACTCGAGAGAATTTTAATGTTTTCGTACCCAAAACCGGATATATTATTTTACTGTAGGTTCTCAAACTGTAATATTCTCCAACGAGGGAATCCACCCTGATTTTGTACCTTGTAGCCGCTGCGATGGCGTGGGTGATGGAATTAGGAGCGCTTGAAACTCATAGCACGTAAAGGTTTTGTCTGTTAAATTAACATTACATATGTTTCCCTTCTTGTCTCGCACCTCATACTGTTCTTCTCCTATGAGGGTGACCCAAAGCCCCCCACTCCTTTCAAAGTTTGCTGCCACAAGATCATCGATATGAGGTGTCAGAATCTTTTCATCCCCCCGCTGGAGTTGCCTCCTAGCAGCAAACCAGGACATCAGCTTAGCTCTTATGTATACAATGAGGGAAAGTATTGGATATTCTCTAGCGTTTCGCAATACTGAGTTCCAAGTCTCTGCCACATTAATCGTCATAATATTGTACCGGCTGCCTTCGAAATGAGATCTGGCCCAATGTGGGAAACCAATTCCCATTAGGTACTCTGCACAGGAGGCATTAACGTTTTTAATCTCGTTGAAAGTACTGTAAAACTCGGAAAGTCGGTACGCTCTTGCTGCATTCCCCACCAGGTACCCCAAGTGCTTATCTTTGAAATACGTCCTTGTATTTCTTTTAAGGTGAAGTATGCATGTGCAATGTCGCCCTATCGGATAAACCTGCCGCAAATAAGTGGATGGCCAAAAATTAATCACGATTGTTAAATATATTTATAAGTAAAAAATTAAACCCCAATTGTTTTGTAACCCATTGTTATGTATCCGACTACTTCAAAATATATCAGGTTATTAGCAGATTGCATTTGCATATTAACCGTGTAAAATAATCATCCCGTATTTTCTTAATTTATTTAGTCACTAGTTTATTACAACTTACCTTTGCAATCATGTGGTATATCGAAGGATTTCGATCGGACACAAAAACAATTTCGTCATTGTTTGGTATGACTTGGGTTAGTTTCCTAAAAAAACCATTCTCAAGCTTTGTCATTTTTCTCCATCGACAACCGCCACCGCTAATGGGAATACTTGATAATTACCATCTTGAGCTGAAGCAGTTAACAAACATCCAACATACTTGCCTCTGAGATGTGTGCCATCAACTATTACAACCTTCCTCTTGAATTTGTAACCTTCAATGCTTGCAGACAAAGCTAGAAACATATACTTGAACCTATGCCCTATCCCTTCCGCGTACTCGGTGTGGACATCTGCAATACTCCCGGGATTAGCATGTACTAGCTTCTCAAGGTAAGCCGGGAGGAGATTGTAAGAAGCACCACATGACCCCTTTGTGTAGTCTAAAGCTACCTCTCTGGACCTCTATGCTTTCCAATATGAAATGTGAACCTCGTGATCGCCCTGCATAGCTTCCCTAATTTCATTTGGCCGGGGCCCCCTCCTCTACCAGCAAATTTTCCTCTCATCATCCCCCCCAATAACCGTATGTGTTGCTTGCGACTGGTATCCAGAACGATCGTCAACGCTGCAAGAACGGGCTAAATTTACTGTTCTGACCTCATACAACTGGGTGTTTTTTAAGATTGCAGCATAGACTCTCCAACTACAGGTGTGGCTAAAGCATTGTAGAACTATCCCACCCAGGGCAGAACGGCTATTCCGAAATCTGAGTTTCTTTCGGATTGCGTACATCGCCATATGATGTTTGAAATCTTCTCTACACTTGAATATCAGCCCAACATTCACAACATCCGTGTTATTAGCTCCTACAGCAGCACCTGTAAGTTTTAAAAAATAACCATGTTATCGATTCTGGAATTTATACATTTTTGATATATAAATGGTAGGGGTTAACATCACTGAATATTTAGTTATTGGGTATCATATTTGTTCACTCTCCTCTAAAATTTATATAATGATATAATTATTAGGTTGGTCCAACTTCAAAATCATAAATACAGATCGTACCCACCTTGGTACCCTACAATTTTGGAAGAAGATCCATCTATTATCAATCTTTCACTCCCCATAGGGGTGGTGATGGCGAGAATATCAGAATCATCAGTTACATCTATATAACTGCTCTGGCCTCCTTCTCCTCCTCTGCTCAGTCTCCTCTCTTTCGCCATTAATGTCTGCTCATGTTGATCGTTGCCTACATTAACAGCTCCAATTTCAACTCAACATTTCACTTCCTATTTCAACAACGTTTCGTCATAATGCAAAAAATATTGATCAACACGCTTACCCCCCATTATTTTCGTCAGCAATGGTTACATGTATTGGATTATATAGGGTGTCCCCCGCCAACCCTTGTTTACTATTGCCTGTTGAACCCGTTGAGGAATGATCCACCTCGACAGCGTTTGGGGTCTCATCTTCGGTAACTTGGTAATTGATATGGACTTTTCAAGGGTCCAGGGTTCAAATCAATGCAGTATTTTAGATGTCAATACATTTATAAGTGTTTCAATGCAAAGAGAATACATGTTCAAACTTAATCTAAGTGCATTCAGTGTAATGAAGTGATTTGATTAAACTAACAAGATTCTAACACAATTAACTAGCAACTTTCAAGCAAATGGATAAAAGAGAAATCATGGGTATAGGAATTTGATTTCAGATGATTAAGATTTAATCTAAAATGGCAAGGTTTCAATCAACACATTTCCCTAAGTCTAGATAACAATTATAAGTAAGTTCTTTGTCAAGACAAATGCTCATTTACTCTCATTGATCAAACATCAAATGTCTTTAGTTTGTGTCAATCAAGCAATCATTAAGAACAGATCATTCAACTTTCTAAACTCCCCTAACATCAAATGCCTTTGGTAGGGTAAGTTAAGAGCATGTTGAGTTGGCTCAGACATTTCATCGAACACCTTCCGGACAATGAAATGTCTTGATTTCTAATCTAAAATGGGCAACTCTAGATTAACATTAAGATCACTCAATCAAACAAGGAAACATATTAATCTACTCTAAACATTCTAGATCATCACTTAATCATCCTAATCATCCTAACCCATGAATCCAAAAAGAGTTTACTCACTAATCTTCATGATTAACCTTAAACTCCATAATAGATTCAAGAGAAATCATGTTAAAAAGATGAGATAGACTCAAATTATTCAAAAAAGAAAGATTAGATTAATAAAGATTCAAACTTTCTCCAAAGTCTCAATGTATTTTGAGAGAAACAAGATATATCCTAATTTTAGGTCTAAAATATATTTATATGACTTGTAAAAACGAGTGGATCCAGTTAACAAATCTGAGAAAGCCCACAAAATAAATAAAATTCGACTAAGTGAAATTTCCGAGCGGCTTCGTCATCCCGCTCTGGACACCCGCTCTGTTGTGTGCTTGAATCAGGGCCGGCTCAATGGTGTCATGGGCCATGGGGCAAAAAAAGAATTTTAATTTCCAAACTATTATTTTTCTTTAAAAAATCTGATAGATATATGTTTTTTTCAAAATACCAGAAATATTTTTAAAAATAAATCTATGGAAATAAAAAATACTTTCATATAAAAAAATTTGGACCCCTTTTCTTATTTTTAATATAAAAATACATGTATTTTTTTTAAAAATCGGACCCGTATCTATTAAGAAACAGGGAAACAACGGATTGGACCCGGAGTGGTGCGGACCCGGGGCGGTCGCACCGCTCGCCCCCGTCTAAGCCGGGCCGGCCCTGGCTTGAATTGCAACAACCTTGTCTCCCCGCTTCACGTACCCGCTCTACTACTTGCTCTGATGTTGCTTTTCGTTGGATGATGCGAGCGGGGCGTTGATGTCGCAGCAGAAGACCGCTCCAGCTCACGCTTATGGTACGGTGAGAGCACTATCTCGCAACGTGACCTCGCTCTAAGATGCGTCCGGTTTACAGCGACCTACACTCCTCGTTGCCACGAACCGGCTCCAACACTTGAAGACTTCGATTGAGCTTGGATGATCACGCTCTGTGAACTGTTCCAAGCTTCAGCCAAGCTTCGCCTTCTTCGTGGGTCTGTCCTGTCACACGATTCATCTTCTACGCCGCAAGTCCGCTTCTCTTGTCTACGCCATGAAGCCGCTCTGCATCTCGAGATTGGAGATCATGGTTGGTCGTCTCTGCCCTCTCCGATGCTCCAATCATCCATCCCGACCGCTTCAGCTCTCCTCCAAGCCGCGACCACAGATGACCAAGCTTCCACGGCGACGTCGTCTTGCTTACTGTGACACCCGTCACCTCCTATATGGAAGACAGCGTGTCACCCCCGACGCGTCATCATACAACAATGTGATACCCGTCTCCCTGACACTAAGGACGACGGGCCACCAACAATATCCCGTAATATAAAAGCCCATAAACCCGACAACTCTCACCCAAGCCCAAATAAAATCCGAAAGAAAAGTCCAGTAGCACCAAGTCCGTTCAAATATCACATACTTGTTTGTCTCACCTGAAAAGGGGAAGAGTGAGGGGTGAGCGACAGGGGAATCGCTCAGTGAGGTATGGGATGCCACCCCGAAGTCCATGGACCCGGACATAGCACTCCGAATAAATATAATTTAATTATAATGCATGTCAAACACAGTACCTAAAGTACTCAAGCAACAAACAATGGTCCTACCGAGGTGCACACTCGCCGCCCTCTAACAGGCCAAATACCGAAAATGTGCTCTGTTCATACACACACCGAAAAAGTGCTCGGTAACACACGCCCGTGGACGATTTATCGACACTTCCAGGCTACAGCTCAACCGGTCGACTAAAGTTGGCCATAACCTCATACAATCCGGCATACAGCAGTCTGACTCTGTATCCGTCTCCAAACAAAAACAATCCTAGCTAAGAATTTACATTAAGTGAAACAATCAATGTTGAATCCTCTAACCCCCTAGTTCCGGTTTATGCAAAGAACCTAAAACTAAACAAGCAATGATAGACTCGATTTCACACAGACGGAACACATTAGAAATAAATTATATTTATTCGAGGTCCTAAGCCGTGTACGAGAAGTTCGGGAATAGACCCTCACCTTAGCAACAATAAGAGGTGGTATCTATGAACTCCAGCTGCTCAAATGGACTCCAAATCTGAAATCAGATCGAAATTTCGAGTCAGAACGCCTTTCGAACGGTTTAAAACGGGTATTTACGGAAAAGTCAACCCGCTGGTCAAAGATTAATTATTTAATTAATTAATTAATTAATCCGGTTTTTCCTAATCGATTTCCAATTGATTTTAACCGACCGGTTTAACCTAACCGAATCGAAATCGATTTAAACCAGTAAAACCACCGGTTGACCGAGTCACCGAGTTGACTCACCGGGTTGACTCGCCCGAGTTGGCGAGTCACCGGTGTCGGTCACCGGCGGTGACGTGGCGGCGACGCGGCGGCTTACCGGAAAAATCAACGGCGGCGACGGCGGCGAGGCGGCGGCAGCTTCTCGGCGGCGAACGGACGGTGGTCGGTCACAGCGGCTCAGGCGAACGTTGGTCGGAGACGGCGGCGAGTGGCCGGAATTCGCGGTGGCTCCGGCGGACGGCGGAAGCGCGTGTGTTTCACTTTGCAGACACACCCTCTTAAATCAACCCCAATCTTTCATCTGTCCAATTTAGCCCAGGCGGATATACTTATTTTGCAACATTGGTACCTGAACTTTTGATAACTCCATTTCTGACCCCATACTTTGTAAACTGGAACCATAACCTCACTATTTTGTCTCAAACTTCTCAAAAGTGCACTTTATACATCTAATGTATAAAGTGAACACACAAATGCAAATGGCTTTATACATCTAATGTCTCAAACCATAACCTCACTATTTTGCATTTAGCCCTGTCAAATGCAAATGAACACACAAATGCAATATATACATCTAAATGCATCCTAAAATGACTTGTATGAACTCAAATAAGATAGTAAAAACCTTATAAAAACATGAGATATCAGTAATTCATAATTACATTTGTGCTTGTACCATTTGCCGCTGCATGTCCATCAACTGTCTGTGACTGTGCCTCCCCATAATTGTAATTACGGTTAATCACATTTTCCAATAATCTGGTCCAATCTCCACCTCTGGCGAATCAGGATTGAAGTATCTTGATCCATCGTATCCATCTCCCGCCATTGGTTGGTTATCGGCAGCTCATGTTATTTTATTATAAAATGTTAGGTCAATATCCGCATCTTCAAAATTGTATCCTTCCCATGGCATATAAACCACTAATATATTTTCCCCCAAGGCGAATTCTCCACCAACTGTAGCAGCACCATCAGCTAAAATTTGTCCATTTTTAATGCATTTACCCCGGCGAACCTGAGGTACTTTCTTGGCACTAAAAAAAAGGTGATTCAATCCACTAGTGCATTACTTCTTCTGAATCGAAACAAGAAAGAGCTCATAACCACTGCTTGTGAAAAGAGCTCTCCTCAACTAAAGGCGCACCTACTGTTACTATCAGATACGCAGTAAATTTCTGAATTTTTTATATTGCTATCGTCGGTTATTAAATATCCAGATTTTGTTATTTTTATTCATTACGACATCCGAAATAAAAGGACACACTCCACATATGCCATTATGTATATATATTTCGAATTACACATGCTTTTTAACGGCACGTAGATGACTCAGAAGCATCAGGATCATTTAATTCCTTTTAACATCCTCCCATTTGGGGGGGGGGGGGGGGGGGGGGGGGGGTAAATGAATATTCGGATTTAACTTTAAGCATTATAGCATGCATGTCCCCTTACGTGTTCAACGTTTTGCAAACATTGTAAATATTAGCATCACCGACTTCTTAAACTTAGGCGAGGTCTAAACTATAGGTATGATTCAGGAAACTTGATTATATTTAAATCTTCCGAATAATGCTTACTCTCGTCTGGATTGTTTTCATCGCCGGGTCGCTGGCATAATGCAAATCCTCTAGCCTTTTCAACCTCAAACGACAAACGGTAAAGGAGGACCAGCTTCTCCTCGCTGAATAGATGCTTCAGTAAAGTCTCACTACATCGTATCACGTCATCGCCCACCACACCTGTGGAAAAATCAATGAAATTCAGTCTTCTATTTTTCGGTACATATGTCTAAACATCGTATAAGTTTTTTTCAAAACTCGAATACTTTACACCCATTACCTTTTATAGATTTTTATATAAGACTATCATCGCTACATGATCCTCCTCCGAAACCCTTCCATCTAAATATGTAGTGTCACCAACTCTGAAAGGAGTTCTACAAAGGAACTCGTATCTAGCCACATTAAGAGACCCGTATGTGATACAAAGTTGCACTCCGTTTGTCCACTCTTGCACACTCATCACTACCTCGACATCCTCAGAAGTTATTATGTTTGCTGGTAGAGAATTTGATGCAATGCCCTGCAGCATTGTGTCGGGGAGTTGATATGTCAAAGCAATGGGACATTCTGGTCCTATAATGAGCTCTTCACTTATGAGACCTGTAAAGGACTCGATATTTTCATTAGTGCACGCAACTATATACTGCTCCACTTCCGATGGATCCCCTTCGAATTGCCAACCCCCGGCGGTACTTTTATTCCACTTTCCACTCGGGATTCGGACAAGCTGACCCATCTGAAAAGAAAGTGTACAATGATGAGAATAAATTTATTAAAGTTGCCATTTCATTAATGTTTCAGTTTTTTACGGTTAAAGTTCTTAGTGACGACTAAACCTCATGTTTCATGCCCACATTTAATGACTTATATTGAGGAATATATTACTCACCTTTACTTTGTAGTGCTCTAGCAGCGATCTCATACTTGATTAATATATTAAATCGTTCCCTAAAAAATAAGCCGACTAACTGGAAAAGCTGTTGTGTACACTCTATGGGCTACCAATTAATGCTTATTTTTAGTGAAATTCTGAGTGAAGACCCTAGATGGAACGAATGTATTTAAGTAAGGAAGCGTGTCATCATCACCTCCTTAACTTACATATTGCTGTGAATGGAGTTTTATGTAGAGATACAGTGATCCAAATATATTATCTCGTACTGTAGAACCTTTCACGATCTAAGCTATAGTAACCCAATTGACGAGAGTCAGCACTACAAGAAAACAGCGATATTCTGACGGACATTCCGACGGAAAATGAAATCCTCGAAATATCCCGAGGAATTTCCGAGGAAATTCCGAGGAAACACAAAATTTGGTTTCCTCGGAATTTCCTCGGAATATACCGACGGAATTCCGAGGAAATATCAATCCGTCGGAATATTCCGAGGAAATTCTGAGGAAATATATTTTCCTCGGAAAAAACCGATGAATTCCGAGGAAATATTAGAGCCGTTGGAGAGCCGTTTTAGGATTTTACATAATTCCGAGGAAATTCCGACGGACTAGCCGTTGGCGTCGGAATTCCGTCGGAATTTCCTCGGTTTGTCGGCAGGATTTAACCTATAAATACAAGCTCCTCTTCCTCTTCATTCACTCCATATCTTCATCCTCCCTCTTACTCTATTTACACACGAATTTGATTCATAAAAATATGTCTTCTTCAAATTATTTTCGTTCTTGGATCGATCGACCTCATTTGGATCCGAACACGAGATTGCTTACGGAAGAATACCAACGAGGTATAACCGAATTCATGGGGTTAGTTCACCGACAACCGGAAGCAAAAACATGTAAGTTAAGATGTCCTTGCTCTAATTGTAAAAATATAAAGGTTATTAAAGAGTGAGATGTTTGGACTCATCTATATTTGAGTGGGTTTACACGAAGTTACAAAATTTGGTATCATCATGGGGAAACTGATTATGAACATGGTAGTACTAGCGAACCTCAGCCAGCGGTTAGATTAGAAGAACCAATTAGAACGGATGTAGATTATGGTGTAGGTACTGAGCAGATGGTAAATGATCATTTTAGAGGGGAAGATTTACCCAATGCACAAGCTAGGAGATTTTATGATATGTTGGATGCTGGAAAGCAACCATTGTACGAAGGTTGCAGAGATGGTCATTCAGCTTTATCATCTGCTACAAGATTGATGGGCATTAAAACAGATTATAATTTGGCAGAAGACTGTGTGGATGCGATTGCTGATTTTGTAAAAGGTATTGTACCCGAGGATAATGTAGCTCCTGGTTCATACTACGAGGTTCAGAAACTCGTAGCTGGTCTTGGTTTATCGTATCAAGTAATAGATTTATGCAGCGACAACTGCATGATTTATTGGAGGGCGGATGAACAGCGGGTTACATGCAAATTTTGTGGGAAGCCTCGTTATAAAGATACGAGTGGAAGAGTTCCAGTGCCATATAAAAGGATGTGGTATTTGCCTTTGACGGAAAGGTTGCAGAGGTTGTATATGTCTAAACGCACAGCGCAACCAATGAGATGGCATGCGGAGCACTCAACAGATGGTGAGATCAGACATCCTTCAGATGCAAAAGCGTGGAAGCATTTCCAATCAAAGTATCCCGACTTTGCGTATGAGAGAAGAAATGTCTACCTTGGATTATGTACTGATGGTTTCAGTCCGTTTGGCAAGAGTGGAAGACAGTATTCTCTATGGCCCGTCATTCTTACACCATACAACCTACCCCCAAACTTGTGTTTGCGACGAGAGTTTTTGTTTCTCTCGATTCTCGTTCCCGGACCAGAGCATCCTAAGAGATCACTTGATGTGTTTCTTCAGCCACTAATATATGAGTTGCAACAACTATGGGCTCAAGGTGCTGAAACATACGATGTTTCGTGTAAAGAAAACTTTCAAATGCGGGCAGTACTAATGTGGACAATAAGTGATTTTCCAGCATATGGTATGTTGTCTGGATGGACAACGCATGGAAGGCTATCATGTCCATATTTTCAAGATAACACTGATGCTTTCCAACTAAAACACGGAAGGAAAACGTGTTGGTTTGACTGTCACAGGAGATTCCTACCACCTGATCATCCATATCGTAGGAGTAGGAATTTGTTTACGAAGAACAAGAGGGTGTTTGACAGTCCACCTCCGGAAATTTGTGGGAAAGATTTGAAGATACAACTAAGAGATTTTGGTGCAGAAAGGACGCCAGACGTCGGTGGACATGAGCGTTTTCCGGTAGATGCTGTTGGAGAACTACATAACTGGCACAAAAAAAAGTATTTTCTGGGATTTGCCATACTGGGAGGATCATCTGCTAAGGCATAATTTAGATGTCATGCATATTGAGAAGAACTTTTTTGACAATCTCATGAACACGATCCTTAATGTTCAAGGTAAAACAAAGGATAATTTGAATTTAGTCGATATATGCGCTCGTTCAGAACTTCATGTTGATGAGAATGGTAGGGCTCCTTTTCCCATATACCGACTTGATGCAGAGGGAAAAGATGCGTTCTTTGATTGGATTTCAAACAATGTGGAATTTCCAGACGGTTACGCATCTAATTTACGTAACTGTATCGACATAAAGGAAGGAAAGTTTACTGGCTTGAAAAGCCACGATTGCCATGTAATGATGCTGCGCCTCCTTCCGTTTGCCTTCAAGGAACTATTACCACGAAATGTTCATGAAGCAATTGCAGGCATAAGTGGTTTCTTCCGCGATTTATGCACGAGATCAGTGACTCTTGAAGGTATTGAAAATTTGAAGACTAACATAGCCGTGATTCAGTGCAACCTAGAGAAGATATTTCCTCCTTCATTTTTTGATGTTATGGATCATCTTGTTATTCACCTGGCAAGAG
Organism: Brassica napus; assembly: GCF_020379485.1. Classification (NCBI taxonomy): domain Eukaryota; kingdom Viridiplantae; phylum Streptophyta; class Magnoliopsida; order Brassicales; family Brassicaceae; genus Brassica; species Brassica napus. The sequence goes on from NC_063445.1 coordinate 42,831,177, forward strand.
AATTGGAACTTGGTGGTCATGTGCAGTATAGATGGATGTATCTGTATGAGCGGTATATGTTCCATTTGAAGAAGATGGTGAAAAATTTAAGTAGGGTGGAAGGTTCTATAGTCGCACAGATGATCAATGAAGAAACTTCAAACTTTGCCGAGTACTACTTTCCAGCAGAAGTTCAGACCAAAAACAGAAGACCTGTTCTGCATGATGATAGAGGAAAACGGGCAACATATCCTGTTACGGTTTCAGACATTTTCACAGACGTTGGGCGACTTAGCGGAAAACCAAAGGACCGTCGACTTACTGAGCAGGAGCGCAGTCATTTGCAAACATATTTGCTCACCAACTGCGAAGATGTTCTTCAATATGAGAGGTAAATAAATTAGCTTACAAATTTTTATTTTAACAAGTTGAAATTTAAATCTTAATTAATTACATTATTGTCATCATATGTACAGGATTTTCATGGCAGAAAAGCTGTTCGAATATAGATACGCCACAGAGGACGAACTAGAAGAAATGAAGCAGAGAGATTTTGCTAGATGGATGTTTATTTATGTGAGTGCTTTAAACAAATTAAAATATCATTTATCACATATTTATACTAATTCACATTTATTGATATAACATATATATGTGCTATTAATAGGTGTCTGCTGGTTTGGCCAGAGGTGAAACATTTGACGATTGGATACGCGAGATGGTCGTTGGACCAAACTTTGTTGTGAAGTCATATCTGAGATTTTGTACTCGAGGATATGCATTCACAACTCAGAAGAGGAGACGTTCGAGTACGACTTATGATGCTGGCGTTTGTTCTGCATCAGGAGATGATGTATACTACGGACACATACATGAGATTTTGGAAATCAAGTATTTGGGCATGGTTGGATTGCGCTGTACTGTTTTCTATTGTGACTGGCACGACAACACTCCAGATCGAGGTGTGAAAACAGATGCATTTGGTGTTACATCAGTAAATTCGAGGCGAAAGCTGCACTATTATGATCCTTTCATTCTTGCTTCTCAGGCCGATCAGGTAATTAAATGTTAATTATTCAGAATGATTCATCATCATGTGTATTAATTTATAATTTTTCTAAATGTTACAGGTTTGTTATATCAAGTACCCCCGGGTAAGGAACAGAGATGATCCATGGGTTACTGTTACAAGACTCAACCCGAGAGGCCGAGTTCAGGGAAGTTCTGAGCTGGAAGACCCACTACAACCAAGCACATCCGGCAACTTAAGTGCAGCAGAAGATTTAGCTGGAGTTGGCCTTGTAGTCGATTTAACCGACTTCGGAGAGGAAGCCGTCGTTCACGTAGAGGATGAACCAGTGATTGGAGAGTTTCACCAAGATCCAGATTCAGATTCATCTAGTGATGATGACTCGGAAACAGAATACCATTGATTTTTTTTTTTTTTTTAAAGAAATACCGAGGAAATTCCGAGGAACACTTGATATAACCTCTTTCCTCGGATATTAGTTATTTGGTTTATCTAGCAAGGCAAAGCTGAATACGAATTAAAAACTACTCAAAACACAACCAAATAAAACGAAGAAACCATGTAAAAGATATAGGAACTCATAATTAAGAAAAAAAATAAAATAAAAAACTAAGTTCAAAACTAAGTTCAAAATTAACCGAAAAAAAACATATTCCTACTCCTCGTCTCCTGCTCCAGATGTTCCTGCATCCTTGGCTCTCTTAGACCTCTTTCTTACCCTGTGTGTACCACTCGAACCCGAACCAGAGCTGGATGGAGAGTTGTCCCGATGAACTACATCATCCTTTTGGCAACGACACGGCCTGATACGTGAAATGGCAGCCCAGATCTTGTGTAGCATGTCGTTGTTTGTCTTTATGCTCTGATCTCTCCAATGTTGTTGCTGGCGCGAAGTGGCGTTCGGTGGAAGCTCTTGCAGCTTGTACTGGCTGGAGTCTGATGGGAGTAGCTGATGGGGTTGTGAATCATCTGGAATGGCTTGTGCAGCCTCATCTTCTCCTTCTTCATCATCCACGGCCTTGCCTTTGGTCTGATATTTTGGCGTGAAGAAGGATGGTTTGTCTACTAGTGCGGTAGCTGGGGGTAGGAACTCAACTGCAGCGTTTGAAAGTAGAGCAGTCAGGCCGATCTGAGGCAGGTGGCAGTAGAGTGTTTTCTTCGCTCGGTCCTGGAATACGTAGACGTAAGGACCATCCCGATGGATCCTCGAGAGGGGACCAGCTATGAACTCCTTACTTACTAGATTTTTGACATCCAGGTAGTTCCAAGCAATTTTGTTCGATCTGTCCAGTGCTACCTGATGGTTCTCGCAGTCTACACCCACATGTGTAAGGATCCGAGTAATCACTGCATCAAATCCACATGCACTGCATCTCCCCTGCACTCAATCCAAATAATCCGCAGAGGTCTGTGAAAGATACCTCAAAGTATTTTTTCTGCACTACGAATGCCAAAAAACCTTCCTGATGGCTATCATCGGGATGGCTGACGTATGCGGATGCTATGAACTGGCGTACCAACTCCGGATAAGTGGGTTCGTTGAGGTTGCATAGTTGGCCTAGACCCATGTTCTGGAACAGCCCTTCAATGTCTGATTTGATTCCCAATATTGTCATCGTCTCAGGACATGCTAGTTGTGTAGCCGAAACGGCTACCTTCTTCATGTTGTTGTAGTGGGTGGTATCAGACTTATCCCAGTTCTTTGGCCTTTGCTTCTCTCGATGAGACGAACCCTCTTCTTGTGTGTTCTTCTTTGCTGATGTTTTCGGGCGGTTCATTCTCTACAAAATAGAATCTTTGAAACAAGTGAGTATGCAGTATATGTTTTGATAAAAAACAAGCGAGTTGTGATAAACAAAAACCAAATTGAAAAAAATTCTCAATCCCTAAATCATCTCAAATCCTGTTCCAAACTCGTTGATCACAGACAATTGTGTTCTATTTGGTGTTTAAACATCTGTTTCATACTTATTTGATCAAGGAATCAACACGGAAATAAGAAATTCACAAAACCCAAAAAATTGCTCAAGAACACGATTTGAGAATGTGGAGATTCGCGGAGTATACCTGTCTTAGGGTGAAAACGAGTGTAGGAATCAGATAGAGCTCGAAAAATCAAGGGGAATAGAGCCCAAAATTGTTCAAATCGGATGATTATAGAGAGAGAAAAAGGGGGGGGGTCGAATTATAGGGGAAATCGGAGGGGATGAGAGTTCTGAGGTTTAGATCCAAAAAGGTCGGGTTTTGCCTTATAATTCTGTTCGCACACGCATCGATCGATGCGTTTTTTCACATAAACGCATCGATCGATGCGTTTATAACAAAACATACAAGATTTTCCGAGGATATTCCGAGGAAGGCTTCAGATTTTGTTCGATCGATCGATTATACAATCCAATCGATCGATCACATTCTTACGGCTTTCGTCCATCTGGTGATCGATCGATGCGTTTTTCTATACAAACGCATCGATCGATCCGTTTATAACAAAACGTACACGATTTTCCGAGGATATTCCGAGGAAGGTCTGAGATTTTGTTCGATCGATCGATGGTATAATCTAATCGATCGATCACATTCTTACGGTTTTCGTCCATCTGGTGATCGATCGATGCGTTTTTGTAAACAAACGCATCGATCGATCCGTTTACAAAAAAACGTACAAGATTGAATCCCCAAACACAAGTTCCTCAGAATTTCCTCGGAATATTCCGAGGGAATTCCGAGGAAACTTTGAGATTTTGTTCGATCGATCGATTGTGTAATCTAATCGATCGATCACATTCTTACGGCTTTCGTCCATCTGGTGATCGATCGATGTGTTTTGGACAAAAAACACATCGATCGATTTGTTTATAAAAAACGTACAAGATTGAAACCCCAAACACTAGTTCCTCGGAATTTCCTCGGAATATTCCGACGGAATTACGAGGAAGAAAAGGGTTTCCTCGGAATAGTCTGAGGAAATTCCGAGGAAATAGGGGTTGTAAACCGAAAAAAACGTTTTGCGGTTTGAATAACACCTATATAACCCTTATTAAGTGTCTTACGTTACTTTTGAAGTCTAAAATTTGTTCCTTACCCCTTAATTAACACTTTTCCGATTGTATGAACGAAATCCCAAAACATAAGAGAAACACTTAATTATACGTTTTAATGAACGGTATAGGGAATACTTTCAATTAGTTTTGAAATTTGTTATTTCATAGTTTATGCTAATCTATACAAAGAATCCTCAATGGTATACATTACAATTGTATAAGAAATGAAAAACCCCAAAAAAAATTGATGTTTTGAAACCCCAAACACTAGTTCCTCGGTATTTCCTCAGAATATTCCGAGGAAATTCCGACGGATAGTAAATTATCCGTCGGAATTTCCTCGGCATATATTTTCATTTTACCGGGCAAATATTTCGCGAAAATTGAAATTAGAATTCCGACGGAATTCCGACGGAAAATATCCGTCGGACCCTAGGTTTTATAACCACGAGCCACTTCTTCTTCCCAATTTCTCTCTTCTTCCTCTGCGCGACTCCTCTCTTTTTTCTCCGGCGATTTCCCCCTGAAATCCGACGATATCTCCGGCGATCTCCCCCTTTTCTTAGACAAATCATGTAAGGACCCTATCCCACTCTCTTAGGTTCTATTTGTTAGGTTTTTGTGGAGTTTTGATAGATTTTTGTTAAGGTGATTGGTTAGGACTGTGATTTTTGGTTGTATAATAAGTTTAGAATTGTGATTTGGTTGAATAATTTGTTTTGTTGAATTGATTTATAATTTTTTTATAATTTTTTTATTTTTTTGTATTTATAAAATCGATTTTAGTATATAAAATCGATTTTTGTATTTTACAAAACGATTTTTCTATATAAATTCGATTTTTTGGATTTTACAAAATCTTTTTTGTATATAAAATCGATTTTTTGGATTTTACAAAACATTTTTTAATATCTATACAACTTTTTTTGTGATTAAAAACTATTATTTGGGATTTAAAAATATTTTTAATATATATATATATTATTAAAACTATTTTTTGTAATTATTGATCTATTTTTTATTTATTAAAACTATTTTTTTTATTAGAACTATTTTTATATATTTATTAAATATTTTTAATATCTATAAATCTTTTTTTTTGTGATTAAATTATTTGAGACTTTTTAAAAAAAAAATAATAATTTATATATTTCTGTATTTATTAAATATATTTTTTTAATTTACAGGTCTCTTGATGATCAGATCCGGCCTCGACAGCGGCGTGGTCGTGGTGGTACGGGGAGCCAGTCTCGGGATTCCAGCCATTTTCAGGATTCCCCTTCGCCCCACAGCTCCTACCATACATCTCCCTCTGCTGCACCCGCTCCTGCTCCTCTCGTTCCCGGTGCTGCACCCGCTCCTCCTCCTCCGGGTCCTCCGGGAGTGATGAGTGTTGCGGAGTTGGTTCAACAGCCCGGTCGTGACCATCTTCCGTATCTCACTCCGTATCCACATGGACATGGTCAAACATGGTAATTAAACATTTTTTTTTCTTTAAATTTGGATTCATTATTAACCGTTAGTTCTTTTTATTAGGTTCAACCGATCCGGGAACGGGATCAGCGCATGGATCAACCGTATGATGTACTCGGCCCTCGACAAGGGACATCCGACTTTCACTCACTTTCCTACCGAAAAGCAGATTCTGTGGTTTCGTCAGTTTGCGGTAAGTATTCTAATTTTTTACTTATATTTTTAATCTTTAATATAAATTTTCTACTAGTTGTGTTTTTTTTTCAGCAAGAGTTCAACTGGAATTCCGATGAGACGCTCTTTATCTATCACCACTTCGTCCATAAAGTTATGGACAACTATGGGAAGCAGATCCACGAGTGGAAGAATAAGTGGGAAATCAATAAGGTTCGATTTAATTTATTAAACAATTTTTTTAATTTATTAAACTATTTTTTAATTTATTAAACTATTTTCCTTTTTTTTTTTTATTAAAAGGTCCCAAAGTCGATGAACAACACGGTCTGGAAGGAGTTGTGTGCGCATTGGGACAAGGAAGAGACGAAAGAAACTTCTTCCACCAACTCCACCAACCGCAGGAGCGACCGTAAAGGGAAGGGCATTTACAAGCATAACTTGGGTGCTCAATCTATTGCCACTCTGGGAGATCACATGGTAAGTTCAAACGTTTTTTCTTCAATTATTTGAGTTTCAGAATTTTAATTTATTGTGCATTTCTTCTAATTTCTAATGTTTCTTTAATTTGTGTTTTTTTTTCAAGGCGGAAGAAAATGATGGCGAGCCGGTTGATGATCTCGCCCTAATGAGGAGGGCGTATACCAACAAGAAGACCGGCCAGATTGATGACGGTCTTGTGAGGGACGTGGTCGACCTGGTCCAAACTCAGGTGGTAGACGAAGTGTCTCAGCTTCAAACCGAGGATGACGCTTCGACGGCTTCGACCAACTTGTCCCGGTTTCGAATCAACGAAATCGTTGAATCCGTAAGTTCTTTTTTTTAAAGTTCGATTCATTTATTTTTTGGTTTAAATTTGTAAATTTGGCTATTTTCTATTCAGTCGGTTCCAAAGAAGAAGGGACGTTTGGTCGGTTTGGGTCGTCGCACCCGGTCGGTTCCTCCTTCTTCTGCACCACCGCCCTTTGTTGATCCAGAAGTACTTACGGCTCAGTTGAAGGACAAAGATGATCGTATATCTTTGTTGGAGACCCAGATGGCGGCTCAACAGGCGGGCTATGAGGCACAGAGGAGGCTGAACCAGCAAATGATAGAGATGATGCAGAGGATGTACCCGAACGAGGTGTTCCCGGACGTGCCAGGCCCGTAGATTTTTTTTTTTTTCCAAAAACTCGGAATGTTTTATTTTTATTTGTGAAACTTTAAATATTAATTAATATGATTTCAATTTTAATTTTAATTTCATATTTTCGAATTTAAATTTCAGAAATTTTATTTTTAAAAAAAAATTAATATTTTTTACATTCTGAGGAAATTAATTATATTTTTTACGCGATCAATCGATGCGTTTTTGGACATAAATCCATCGATCGATCTGTTTACAAAAAAACGTTCGGAATATACCGAGGGACATGTTCCCTCGGAATATTCCGAGGAACGGGTTCCTCGGAATATACCGAGTGACATGTCCCTCGGTATATTCCGAGGAATATGTCCGTCGGTATATTCCTATCGATCGATGTATATATGTCCAAAACGCATCGATCGATGAACGTCTGAGGAAATATCCCGACGAAGTTCTCACTCGGTATATTCCGAGGACATTTCCGACAAACTAGTGGTCCTCGGAATTTCCTCGGAATTCCGTCGGAAAATTCCGAGGAAATTCCGAGGAAAGAAGAAATTCCGAGGAATTATTTCCGACGACTTGTTTCGTCGGTATGTCGTCGGAATAACGATATTCCGATGAAATTCCGACGATTTTTTCCCTCAGAATCCTTGCTGTTTTCTTGTAGCGCAGATATTTTGGCTGTAAATATCTTTCATGCATTATTACAACATATGGAAACGATGTTGTTTATTTCTAAACTTACTGAATCACATAAAAAAGTCATGTATTATAATTCCACAGTGGATGTTCAGAATCACTGACTAATCTTGTAATTCAAATCTTTCCAGTTTAGACACAGTTCTATTCCATATTGGAGCCTATTTACATGTAATCACCTTTATCTACCCACCATATTTTTGCTTCCAAATCCTAAACCTTTTCGAGTAAGTGTCGTTTACGTCCCAGATAGAAAACATAATTTTTACAGCTCCGTAGTTTCTTTTATAATTTTTAAACACTTCTTCGAATTCAGGTTTCGCTGTTGCTCATATATTAGGGATCAGAACCAATTGAAACTTATGCGCTTAATTCTGGCGTAAATCCGTCCTTCACTTCGCAATTCACAATTACTTAGACCCTCACCTAGAGCTATAGTAAAAATCCGGTGAAAACAACTAGTTAGCATTAATAATATCTAAATGTAAACCATCCTCTCCCACTTGAAAAATACCGGAACTAATCTGCTAATAAGAAGGTAAGGCAAGTATTTTTCATCATCTTTACTGCTCCAACGCATGAGAATTGTTTCTTCTAAGCCACTCAAATGGGATAGCGGAAACACTCACTACTACCTTTTCACATTTCACCCTTCCGCTTCTATACAGGATCGCTGAATAGAAACCCGGTAAAAAGAACATGGCTCATAATAAGTATCCCTATATCCCATCTCAGTGACTTTTACAAGTTTGCTTGTAAAAAGAAGTATCACATTGCCCCATCTGGGTGATTTTAAAAAAACTTTTATGTTTATATTTTGTATGTAGTAGTGTATGCTGAGAATGAGCTTGTGTTGTATATATAGACGGCTCAGCTCCATTGCAACTAGTGAAAATGTATATTTCAGGGGAACCGTCCGGAATAGTGGTTAACCCACACCCACATATGTCCCTCTTTCTTAAGTGATCTAACACGCGTGTGACGTAGATGTTAGTCGAAACATATCAGGTTAGTGGAAACATATCAGGTTTTCATGTCGTATTATAAAACGCCACGTCCCCTCTTGCATGCATCACTTATAATATTGTCAAACTTTGAAACTTGCAAGTTTAAATATAGCCGGTTGCAGGTAAGCTGTGGAGTAAACGAGACTGAAATGCGGGAGGTCAAATAAGTCATTGCAACGTAGCAGAGGTACAAGTTCGCCAATTATTTTAAAGTCCATTCCGCTAATTTATAAAGTTGCTATGTATATTGATCCTAATGAGCTAATTTAAAATCACAAAAAATAATGTAAACCAATGTATCAACAACATCTGGAAAAAGAGTATGTTCCCGTTTATTGTTCAGGTTCTCTGCACCGAACCGTTTGGTTCTCTGACACCAATTTTTTCAATTTTCATTTTTCTTTAATTAGTAGAAACTGTGCTTTAGATATTTCATTGGGGTTGCCCTTAGAAGCTTTGAGAAACCACATCAATAAATGAAAAAGCTGAACTTCCAATCAAAACATTTTAAGTTTACACCTCACTTGACACATCATTTTAAAGTGAAATCATTTCAGTAAGTTGATGCTACGAAGCTATGTTTGACTCACAAGCCAAGTTTTTGAAACCACAAATATCTCATCAAATTCTCCGCCATGAAGCTAACTATGAGTTTCTTAAGCTTGATTTTTAAGAACTAAAGATTTCCATTTGGACTGCACACAAATTTTGTTTCTTAGTCACTTCTTTTTTTACTGTGCTATTTTAGGAGAGGTGTTGTGCAGTACTCGTGTATCCATTTATACTCGAGCTTTATGAATTGTTGTTGCAGCTTGGTTCTTCAGCAATTGGCATAAAAACAAATGAATGTGTTGTTCATGCAGTCGACAAGTGTATCATGTCACCATTGCTGGTAGAATTTTTCTCGCTACTGCTAATTCTGTTTTCCAACTTCCTATGTTCAGCAGAATCAAAGTGGTTGATTCCAATTCAGGAAACAAGCAGTGCGTTGAAGATAATTGAAGGCAATGACCATATGAAGACTCAGTTTGAGCTCCCTTAGTTGCTGTCTTCTCGTGGTTTATTTTTTGCATCAAAATGTCCATTTGTTACCAGCTGTTTGAATTTCTTTTCTGTTCTGTTGAAACACAGGTTCTCGTACGGTCATGGTGAGCCAATGGCTATAGCCTCTACAACAAAATATTCGTGTGATCTGCCTTTAGCAAAGAGAGTACTGGTAGTCTTAGACGTTGTAAATTAATGGAAACAGCTCTTTAAAATCATGTTAACAAAGCCTAACTCTTTTCATTAACTTTGCATAACTTAAATATACGTACATACATACATACATACATACATACATACATAGATATGACCAGTCTTATAAATTTTAGTAGACATATGTTTAATATATGAATGTTTTATTTTTCTTACATTTTATCATCGTTTATTAGTGCGTTAAGGAAATCACGTGTATTTAGCTCGTCCTAGAAAACATTTTATGGTTGTGCAGCCATTCAACGAAGATATTAGACTGGCCATGTTTACAACTTTTAAAGTCTTTTAATTAGTGGTACTTTGAGTAATTAGGTTATGGTATTTCAAATTCCAACAATTGTTTAGGTTATTTGAAAGAGAAGAAGGTGGTGATATAGGATGTCGTGAATCCACAGTGTCACAACCGAGAAGTTGAAAATTTGTGACAAAACTAAGTTTTGTAACATTTAATTTACAATAGTGAGTTTGGGGGAAAGAAAGTGAAAGTACCAGCAGAATAGTTATAATTAGATAAATTAATTTTTGTTTTTGAACGTCAATTAGATAAATTACATCTGTTCTTTTTCTCTCCATTTTCGGTGTGCCTTAGGCTCTTGAACCGATCAAATAACTTAAAATACTTATGGTAATAAAAGTTCTTATTCTGTTTATCACATATGATCAAGATTTAGTTGTTTTTTTGGTCAACTAATTTTAATTACTAATGCAAGTGAAATCATGGTTATTAACATTTCACATTAGTAAATATAAGTTAAGTCAAATACAACTTCAAAATAAAAAATTTGAAACAGGAAAATTGTATTAAAAAAAAGATTCAATAAAGTGTTCAAAACAATGGTATATACTCATTGAGATAAAAAAAAATTTCTGATATTGCAAAGAGTGGTTAACTATGAAAGACTACTTGATAGTATTAGCGATGTTTTACAGTGCATTCTATAATGACAAAAAGTTAGAAATGACAATAAGGCAGAACAAAAAGACAATAAAGGAGAAAAATGAAAATGGCCGAAAGAAAAGTGGAACTGGGCAACACCAACGGGAAAACTAAAATAAAATAAATAAACGACCAAATATGAGTAAAATGCATTGTTATATCTTGAATGTAAAAATTGATACTATTAGATGAATGAAAATAAAAAAAAGTGAAAGAATCATAACATTTATAAGAAGGATTTGCAGTGGACCAAAGATTGAGACGAGTCAAAGTTATTTGAACTCATTTTTCATTAGTTGCCAACACAAGATAAACAAATCACCTTTTATATGAAATTAATATCATGGTGATGAAATATACTTTGAACTATATGAATACCGTACAAAGTTATAAAGATTAGAAAATAGAGGAAGCAGACCTAGGGTTGCTTCATCCTATTTGTTTTATTTTATAGAAAGATTTATATTGCAGGACACTTTATAACTTCTTTCTTTCATTCTAAGACACATTCTTCTACTAGAGCACTTTTTTTTAAAGAGCATTTAGATCATAAAATTTACAGTTTAATTCCAATCATTATGTTGATTAACTGAACCTTGAAAGTGGCGGGCTTTTGTTTCCACCCATTGATTTTCTTTACATTTCGACGGTCGAAATTGCACGAAATGGATCTGGACAAGACATATTTGTCATTAACACAGCCGTTTGATCACTTTACTACCTTTTATTTTGGACAGCCCAGATTATTTGTCATTTAAGCTTATTTCTTATTTTCTTAGTCATTTTTTTATCGTTATCTTCCTCCTCCCAAATTCCCTTTTTTGTAAATTGGATTTGATTCTTCAGAAACAAAATTCAGAGAAATTTTCTTCAATTATTGTCTTTGTTATCTGGTTTTCCTTTTCTTCTGATTATGAACGACCAACAACAACACTTTCATTGGGATAATGTTTATCAAGCACCAACAAATAAACGATCCTGTTTTACTAAGAGAAGAAAATCATATTTGGCAATTTCAATGTATTTCTATAACAAATTAGGTGATATTTTAGTCATTTTTTTGCTCTTCGGTTTCTCTTATTTAGGTGGTGTCATTGAAATTGCTGAAGAGTCTCTACTGTCTCAGATACAATCATCAACGATGATGAGATTTTTCAGTGGCTCTGACACAACAACGATATTCGACTCTACCTATGATATGATCATGGACCAGCCAAACAAAGAAGATAATGAGAGCTTGGATGATCCAGCTGATGGAGGAGCTCTAGCCATATCTGAAGGTCCTATGACTCGAGCCAGAAGCAAGCAACTCAAAGAAGTCATTGGAGGATTACTTAAGACATCACTGAAGCAAGAAGAGAGTCTTGGAAGAAGCTTGATCAACCAAGACACACTTGCCACAATTCAAGCCATCTCAGCTCCAAGATAGACATCAAATGAGCAAGTAACATATGTGTGCTCTTTTTCCCTATCTTTGGTTTTGTCCCACTGGGTTTTCCAAAGATAGGTTTTTAACGAGGTCATATGTTGCTTTCCTATCACTCATTTGATGATCTCAGTTCAAGACTTTGTTTTAATTATTTATCTTTGTTAACATGAAGCAGAATTAGGCTGCTAGACTTGAAAATTAGGCTGCTAGACTTGAGAATTAAGCTGCCAGACTTGAGAACCCTTATAAGGTTTTATAAGGTTTTTTATAAGGTTTTATAAAGTTTATTTTTAAGGCCCATTTAGAGACCAAAGAGCCTGTTCCTTGACTTCTCTATAAATATGTGTCTGAAAACCCTAATAGAACTATCTAATCTTTTATTTTCAGGCTCTTGTCTCTCTCTGACGGCTGCAAGTCTTCTTGTAGATCTGAGTGTTCTTGAGTATTTGTTAATGTGTCATATCTAACAAAACCACAAGAGTGATTGTCTTCATATCCAAGGGATTCACTTAGGAGTATCAATGAGACCTCTCACATCTCTTTGTGTCACCATTCATTCCACAAACCTTGAAGCAGATTGAGTCTTTGATTCTCTGTTTGCAAGGATCTATCCCATTCCAACCAGAGAAGCATCCTAGGAGTGTATTATGTGGTATCAGAGCAAATCTCTGGAAGGAAGTTTCTAAACTCTCTATTTCTATTTTCAATTTCAAAATTTTCTTATGAACCCTAGATCTGAAAAAAAAAAAAAAATTGAAATTGTTCTAATCTGTTTAGATCTGTTCTGTTTGGGTTTGTGGTCGAAATTCTCTGTCTAGATTTGAATCTGATTCGATTTGGGCTTGAATAGGTTGAGTTTCTCTTGATCTGTTTGAGTTTTTGGTCAATCTGTTCTAGATCTAATCTCAGGTGGAGTATCTGATTATTGTCTGATTTAGGGCTTGTTATTTTCAATCTGAGTTCAATATTGATAGATCTGTTGTTCTGTGCTTTGAATGTGATAAATCTGAGAATTTTTATTCTAGATCTGTGCTGAATCTGTTTCATCTCTTGTTTGTTTTCCTTATTTAATTTTGATTTCGAACTACTTACTGGCTTAGTCTTTCTCTTGTCTCAGGTACCATGGCAGAAGATCAAAAAGGAGAACTCACTAAGGATGAAAAGCTTTTACTTAAGGCTATGAGTGCTCAGATGCAGGAGAAGATGAAAGCCAGCCTTGATAAATTCCGGCATGAGTTGAGACAGGAACTCCAACAAGCTACTGGTCAGAGTTTTGAGTCTAGAAGCAGTGAGAGGAGACAAAGACGTGGGCATGAAGGCCGAAGCAATCACAAAGATAAATTGGCTGATCAAAAGCTAAAAATCCCTCCTTTCTATGGTGATGCTGACCCTGCTGCATACGTGGAGTGGGAAGAGAAGATGGAGTTGATTTCTAACTGTCAACACTATGCTGAAAGAAAGAAGGTTCAAATGGCTACTGCTGAGTTTTATGGTTATGCTTCAAGCTGGTGGAATCAATTGGTGTCATCTAGGAGACACTATGGAAAAGAACCAGTTACAACCTTGCTTAAATTAAGGGCTTTGATGCGTCATAAGTATGTTCCAAGACAGTACAACAAGGAAGTGCTTCGAAAACAGTCTGAAACAAAGCCATGCTCTGCAAACTCAGTTCAGAAACAACAAGTCAGTATAAGATCAATTCCAGCCAGTGTTATTGGTTTACCTAGCAAAACAACAAGCTGGTTCAGTGAGGAGGACATAAAGAAGCTGTCTCAAGTGGTGGTGGATGTGGAAAAGCAACTCAAAAGGACCAACACAGCACGTCCATCCATTGAAACACAGCACCAAGAACCAGTTACTACTGTCCCAGAACTCAAAAATGTAGAACTAGAGTCAGCTGCACCAATTCAAGAAGTCCAAACCGAAACATCTATGGAGAAGGAAAATTCTGAGACAGGACAAGAGTGTTCTCTTTTCTTACCTCAGTCTGAATTTAATTTTAATAATTCCTTTGATGAACTAACTTGTCTTGAACCGGTGCAACCGAGTAGCATTGTTTCAGTGTCACAGGTTGCAAAAGAAGATTCAGCAGAAAGAGAACCAGAGCAATCAACACAAGGAGAAAAGTTGGAACAGCCGAACAGCTTGCAGTCAAATACAACTTCTGAATCCTTGTCTTATGACCTGCAAAAGCACTGTAAGGAGTTTAATATGGTTACTTCTGTGCCTGAAATGTTTCTTATGGTTAGTACTCATGATGTGAAACGTTTTGGTCTTGACAAAGTTAAAGATTTTTGTGTTTCAAACTCTGTTTATGACAGCATGCTTAAAACTTTCAAAGAACTTGAACCAGATAAACTTTTTGATCAAAAATATTTTCAATATGGTAATAAAAACTTTTCTGGTCATGTTTTGAGTTTTGAACAATTTATGAATCACCATGAAAAGATTTTCGAACCTGTTTTCAAGCCAACCGAGTTCTATTTTAGAAAACCTTTTGCCTTGTTTGCTAGAACTGAAGAAAATAGTTTTGTTGTGAACTTTCCTAGGCATGAACTGATCTCTGATTATTTTCTTGCACCCACATATGTTTTGAAAGAACCTAGGAAGTTGCATGAACCGAAATTGCATCATTCTGATGTTAGGGTTGAAATTGTGAAGTCTGCAAATATCTCTGAGTTTGAGCTTGACTGTTTGTGTGCTAAAAATGATTCTAAATGTGTAGGGTTGTTCTTTGAGGATATTCTAGTGTATAACACTTTCTTTGAAAAACCTGTTCCACAATTGAAACTAGAGTTCACTGATTCTGAATATATGAACTTAATCCTTGATGATATTTGGGTCTGCAATATTTTCTTTGATATGCATAATAGATGGAGGAATCATACTGTTTTGTGCTTTGGAGACATTCTAGTCTACAACACTTTCTTTGACATGATAACACACTTGTCTTGTCCAAAACAAGCTGAAAAAGGTACAGGTAAAAAAAAGGGCTATAATGATCAGAGAATCAATGATGAGTCCTTGGCTAAGTTGGAGATGCAACAATCAAATCTTGGAAATTGTCCAGCCGCCAGCTTTGACATAGGAGCAGTCCGAGGATCATATCTCAGCAACCAGAAGGAATTAAGCAACAAACTTGACTTCCATGGAAACTTAACTCATCAGGGGCTCACAGTGAATTGGAATCATGTCCAAAGCTTCTCAGGAGAAAGAGTTATGGGCTCTACAAGTCAGGTGAACCTGTGTTTGCTTTGTTTGAATTTTTCTGAGTTTGTAACATCTCAATCCTATCTATGGCGACCAGGTGAGCATGCTAAGGTAACTAATCATGTTTTCAAGAATTCTTTTATTGATTACACAGATATGATGCACTTGTTTTTGTCAAAAGAGCCATGTGCAGATTATGAAGAAGCTTTGAAGCATACAAGGAGAAAGAACAAGCGTGAGGAAGACAAGCGTTTCAAGCCACTTTATGTGAACCTGGAGAGACATCAGGACATCACTTGCTTTATCATCATCACAGAAGCACCTCCAGATGCAGCCTACAATCCAAAACCGAGCAGAAACAAATTTGGGATAAGACTCTTACTTTATGACAACTTCGCATGTGCTAACTTGTTTTGTTTCAGTGTGTGTGAATCGGGTTTGGGGAATGCATCAGGAGTATGAAGAGCCCAATGTATCAGTTCCTTCTACCAAACAAATCCAGTCAGCAACAATGCCTATCAAAGAGGCTTGCAAGGTAAGTGTAATCTGATTATCAACGTTAATGTTACTGACTTGGCTACTTTTGTTGCAGATGAGCTAGATTTGATGACAAATCCTTTTCAAGAGGGAGGGGATGATATGATCATGGACCAGCCAAACAAAGAAGATAATGAGAGCTTGGATGATCCAGCTGATGGAGGAGCTCTAGCCATATCTGAAGGTCCTATGACTCGAGCCAGAAGCAAGCAACTCAAAGAAGCCATTGGAGGATTACTTAAGACATCACTGAAGCAAGAAGAGAGTCTTGGAAGAAGCTTGATCAACCAAGACACACTTGCCACAATTCAAGCCATCTCAGCTCCAAGATAGACATCAAATGAGCAAGTAACATATGTGTGCTCTTTTTCCCTATCTTTGGTTTTGTCCCACTGGGTTTTCTAAAGATAGGTTTTTAATGAGGCCATATGTTGCTTTCCTATCACTCATTTGATGATCTCAGTTCAAGACTTTGTTTTAATTATTTATCTTTGTTAACATGAAGCAGAATTAGGCTGCTAGACTTGAGAATTAGGCTGCTAGACTTGAGAATTAAGCTGCCAGACTTGAGAACCCTTATAAGGTTTTATAAGGTTTTTATAAGGTTTTATAAGGTTTATTTTTAAGGCCCATTTAGAGACCAAGGAGCCTGTTCCTTGACTTCTCTATAAATATGTGTCTGAAAACCCTAATAGAACTATCCAATCTTTTATTTTCAGACTCTTGTCTCTCTCTGACGGCTGCAAGTCTTCTTGTAGATCTGAGTGTTCTTGAGTCTTTGTTAGTGTGTCATATCTAACAAAACCACAAGAGTGATTGTCTTGGTGTGTCATATCCAAGGGATTCACTTAGGAGTATCAAGGAGACCTCTCACATCTCTTTGTGTCACCATTCATTCCACAAACCTTGAAGCAGATTGAGTCTTTGATTCTCTGTTTGCAAGGATCTATCCCATTCCAACCAGAGAAGCATCCTAGGAGTGTATTATTTGTCATTAACACAGCCGTTTGATCACTTTACTACCTTTTATTTTGGACAGCCCAGATTATTTGTCATTTAAGCTTATTTCTTATTTTCGTAGTCATTTTTTTATCGTTATCTTCCTCCTCCCAAATTCCCTTTTTTTGTAAATTGGATTTGATTCTTCAGAAACAAATTTCAGAGAAATTTTCTTCAATTATTGTCTTTGTTATCTGGTTTTCCTTTTCTTCTGATTATGAACGACCAACAACAACACTTTCATTGGGATAATGTTTATCAAGCACCAACAAATAAACGATCCTGTTTTACTAAGAGAAGAAAATCATATTTGGCAATTTCAATGTATTTCTATAACAAATTAGGTGATATTTTAGTCATTTTTTTGCTCTTCGGTTTCTCTTATTTAGGTGGTGTCATTGAAATTGCTGAAGAGTCTCTACTGTCTCAGATACAATCATCAACGATGATGAGATTTTTCAGTGGCTCTGACACAACAACGATATTCGACTCTACCTACCTCCGGTGAGAGTGACGACTCCGGTGGTGATGCTTCATAGCGGCTGTAGCGAAGCTTCTTATGGACGTGGCACGAGAGCAACTGGTTTTGTGGTGAATAACAAACGCGATCACTCGGGACTGTTCTTGTCTCCTTACTTTAGCAGCTAGGTTAGAACGAAGATGAAGATGTTTACGATTGATCTCCACCAAATCCAATTTCTTTTATTTTCACTTTAAGTCATTGATGTTTAGTTATGTTTTTAATTTGACCATAAATTATTGAATATATAGATTTGTCTTCTTTAATTGACTCCAAACTTCTAAATATGCTTTTTTAACCCTTGTTGTATGCAATAATAATGATTAGTGTGTGTTTTCATGTTAGCTTGGACTAATTATTGGTTATTATTATACACATGTGCACTACTATTTTAATGTACACATATAGATTAGAATACCTATTGTACACATGTACACTTCTGTACCTATTATACACATGTACACTTCTGTACTTATTGTACACATGCTCTACCATATTTTGTCATATACATGTACACGATCTAAAAAGATAATGAATTTTTGACTCAATATAATGTCTATTTATTTCATTATACTCTTCTTACAAAGCTTCCATCTTTAAAACAAGATTGTACTAAAGTGTTTTTGGCTTCTTCGCGTTATATATATATATATATATACTATGATACTAATCAAGCTTTCACAAAGATTTTCCTATGGTGTCCATAAAGCTGGGAGACCAAACAAGTAAATATACACATATGCCATCAAGGAAAACTTTGGTCAAACTAAGCATTTAAAATGGTTATATGTCCATACCAAAAATAATATTGGATCCGCCCCACATTTGAATGTGTAATGAGAAGGAAAATATATTTCTTCATTGGTCTGTGAAATTTGTAAAAATGGTAGTGAACGAAAAAAAAACATATGTAACAAGTTCATAACATCGATAATAGAATATTTCAAATGATGTACATAAGATTTATATAATAAAGATAAAAATTTGCATAACATATATGGAATAATTTAGAAATTTAATTGTGATATTCAAATTACAAAACTTAAAAGAGAAATATACACAAAAGTTACAGTAATTTTCTTATTTGAAGGTTTTAAGATCAAACTAGACTAAATATGAGAGTTGAATCCATATATTAAAATAATAAAGATGTATTTACTTTTCATTTACGCTTTGGTCTTTTCCATTTTAAATAGATTTGTTCAAAAGCATTAATAACAAATCAAAATACTCATATTTCATTTTAAAATATTTTTATCGATAATAACGTATTTCAAAAAAGATAATAGCGTGTTTTGGCTGTCATTCACAGCTAAAATGAGCGGTGGGAATCAATAAACGTGACGATGGTTATTTATAACTCTAAGATACATCGTGGTTTAAAGAGTCACCGCATTCTTGTGTAGACCTGGGCATTTGGGGGCTCCATCGAATTCAGTACGGTTGATTTAGATTTTCAGATTTTCGGTATTATGCTTATAATTCTCATTTGGGTTTTATTAATTTTCAGATCGGATTCAATTTGGTTTAGATCAGATTATAACCAATGTCTTAAATAATAACATATTTAACTAATTTCCTATATTTTTGGATCCTATTTCGGATTTTGATTTGGTTTGGATTGTACCCAATCAAACTCTTAAGTGCCGTTAGGATATTTTTGTATAATGCTTCAGATGCGATTTCATTTTTTTGGCTTCAGATTAAAGTCAGGGTTTCGGTTTGGGATAAAATCCCCACACTTATTCTTGTGTAGGCTTAAGAGTTAAGATAACCGTGATTGTTTACCAGTTAAGTCATTTGACAATAATATTATTTTCTATTACCACGTTCTTGCTGATTCGGAAAAGATAAACAATCTCAAAAGCTAAAGTTGTGACTGAATCTCACTTATTATGTTTAGATTTGGATGAAAAATATAAAAGCTGCTGTTTAGTCATTTATAAACATTTCGATCCGAAGTTCCATCAACCTGAGGCGCTAACCAAACATGTGGCCATATTGAACTTGCGCCTCTAGCCAAACATGCAGCTGAAGCCAACTTGCAGCTACAATCAAGTTATGGCTCTAACCAAATATACGGGTGTAGCCAAATTTGTGGCCGTATCCAATCTGCGATCCGTCGGTCCACCATAGCACGTAGCAAAACTTCGACCTGAAGGTTCATCACATAATAAAATTCACTTAACCATTTTGCTTAATTAACACATTTTAGTTATTCTTTTCTTTAAACGCATACTACATTTCATCACTTAGGTACTTCAAATTAAATGATCACTTTCACACAAACATCCTAACATAATTCAGTTATCAATCCACCAAATGTATCATGCATTTCCTAAGAATACGAATAACATCTTTCGATTCTTGAAGATTTCCTTTATAAGAATGAAGAACAAAATTTCTATAAACGATTTACATAACGCATAATCTTAATCCTACTGAATAAAAATGGCAAAACAATACTTATCAAACTGCTATAAATTACATCATCACCTCGATTGATCTTAAAAATCGAAAACTCTGGATTTTGTTATGTTTTCCGGCGAAAATTCATGTGATCCTTCTTTCTCGATCCTCCTTTGTCAAAATCTGTCTCTAGAATTTCCTCTTGCTTTGATTGGTTGTGTGAAAAATGAGATCCAAGATCCCTTTTTATAGGATTTTTGGATTTCTTCATCAAATTTGAATCCTAATACTAGTTTCGTTATTTGACTTGGTCAAAGATTACCATCAATGTTCGATTTTCTTTGCAATACTTTTTTTTTTAATATGATTCTTCCAGATGAGACATTCCTTTCTTATAATCCCACAACAATGGCGAGTAAAACTTGCTATACTTGGAATCTGCGTTATCCAAACAGCCAACCTTTCCTTAAATGTCTTTGCAGGTTATCTCTTTTCTTGCATATGCGCTGGTAATTCCATGATCGGTTTATCATCACTCAGCATGATCCGGAAACGTTCCAAGTGTATTTGATAATTAGTCAAAATCCAAATTATCATCAGAACCTTCACTATTACAAGTTTTTCCATACTTAGAGAAATGAATTTCTTGCAGAATAATTTTTTTATGAACTAGGGGATTGTCTGCGTTTCGCACGGAATATTGTTTTATTGTTCTTAAATACGATTTTATGATGATGTGATTATGTGGTCAGTATTTATTTTTGAATAGCATTATTTGATGTTTTATTATGTTATGTAGTAATAGGTAATAAGTTAATATATTATGTGTTTGTCTTTTTAATAATATATTGTTGTATATATAATACTGAATTTCAATAACTTTGTTTTTAGTCATTTGTTGATTCTAAGATTAACGGCGTCATAATTATATTTTAATTTTTCACATTTTGTATTATCTTTTTAGGTGTTTTTTGCACTCTCCCCCATTTTTTGACTTGAGCCATCACCATCTATGTATTTCGTTTACCTCTTCGGTGTGCAGTGCTTCTCACCACCACCGGGAAAATACTCACCTTCATGCTCTTGTTTTTCCTCACCTTCTTTTTTTTGTGAGATTATCTGATATATTTTTATAGATCATGCATATTAGTTCTATGTTGTGCGGTTGTTTCTTACGGCGTTGTATGTTATTTCGGTCAATATTGGTCTTCTTTTTCCTTAGGTTTTAGCTAAGGTTAGAAACTACATCTCGTTGGACTGGGTCACAGTTTAGTTGTCATTGATGTTGGTTTTCTCGTCGCTGGTTTACCGTCAATAGTCTCTGCTCGTCTTAGTTTTCAAGATCGGGTTTTTGGTGATCTGACTTCTATGCTCCTTTTCATAGCTCGAGGATGGCTCCACGGTTTGTTGATTTTATTTTGTCTCTTTTTTTCTTTTTTTTCTCTCATCTCGTTACATCTTTTATCGCTGATCACGTCTCTTGTGGCTCTCTCTTTCGCCATATTTGCTACTTCAGGTTTGGATAGTGTTTTTCTCTGTGTATGCTTTGTGCGCTTGGAAATTATTTATGGTTGATATACCATGGATTTCACCCATTATTAACTATGGTATATAGGTGTTTTAAGATATCTTTACTACGATATAGAGTCTATTTAGAGTGTTTACAGGTTCAGGGACGATTTGGAGGAAAGTGGTGATTTTGGTGTCTTTTGGAGGTTTTTGAGTGTAGAGCTGCACAGACGTGTCAGAATTTTAGATATGGATGGAGACCGTCCAACGGTGCGATTGAGCCCATCTTTTCATACAATATAGAGCTTTGAGTAATCGAATGATTGACGTGGAAGCAGTGGCTCTGGGGAAAACGGTTTATTTGACTTTTGTGTATGGGGATCCAGTCAAAGATTTGAGGGAACAAGTGTGGGAACGCTTAACTAGATATGGACTTTCAAGATCGGAACCGTGGTTCATTATTGGCGATTTGAATGAGATTACAGGAAATCATGAAAAAGAGGGTGGATCTCTCAGGAGTGCGGATTCATTTGTCCCTTTTAACAATATGATTAGGAATAGTGGATTAGTGGAGTTCCCGGCTAAGGGAAACAAATTGTCATGGCAAGGGAGAAGAGGTAAAGGAAAATGGGCAGTAATGGTAAGATGTCGCGTAGACCGTGCACTAGCAAATGAGGAATGACATACTTTATTTCCATGTTCTCATACTGAAGATTTAGGGATGGTGGCATCTGATCATCGACCTCTGGTGGCTTTTTTCGATGATAAAGTTATACGGAGAAAAGGCCAATTTAGATTTGATAAGAGATGGGTTGGCCAAGACGGTATAATGGAATCAATAACAATGGGTTGGTCGGAATATAATGAAGGCACCAGAAATGGTATAGTGGAAAAGATTAGTAATTGTCGTCACCAAATAGCAAAATGGCGGAAAAATAATCCACCTTATGGAAAGGAAAAAATTTCAGATTTACAGAAGGCCCTTGAAGAGGTACAAACTGATGATACTAGGTCTCAGGAGGACATACCGGAAGTATCCAGGAAGCTATAAGAGGCATATAAGGATGAAGAGGAGTATTGGCACCAAAAAAGCAGAAATATGTGGTATTCATCTGGGGATCTTAATACAAAATTTTACCACGCTTTGACTAAGCAACGAAGAGTACGTAATAGGATTGTAGGACTACATGATGCAGCCAGAAATTGGGTTACAGGGATAATGGAGTCGAAAAAGTAGCAGTAGACTATTTTGAAGAACTCTTTAGTACCACATCTCCATCGGAGTTTGACGATTTTTTCTCGGAAATAACACCGGGGATTACTCCTCAGATAAATCGATGGTTATTGAGAATGGCGACTGAGGATGAGGTCAGAGAGGCTCTATTTATGATGCATCCAGAGAAAGCACCATGACCGGACGGTACGACAGCTCTTTTCTTTCAACATTCATGGCTTATTATTAAGAATGATTTGGTAGAGATGGTGAATAATTTTCTGGTCTCGGGAGAAATGGATGCAAGGTTAAACATTACTAATATATGTATGATTCCAAAGACAGAAAGGCCTACAAGGATGATAGAGTTGCGACCAATCAGTTTATGTAATGTGGGGTATAAAATAATATCGAAGGTTTTGTGTCAACGGTTGAAAATCTATTTACCCTCTCTCGTCTCGGAGACTCAATCGGCATTTGTGGCAGGGCGTTTGATCTCTGATAATATTCTTATAGCTCAGGAAATGTTTCATGGATTAAGGACAAATAAAGCATGTCAAGGAAAGTATATGGCAGTTAAAACGGATATAAATAAAGCGTACGATAGGATATAATGAGAATTTATTAAAGCTTTACTACAGAAGATGGGTTTTCATCAGCATTGGATTAAATTAATGATGGAGTGCATATCCTCGGTTCAATATAGGATTCTCCTAAATGGACAACCACAAGGGCTCATTGTACCACAAAGAGGTTTACGACAAGGAGATCCGTTGTCCCCTTATTTATTTATTATGTGTACTGAGGCATTGATTGCAAATATCAGGAAGGCGGAGAGAGGGAAACAATTAACAGGAGTTAAGGTAGCCAGAGCATGTCCATTGATTTCACATCTATTTTTTGAGGATGATAGTTTGTTCTTCTGCAAAGCTCAAAAGGAAGAATGTCACACTATTCTCAGGATTTTAAAGGAGTATGAGGTGGTTTCAGGGCAATTGATAAATTTTGAAAAGTCTTCGATTCAATTTGGACATAAGATTGAAGAATCGGCCAGGCAGGAGTTAAGAGATATTTTGGGTATTCAGAATTTGGGGGGGGGGGGGGGGGGGTATGAGATCTTATCTAGGATTACCGGAAAATCTTGGAGGTTCGAAGATTCAAGTTTTCGGCTTTGTGCAGGATCGTCTTAATAATATGGTCAATGGTTGGACTTTTAAGTTTTCCACAAAAGGAGGAAAGGAAGTGATCATTAAATCAGTGATTACGGCATTGTCGAACCATACGATGTCATGTTATTGCTTACCTAAGGCAACCACAAAAAAATTGACGAGTGCTGTAGCACAATTCTGGTGGAGTCCTGGGGGTAGTTCAAGAGGACTGCATTGGAAATCTTGGGACAAAGTATCCGTCAGTAAGGAAGACGGGGGCTTAGGTTTTAAGGATATAACTGATTTCAATACCGCAATGATTGGTAAGCAGTTATGGAGGCTGATAGAAAAGCCAAACACTTTATTCTCTCGAGTTTTCAAGGGGAGGTATTATAGGCATGCCTCACCTCTTGAACCGATCCGTTCATACTCTCCGTCATATGGCTGGAGGAGTATTGTATCTGCTAGATCTCTGGTAAGCAAAGGACTAATCAAACGGGTGGGAACAGGTTCTTCGATATCTGTATGGAATGATCCCTGGCTCCCAACCACTCGCCCGAGACCAGCCAACAAAAATCAACACAATTTGTATCCAAACCTTAAAGTGGACTCACTTATTGATTCCACTTCGCGAAGATGGAATTCGCAGGCCCTACGGGATTTGGTAGACCCACAGGATGTGAAAATTATAGAAAGTATACCACTGAGCAGAAATCAGATGATCGATAGAGAAGGATGGCATTTCACAAACAATGGAAGATTTACGGTTAAATCAGCATACCAAGTAGAGCGGATCTACCCGGATAGGGAATGACCACCTTTATTGATGGGACCAATAGTTGATGCTCTGAAGGCATTTTGTTGGAAAATCCGGTGTCCACCAAAAATTAAACATTTTCTTTGGCAATTGGTATCAGGGTGTGTAGCAGTTAAGAAGAATCTGAAAGCGCGAGGGATGCAAGGTGAGATTTGTTGTGCAAGACGTGGAGCGGAGGAGGAGTCGATTAACCATGTGTTTTTCGATTGTCCTTCAGCCCTTCAGGTTTGGGCTCTTTCAAAGATACCAACAAATCCAGTCATTTTCCCAACGAGTTCTCTTTTTACGAATATGGATCATCTTTTTTGAAGGGTTGATCCACAGATGGAGGATCATCAGTTTGCTTGAATACTATGGTATATTTGGAAAGGAAGAAACAATAAGGTTTTTAGTAATTTGGATATGGATCCTAGGGATACTCTAAAATTGGCAGAAACAGAATCTACACTCTGGGCAGAGGCACAACTTTTGAATGAACAGAAAATGGGAACTCAGATACAGGTTACGACTCTTCCGTAAATTCCCGGACGATGGTGTTTTACAGATGGATCATGGAAAGAGGGTGATATTTTCTCTGGTCAGGGTTAGTTCAGTACGTTAGAAGGATTTGAGGGACTGATGGGAGCAAGGAATGTACGGGCCACTCTAACACCATTACATGCAGAGATGGAGGCGCTACTATGGGCTATGGAATGTATGAGAAACTTACGACAATTTCAGGTTACGTTTGCAACGAATTGTTCTCAATTGGCGAAGATGGTTTCGGACCCAGAAGCATACCACCTTTTGCAATTATTTGAAGGATATCAAGAGTCTGAAAGAGAGTTTCATAAGATCAGAGATTATTCATGTACCAAGAAGGCAAAATACAAAGGCGGATAACCTAGCACGCAGTGTCAGGACACAAACGTCTTTCGTCGTTCACATGGATCAACATCTCCTAGCGTGGTTTACATGGTCAATATGAGTCCGTAATGTTGTTGACAAAAAAAAAATTTATAGTAAAGCCATATATTTTCATAAAAATTTCAAAATTATTATCTTATTATTTATCAAATTGTGTCATACATTGTATTGGCCCAACTAAGAACTGAAAATTTTATTAATTAATTATGTTTATTAATGTATCGAGTAAGTTTATAAAGTTTTTACTATATCTAGATGCTCATACTAAAATAAACCATTACATGAGAGTTAATTAAATATATATCTAAAGTTCATACTAAGACAATCAATTATATGAGAGTTAAATATATATCTAGACGTTCATACTAGAACAACCCATTACATGTATCAAAGTACCCTATTAACTCCTCAACAAAATACAACAAAGAAACCACACACAAACAAAAGAACTTACTAGAAATAGCAAGAGAAATAAACAAGAGATGAGTGTCACTTAAGATGGATTGCGCGCGAGTGAGAGCTGTTTAGGCCATCTATAACAAAAGTTGGCCCCAAATGCAGATATGTTTTACTTCTTTGCTCGGTAATAATCTCGATGAAAAACTCCTACATAGAGGTCTTGGAGCAGCTCAAAGATGTTTTCAGACAATGTGATTTCCAGGTTTCGCATATACGCTGTTTTCCCAAACCCGCTGTCAGATAGATATCTGGTGCCATTTCGGTTGTTGTATGTTGGCCGAAATTTTGCTTGATGATCTTGCCGCCTCATTCCACTGTTATGCATGATTGTGTAGGCGGTTTAAAAAGATTACATACCATTCTCTGACCAGCTCTAGGACATCGTGCTCAAGTATCATTCCAAGCCACCAAACCCCAAGGTTTTGATAATCCCATATATATTATTTGAGAAGCATTACAACTTATTTTTGTAGCCACATGTCATCATTATGATGATTTTTAGAATCATTAGAGAAATATGTTGGTCCATCTAATTATATAATAAGCTTTTTATTAAACTAACAATAAATTCATCATTAATGTACTTTATTATTTCCTTAAATAAAATTTACGGAATTGCCTAATATGGCTAAAGTACATATAGCAATTAATGGTTTTGAATAATAAAGATTTGATAAAAAAATAGTGTATCTTCTATCATATTTGTTTAATTTTAAACTATTAATCCCCTATATATTATTTGAGAAGCATTACAACTTATTTTTGTAGCCACATGTCATCACTAGGATGATTTTTAGAATCATTAGAGAAATATGTTGGTCCATCTAATTATATAATAAGTTTTTTATTAAACTAACAATAAATTCATCATTAATGTACTTTATTATTTCCTTAAATAAAATTTACGGAATTGCCTAATATGGCTAAAGTACATATAGCAATTAATGGTTTTGAATAATAAAGATTTGATAAAAAAATAGTGTATCTTCTATCATATTTGTTTAATTTTAAACTATTAAATAAATTAAACAACCACAATAACCATATAATAAAAATTTAGATTTTTATTTATATGTTATATTTTGAATTTTTACAATTGGCTATAAATTACTAAAACTGTTAAGAGTCTCACGTTCAAATTTTATGATCCATGGTTTAAAAATTTTGTTATGACTAAATACAAATGATTACAAAAATTATATAAGTAAAAAGTCTAATTTAATTAATTATTAAGATTAATATATATTGTTTTAAATTAAACTATAAACCATATAAAATACAATATTTTATTTCAAAATTTACTTTGAACAATTTTTTTGATAAAAGTTTTGAACGATCATTGACAACTTATTTTTTTTTAAATTATAAATTACTAAAACTATTAATCCCACAATGAAAATTTTGTTATCAGTAATTTAAATTTTTCTATAAAAGATATAAATGATCAAAAAAACTGTATGAGTAGAAATCATCATTTAATAGACATTAATATTAAAAATATACTAAAATATATTATCTATGTTAGTATCATTTAAATTTAATTACATATCCTATCAAATATAATTTTTTTTTTGATTAATAAAATTGTTTTATATGTTCGCACCAATATAATTAGAGAAAATGACTAGGATAGCACTAAAAAGTTTTTGTCACAAATATAGCCTTTACAAATAAAAATGACTAAAATAGCACTTAATGTTTTATCAAAAGAGATAAATATACACTTATACCCCAATGGTAAATTAATTTAGACATTAGGGTTTAGAGTTAAGGGGGTGGGGTTTAGGATTTAGGGTTTAGGGTTAGGGTTTAGAGTTTAGGGGTGGGGTTTAGGGTTTAGGGTTTAGAGTTAAGAGGTGAGGTTTAGGATTTAGGGTTTAGAAATTAGGATTTAGGGTTTAAAGTTTAGGGTTTAGGGTTTAGAGTTTAGGTTTTAGGGTTTAGAGTTGGGGAGTGGTGTTTTGGGATAAGATTTCAAATTTTGAAAAAGAAAAAAAAATTAAATTTTTCAAAACATAAAATGCTATTTTGGTCATTTTAGTTTTTGAAGGCTATTTTTGTGACATAAACTTAGAAATGTGCTATTTTGGAGATTTGCCCGTTTAATTATGTATTTAATAGTTACTGAACTTTAATTATTTAATATATATTAATTATTTCATAATATGTAAAAATATTTAATACATAAAATAATTTGTATATATAATGTTGATTCTGCGCAAGGCGCGGACCTAGTATTTATTAATTAGTATATATTTATATACATATATATATATATATATATATATATATATATAATATCACCAACATATATACTTAGTTACTTACTATCCACATCTTAATAGTCATGACTTGCATGCCTCTGAAAGTAGAAGTTCCACCGCTCGCACCTTCAACTGCGATAATGACTGGTTTCCGCGAAGCCGCAACATTTGAGGTTGTAACATGTTTGAACGAGATTCAGTCGACTAGATTGAAAGAACTCGCAAATGGGATGACTAAAGACGTTTTATTAGATTCGAACCAAAAGGGTTACAAGAGTGACAGAAAAGCGAGAAAGACGGTCCATAAAGCTCAAAGCAACAAGATCAAAGAGATGACTAAAACCCTAGATCTAGCCGCTCAGTGTGTAAAATCCAAAAGTCCCATTCTTGTTGCTTCCTTTTCCCCTTTTATAGGTCTTGTGGCCTTGACGCCCTAATTTCGTCCCTCTTTGGGCCTTGATGCGAGAGGCCGAGTATACGGGCCTAGGCAAAGTTCCCTCCAAGTCGGGTTCTTCGGGTCGGCTTAGTCGACCGGCTAAAAGTATTCTAAGGTCGAGCTGACGTCTTTAGCCGCCGAGCCGACCAAACTAATCCAACTTTCTGGATTAGGGCCTGTTATTCGATGAGCCTTGTGGAGGGATGTAATCCATCTCCTACAATAAGTCCCCCCCCAATTCACTTGTGAGCGACGTGGCGGTCTCAGTGAATTTGTGGGTCAGGTTTATTCGGATAGCAGGCTCTAATGCAAGGGATAATCCTTCCAGTTTAGTCGTCAGTATGTGCTTTTAGTCGCATGATGTTCTGTAGGTGTCTCTGGTCGCTCCGAGTAGCGCTTGTCTTGACTCGCTTACTTGCCTCTCTGTCTTTATGATAAGATACAGTTTACTTGGGTGATAGATTATTTCTGGTAAAACGACGGGGATCGGCTTTGTTGGTTAACCGGGGACCGGTTTAGATCGAGACCAGGAATTGATTCCGGTCAGACTACCTGATTGAAAATCGGTTCAAGCGAGAAACCAAACCGTCGCGAGTAAGTTTCAGGGCATTTAGGCGGCCTTTGAGGCCCATTTAGGCCTTTGTAGACCTAATGATTGCGCTCGGAAAACGTCCATTCGTTTTTGTTATAAATAGGTTTCTCTCCTTTGCTTTCGTCATTCTTCTCTGCAGATTTAGGTATTCTGTTTTCTCTCCCTTCTCTCTACTTTTACTTTCTCTCTCTAGATAGGTCTTGCTTCGTATAGACTCGTTGGTATCGTTCGGCGGTTGTGGTCGTCCCCTGAATTAAGGAACATGCCTCCGAGAAGTCGATTGTCGCGAGAGGAGAAAGGGAAGGACATCGCAGATTCTCCGGGTCCGACCAGAGATGCGTCAGCGACCGGAAGCCCGCTGGATGATTTCGACTTGATTCATCGCTATGCTCTTCGGGACACAGAAAACATGACTCTATCTCAGCGTCTTTTGGTCGCTGATGCCCATAGGCTGATTCGTGATGAAGGCGCGGATCGCGTTGAAGTCGGGAGCAGCGACGTGAGCGGAAGTGAGAACAGAGGGGGAGACCAAAGCGATGCTGCAACTTGTTCCGAACGTGGCGACGCTGATGTGTCTGGTCGGTCCCCGACGCCTTCGAGGCAGGTTCGCAAGAGAGTTCGTTTCGACCAGATAGACTGTCATCCAACTATTTATCATCCTGGTGGGATCTTCGAGGAGCTTGCTCCGCTGCCGCCAGGACTGCTGCGCGACCCGCGGGCTCAGTTGTGGGGGAATATGTTTGGATCATGTGCTTCTCACCATACCGTGAGGGATCTGTTAAGGGCGAACGGCGGTGCTGGCGTTACCTACATCATCCCGTCTGCTGAGCAGCGTCCCTGGTCGCCTCCGGTTGGTTACCAGTGCGTGTATGAGTCCTACTTCGGGGAGCATACGAAGCTATGGTTTCCGATCCCTCGGTTGGTGACGTCTTATGCATTCCGCCGAGACATTGCCATCTCTCAACTTTTGAACGGGTTGCTGCGAATAGCCGTCATGTTGATGGTA
This sequence comes from Brassica napus, assembly GCF_020379485.1. NCBI lineage: Eukaryota > Viridiplantae > Streptophyta > Magnoliopsida > Brassicales > Brassicaceae > Brassica > Brassica napus. The sequence continues at coordinate 42,861,357 of NC_063445.1, forward strand.
ATGGCAGCTGAGATGGACATTTCGATGAGCGTGAGGGTCTTTGAGGAGCTGACTTTCACGAAGGCGGAGCCAAACGGGATCTTCTCGGTGAAAATGCGTTCGAACTACAACGTCTTGACCGGTCATCCAAATAAGACGCAGGATTGGCAACGCGCGTACTCTTTCGTGAAATCTGATGAACATGCTTTCGAAGAGCCGCCGGGGGACGACTACCGCGTTTTGTGGAACCAGCAACTCGGTAGAGACTCGTCTGTTGGAGTTTCGTTTTAGTCGTTAGATCTAACCCTTCTTATCCTTGTATTTGCAGTTCGTCACCCGAATATGATCGTGGCGCACAGTCATCTTCGTTGGCCGGATCTCAGTCGAGAGTGGATACGTCGCCAGCAAGCTAGGATCGCTAGAGGTAAGCCTGCTGGTTGCTTTTAGGGGCTTTTCGAGGTTTTTTTTTTGCGATTTTCATGTTGATTCTCTGCTTCTGTAGTTGATAGGGAGTCGACGCTTCCTTGTGTTCCCGGTCCCCGTAAGTCGCGCCTTCCTTTGTTTACTCGCAAACAACAGAGACTTCTCAACAAAGCTAGAGAAATGGATGGAGTCCCGGATCTAAGCGCCCTGTTGAGAGGGAAGTTGGAATTGCTCTCGAAGAAATCGACTACAGTCGATCCTCAGGGACTGTCTAACTCCGGAGGCGACGGTGCTTCTGAAGGTGGGGAACCTCCAGAGAAGGAGCCTCCAAAGAAGGAGCCTCCAGAGAGGGGGCCCCTATTGTAGTCGATGAAGAGGTCGAAGCGGAGACTTTTGCTTCAGGTCCCGAGAAGAAGAAAAAGAGCAAAAAGACTAAGGGGAGAGCGTCCGACGAGGTTCCTCCCGAGGAGTCTGCTTCCCTTGATGCGACTTCCGAGGGTTCGAAGGCAAAGAAGAAGAAGGACGACAAAAGGAGAAAACTAAGAGGTCTGTTGAGGCAGAACCCCGTCCTTCTACCTCCGGCACGAATGCTGCTGATACGACCTTAGTCGATGTTGTTGGGGAGGACGTCGGCACTCCTGAAAACCTGTCGGAGGAGAGGAGGAAAACCAGCTCTCGAGAAGGGGGTTCTGGTGATGAGCCCGTTGCGAACGAGAGGTCTGCTCCCGACTCCTCTGCGAGAAAAAGTTCTCGACCTGAGGGTTCTCTAGAAAAGAAAAGGAGGATCGAATTCCCTGATCGCGTCGAGTTTTCTTATGATGAGACAACTCCCCTAATCCTTAATCCCCTTAGATGCGCGGAACTGACGCGCCAAATTCGTGGTGGGACGAAGGAGATGCCGCAACTGGAAGATCTCTACTTCAGGCATGAATACATTGACGATGCTTCTTCGAGAGCGCAGGTAACTGCGCTACCTTTCATCTTTTATCTCCTTGTTGATTTATTGGGTTCATCCATCTCACGTAGTCCGTGTGTATCGTTCTGCAGAGTGACGGGATCATGAACTTCCTTGTCGAGAAGTAGAACAGTGCTCTGAAGTAGACGAAGATCCAGTTGGGATCTTCAGAGAAGCTTGCTCAGGCAAGGTTGAAGGCCATCGAGAGAGTAAGGGCGGACCATAAGAAGGCTAACGAGAAGGCTGCGAAAGAAAAGGAAGTTCTTTGAGTGAAGTTCGAAGAGCTGGAGGGTAAGCTCAAATCCGCTAGAGCGGCGAAGAAAGAGCTTGCCCGAGAGAACACTCGTTTGGAGCAAGCGACTGCGACCCTTGAGAAGGAGAAGGCTGAGCTACTCGAAGAAAGGGACGCTGCAGTGGAGAAATTGATCAGAGAGAGGCAACGCTTAAAGGACTCTCGGGGGTTGGAGGTTACTCGTGAGAGGGAAAGGGTTGAAGCTGCTATGGCCGAGAAGGCAAATCGCTGTCTTGGTCGCGTACGCGACCATTTTACTCGCTTGGATGCCTTTGGGAAAGCGAAGAACCTGTACGGTCAAGCTTCGGGGACGAAGAAGTGCCTTGAGATGATAAAGGCCAATGGGACGGAGATCCCACAAGAAATGATCGACGTCTTTGCTGAGCAGGAGAAACTCCATGAGGCGGAGGCTACGAAGCTTTCTGTAGGTCCGCTGTCTGATAGCGACCTCACTCTTTCTCCGCTGGTTCTTCCTTCTCGCTTCGTCGAGGATAGGTTTAGAGCATCGTTTGATCCTTATGGATCGAACGTAAATTTGATGAGACCGTAGACGGCTTCTCAGCTCATTTTCTTGCTCGAAATTACCAAGGAGCCATCAGAAGAGCCATTGGTTGACGTCACGTCGGTCCCCGCTGAGCACGTCGAGATCCCAGAGGGAGGTGGTCTTGAGGAACGTCCAGAGAATGAGAACCTGGAGGAGGTCCCCGAAAAGGACAACCTTGAGACAGGCGACACTCCGGTTCGAGGGGAAGAGACCAAGAACGTGGGCATCGAGGGTCCTGTCCTTGTCTCGGATTTTTCCTCCGAAGGACGAGAAGACGAAGAGGAGGAAGATGATAGAGCCGAGGAGACGTCGCCACCGCAGCCTGTCGAGGAAGAGACGACCAACGAAGTTGGGGATAGAGACGTTCAAAACCCCCCGCCTCCTACTGTGGACCCCCTTGTCCCTGTTCCTACTCGAGTGGAAGACCCGGCTGCTGCCGCTACTGAAGACGCAGTCGGTCCTCCTACTCTTGGGACGCCGGAGGAGGACGATCAAGATTCTGTGCCTTGACGCTTTGCTTATGTTGTTTTTCTTTGTGCCTTTTGTGTTTGTGGTCTTGATAGACCCTGCTGTTGTACGATTAGACATACTTTCATTTTGTCGGTAAGTCGCTGTTTTAAGCAGACTTTAAATTTGTGGGTTGTTGTGGTCCTTATCTGTACTTGCAATTTTTCTAAGTAAATTTCAGTTATCTTTAGAGTCTCGCGATATATTCGCTTAGAAACAATAGATTCCTGATCTTTAGCTTCTGCAAATAGATAACGAAACAACCCGCTAAGGGGCTTTGTTCAGCTCTTGTCGTATTTCAGTTGAGATAACGTCTAGGCGCGTCATTCTATTTCGAAAACAAGAAACTGAATCTAAGAGTGGAAGGTTCTTTCGTCCGTTTTCTCAATGACAATCGAGTAATTGGGTAGCTAATCTGTTACCCGCTAGTCGAGAAAAGGTAAAGATTCACTCTGTTTGGTCGGTCAATGCTCTTTGGGCATAGGTGACCCGCGACCATTGGGTCCTTAGGCTAAGTTTCTGATCAGGACATAGCTAGGCAATGGAACATGAGTGTCCCGTACCTCCTGCTAGAGATACGGGAGCCGTTGGTTCGATAATCGGTATTTACTCGATTGAGGTCGAAACAAAGAACAAGATTTTGACTTTGGTTTTGTTACAGCTGGACCGGTTAAGGCTGCCTACGTACCTCGGTAGCGGATCAAGCCATTCATAGTTCGTTTTTCCCGAGTAAAAGTGGCCGTTAGAAGCGCATTTACTCGGTCGAGTAGAAGTGACCCCGGAGGTGCATCTACTAGGTTTTTTTTTTTTTTTTGGGTGGTGATGTCCCTACGCGTAGAAACGTCGTAGGTGCATTGAGTTCCATGCTCAAGGCACTTCTTCTCCGCGTGACGTTTGAAGTCGGTAGACGCCTGGTTTGACAACTATGATGATTTTGTAAGGTCCTTCCCACCTAGCGCCGAGTTTACCGTCGTTCAGCCCCTTAGTGTTCTCGAACACTTTGCGCATGACAAGGTCACCGAGTTCAAGGGGTCGGGCACGGACCTTTTTGTTGCAGTAACTCTCTATCTGGTGTTGATAGTTTTGGATTCGTAGCAGAGCTTGGTCCCGTCGTTCTTCAATCTCGTCGAGGGCATCAAGCAGCATCTCCTTGTTGAGTTCGACGTACTGGGGCATTTTCGAACGTCGGAGGCTTGAAACGTTAACTTCTGCGGGAGACATAGCCTCAACACTGTAGGCAAGAGAGAAAGGTGTCTATTTAGTCGACCCTCTTGGTGTTGTGCGGTGGCTCCATAGGACTCCGTCGAGTTCGTCTGCCCAATGACCTTTTTTCTGGTCTAAACGTTTCTTAATGTCGTCGATGATGAGCTTGTTGGAGGATTCCGCTTGGCCGTTTCCTTGCGGGTAACAAGGGGTGGAAGGGCTTAATTAGATGTTCCATTTGCTGCAGAACTCCTTGAAGTTGCCTGACATGAACTGTGATCCATTATCAGTAACGATTTCATAAGGTAGACCGTGGCGGCAGATAACGTTTTTCCAGACGAAACCATGGACTTCTTTGTCTGTGACTTGAGCGTTGGCTTCAGCTTCGATCCATTTGGTGAACTAATCAGTGAGGACGAGAATGAAACGTCGCTGGCGGGAGCAGGGAAGGGGTCCTATGATATCCATTGCCCATCGCATAAACGGGTACGGCGTGGTCGTCGTTCGTAACATTTCAGTTTGACAATGGATCCTTGGTGCGTGCCGTTGGCACTTGTCGCAGCTTATAGCGTAGGACTCGCAATCTGCGTTCATCGTCGGCCAGAAGAAGCCTAGGCCTCAAACCGTCCGCCTGAATGGTTTCCTCCAGCGCCTTCATGCGTTTCGGCCATAACCCGTACTGTCTCATCACCATGGATACATTTGAGGAGTACTTTACTCGCAGTCCAACGATGGAGTTCGTCGTCTAGGACGACATAATGGGCACTGCGTGTTTTTAGTCGGCGGGCTGCCCATTTCTCGGTTGGAAGTTCTCCCTTTGAGAGATAGTCGATGAACTCAGTTCTCCAGTCAGGGCCGAATCCATCAGTATCGGGCGTGTCTGTTTCGGTGACTGGGGCTATGATGACGGTTTGGTCGGCCAAGATATCGATGCTCGCCTTCTAAATGCGGTGTATTGGGATGGTTCGTTTAACTTGATCTCGAAGCTTGCTTCCAAGGGCTGCGATGGCTTCGGCACAGACTTTTTCTCCTCTGGGAACTTTGATGAGTTCGAAGAATTCGAACTCTGCGGCTAAGCCTTGTACTATCTTGAGGTAGGCGTCTATCCGATCGTTGCGGGCATCGTAGTCGCCGCTAAACTGACTGGCGACTAACTGCGAGTCGCAGTAGGCGCTTAGCCGTTTAGCCTTGACAACTTTTGCTAAGCGGAGTCCAGCGATCAAAGATTCGTATTTTGCTTCGTTGTTCGAAGCTGGAAAGCCAAAGCTAAAAGACTGTCTGATCAGTTCTCCGGTCGGGGACTGTAGTTGGACTCCGGCACCTGCGCCCTTGTTAGTCGAAGATCCGTCGACATGCAGTGTCCAGTTTGGGTTTGCGAGTGTGAGGTCTTGCTCCAATTCCGGGGCCAATTCGACTAAGAAGTCCACAAGAACCTGAGATTTTGCCGCGGTTCGGTTCTTGCACGTGATATCAAGCTCACCGAGTTCGATAGCCCACTTCGTTAGTCTTCTGGACCTGTTGGTATTTTGGAGTATCGTTCGGAGGGGCTGGTCGGTTAATACTTCCACTGAATGTAACTGAAAGTATGGGCGAAGCTTTCTCGCCGTTTTAACGACTGCCAGCGCCATCTTCTCCAGAGTTGGGTATCGCGTTTCTGGTCCGGTCATGCACCTGCTTGTGTAGAAGATTGGCTTTTGCTCACCACGTCCTCTTTTATCAGAACGCTACTGACTACTGCTTGCGACGTAAAGAGATAGAACGTCGCCGACATCTGGCTTGGCGAGTACGGGTGGTGTTGTCAAATAATGCTTGAGTTGAGTAAATGCCTCCTCGCATTTCTCATCCCAGATAAACCTCTTGTTACCTCGTAGGAGATCGTAAAACGGCAAGCATTTGTCGGTGGATCTGGAGATGAACCGATTGAGTGCAGCTATCCTACCCGTAAGCCATTGTACTTCTCTACTGTTTTTTGGGCTTGGGAGGTTCAGGACCGCGGAGATCTGCTTTGGGTTGGCTTCGATTCCCTGCTGTGTCACTATGTAACCAAGGAACTCGCCTGAGGAAACCCCAAACGTGCACTTTGCTGGGTTCAGTTTCATGCCGTATTTGTTGAGGGTTTCAAAGCAATCTTGCAAATGACGGAGGTGATCAGCGGCGTGTAGCGACTTAACAAACATGTCATCGATATATACTTCCATGGTGACGCCCAGCTTATCTGCGAACATTTTGTTCACAAGCCGTTGGTAGGTTGCTCCTGCGTTCTTCAAGCCGAATGGCATGACCTTATAGCAGTAGGTTCCTCTATCTGTGATAAAGGCCGTCTTTTCGCGATCGTCGGGGTGCATCATGATTTGGTTGTACCCGGAGAAAGCGTCCTTGAAGGTGAGCATCTCGTTTCCAGCTGTGGACTCGACTAAACGGTCGATGTTGGGAAGAGGATAGCTGTCCTTTGGGCAGGCTTTATTTAAGTCAGTGAAGTCGACGCAGACGCGCCACTTCCCGTTCTTCTTCTTAACGACTACTGGATTTGCTAACCACTCGGGGTAGCGCACCTCAGCAATTGAGCCAGCGCCGAGTAACCGGTCGACCTCTTCGTTTACAGCCTTTGACCTGTTGGGACCGAGTTTGAGTCGCTTCTGTCGGACAGGCTTGAATGTCGGGTTGATGTTTAGTTCGTGAGTTGTTATAGCCGGATCAATTCCTTTTATGTCCGACATGGACCACACGAATGTGGACACATTCTTCTTGAGGAAGTTGATAACTGACTGCTGCATATCCTCAGACAGATATGCACCAATCCTTGCGGTCCGGCTTGGATCGGTATCGTCAATAGGTAACTCGAGAACTTCGCCTTCCTGGGAGCAGACTTTATAGGTTGGAGGAGAAACGGAGTTAACGGATAGAGACGATCGTTGGAGTTTGAATGTGGCAACTAGGAGCTCCCTAGCTGCTTTTTGAACTCCTCGCAATGTTTTGATTTTTCCGTCTTTACTGGGGAACTTTACACACTGATGATAAGTAGATGGAATAGCTTGCATTGAGTGTATCCAGGGGGTTCCAAGTATAGCGTGGTAAAGGGCTTTCGTGCTTACAACAACAAACTTGACAGTTCGAGTGACTCCACATGCGCGTACCGGAAGGCGGATTGTTCCCAGTATTTTTTTGGAGGATCCATTGAAGCCGGTTAATGTTCTGGAGGACGGTTTTATGTCATCGAGGTCGACTCCCATCTTCTGCAGAGTTCCTCGGAAGATGTGGTCGACGGAGCTTCCTGTATCAACGAGGACCTTGGTGACGTCGTACTCCCCAATTCCAAGGACGACAAGAAGAGGGTCGTTGTGGGGTACGTGAATCCCCTCGGCGTCATCCGGCAAAAAAGTTATCGGAGGGTGACTTGGCGGCCTAGTCGGCCACCTCTGCGAAGTCGCGACCTATCAACGGTAATCCTTGACGGAGCGAACAGAATTGCCGCAAGGAGGAGAACCGCCCAAAATGACGTTTAGCTGCTGTCTCGTTTTTACTCGCTTGGGGTCTAAGAAGGTGCGTAAGTCGGTTGATACGTTATTGATGTTTTTCGACGACAGAGTGTCATTTCTTGATGTCTTAGTTTGCTCCAAACGTCTTTGGAGGTCGGTGGATTTCGAACGACTGAGACGGATGCAAAGATCGCATGCACCTGCGTTGAGTTTATCTCGAAGGTCACCGTTTGGGCGCTCTTTGGGATCGGGGTCACTTGTCGAGATACGCCGGTACTTCCGTGTATCCAACGTTGTTCGGAGGTCATCGTGCGTGGAGCTGTTGCTATCTTCGGACTCGAACTTTCGTTTCAGAACATTTTTCAAATCTTCGAGTGCATGCGTGTCGTCGTTCTCTTCGTCCGATGATAAGGTTTGCTGAGAGAGTATAACCTTAATGCGCCTGCGGTTAGCTGGTTGCTCTTCGTCGGGTGAGGAGTCTCCCTCGCTGTTACCCCTCGGAGTGTCCTCCCCGTCGTCTTGTTGTTGAGTTTTGCTATGTCGACCTTTGCCTGTAGCATTGCGTTGGGATCTCCTTTCTTTATTCTTGCTCCAGCTCTTGCCGTTCTTCGGCTTAGCTTTTATGGGTTCGAACTTGAAGTCTCCACTTGCGAGAGATGAGAGGTAGTGCGAATAGAGTGACTTGCACTCTGTCGTATTGTGCCCTTTGACGTCGTGATATTTGCAGTGTTTGGTGAGATCGACGGTTCTGGAAGGGCCTGCCGCTGAACCTGCTGCTGTTGTAGGTTGGGTCGCGCAAACAGTGTCGACTGGTTTGTCGGACGAATCGAGCTCCCTTACCCACTTGTTCCAACCTTCTCCGCGGACTACGAGAGTTGAAACCGGCACGTTGTTTTCATTGACGACATACATGTATCCGTCTTTGCGGCCGTGTTTGTCGCTTGGGGCATGTTGGCGCGGTTCTTGTCGCGTGTTGGCGTTTTTAGCCGCTGGAGCTTTGGGTGCGTTCATCTTGATGAGAATTGCATTAGTATCTTCTTCCATTCGGATGAAGTTATCAGAGCGCGCGATAGCGTCTTGGAGTGACGTAGTTGGGTTTTGGAATAAGTCTTCTCGGAACTTAGAGCGAACCCACAACGTGTTCCGCAGGGCATCAATGGCGATACCGTCTGGGATTTCAATCCTCGAGACTACGGCTTTTAACTTCTCCATGTAGTCGCGGAGGCTCTGGTCTTTGGTTTGGTTGAGGTTCCACAAGCTAGAGGCGGTAGCGCTGCGCTTGGTGAACATAATGTACGTCTTGAGGAAAGCTGCTGACAAGTCACAGAAGCTTCTGATTGAGTTTTCCTCTAACTGGGAGAACCAGGCTAGGGCTTGCTCGTGGAGAGTTTCGACAAACAGCTGTCAGTAGCCTGCGTCACTTTCTTCGTCGGAGAGTCGAGCCCACGCCATCTCGATGTTGAAAGCTGTCATGTGTTCCACCGGGTCTCCGCTGGGTTTGTACACAGGTAGGCACAGCTTCTCGATCTTTCCGAGTTGCACACTAGTCAACGCGCTAGTGAAAGGGGTGCGCGAGGTTGCAGCGAGTACGCTCTCGGTTTGCGGGGCCGCGCTGGTTGCCTGATGGATCTTCTCGCTCATTTGTTGGAAGCTGAGTTTGAGCTCGGCGATCTCGCGTATGGTTGCGAGATCTGAGCCTACTGGGGGGTGTCTGCGAGAAGCGTTTCATTAGGCTCCGAGTCGTCTGAGACGTGGTCGCCTTCGGTTGCCGTTGGGTTTGTGTTGAAGAGGCGATGGTGTATCTGCTGGGGACGGCTCGTTTGGCCATCAGGAGTTGTGAGTGCCACCAAAGCAGCTAATTGGTCGTTGGTCGTCTTTTGGACTTCGTCTTGATGAGCGAGTCGAGCCATGATAGAGCTCATGAAATCTGCGGTGATGGGTGGCGCGGCTTCAGGCGTAGGGGTTGGTTCTCCGCCCGGAGCGCCGAAGGTGGCGTCGTCTTGAGCCATGTAGATCTAGAACGTTACTTTAGTCAGCCCCACGGTGGGCGCCAGTTGTTTGAACGAGATTCAGTCGACTAGATTGAAAGAACTCGGAAATGGGATGACTAAAGACATTTTATTAGATTTGAACCAAAGGGTTACAAAAGTGACAGGAAAGTGAGAAAGACGGTCCAGAAAGCTCAAAGCAACAAGATCAAAGAGATGACTAAAACTCTAGATCTAGCCGCTCAGTGTGTAAAATCCAAAAGTCCCCTTCTTGTTGCTTCCTTTTCCCCTTTTATAGGTCTTGTAACCTTGACGCCCTAATTTTGTCCCTCTTTAGGCCTTGATGCGAGAGGCCGAGTATATGGGCCTAGGTAAAGTTCCCTCCAAACCGGGTACTTCGGGTCGGCTTAGTCAACCGGCTAAAAGTACTCTAAGGTCGAGCTGACGTCTTTAGCCGCCGAACCGACTAAACTATATAATCCAACTTGCTGGATTATGGCCTATTATTCAATGGACCTTGTGGAGGGATGTAATCTATCTCCTACATAACATCCAGTTCAATTATATAGACCAGACTATGATGTGTGCACATAAATCAATTTTATTAATTAAAATTACTGCAATTATATATAAATTCAGATTGTGAAATTAGTCAAAGCAGTACCACACATACCGTCCAATATATAAAAAACTCTTGGCTGATAATCATGGTATAACCACGGATAAACCTACAAAAAAATATAATTAAAACTCATACCTATTAGTTAGTTATCTTTCATGCATAAATTCTAACGTAGCCTTTAGAGTACAGTGGATATACTACATTACGACAATAATATTCCGACAGTCTTTCATAGTTGATCTTGTAGATGCAAAGATCAGATAGACGTTCTGATACCAAGTATAACAGCGAATAGAGCAGAGTCTGCAACAGAGAAGTGTACGTGCGGATGAACAAGTCAAGATGAAGATTGCGACTTGAAGAATGGATTGCGGACCAAGACGAAGTTAATGCGAAGAGATCTTGGGAAGCAAGCGAAGAGATTCACCTTGGAAAAGGGAGATCTCACGATGGGAAGTCCTTAAAAACTTTGGTAAGGTTTTTAGGGAACTTACCTTATTTGGTGAATATTGGGTAGATAGGCGTTGATAGCAGACTTGACTATATTGTATATATAGTCATACTTGACCTGTGGATTAGGGTTGTCGAAAAAATTGTATTCTTAGCATAAGAGTGGAGTTCACTAAGCTTGTAAGCGAGTGAATAACACTAAGGGCTAAGGGGTAGAGGTTCTAGAGATCTTGTATTCGATCTTATGACGTGTGAGGCTAGGGGAACAAGTCAAGAAGGGTCTTGATCTTGTTCGGGTTCTGTTTAAAGAGAGACTTGTAAGTTCGCTTTACAAGAATACTAGTAATAACACATATCTTTGTACAGATATTCTCTGGTGTACTATGTGCTTTACTTTGTGGGTTAGTTCTTGCATTTACAAGTGGTATAAGAGCGGTCACCCGTTCGATTATATAACAGGTGAGATCATGCGGAAGAAATGGAGAACTATCATGAGCTGGTGTCAAGCACAAGGGTGATGTTGGATGGATCCAACTATGGACTTTGGAAGTCACGGATGAGATCTATCATTCGAGGGATTGATGCCATGGCGTGGAAGTCTGTGACACCTGGATGGTCATAACCAAAAGCGAAGGACGAGAATGGTGTTGAATCCAACAAAGAAGAAGAACATTGGACCGAGATGGAACTCAAGATGGCGAAGTTCAACTCCAGAGCACTTTCAGCTATACATGCCAGTGTTACGAAGAAGCATTTTGAGCTGATTCAAGGATGTGAGACAGCCAAGGAAGCATGGGAAATACTGCAAACTCACTTCGAATGAACTTCAAAAGTGAAGAGCTCACGATTGGATTATCTAGCATCTAAGTTTAAGAATCTCAAAATGGGAGAAAATGAGTCAGTTGAAGAATTCAGTTCACAACTCAGTGGCATAGCTCAGGAATCCTTGATACTGGGAAAGAAGTACAAGGATAAGAAGCTTGTCAAGAAGTTCCTAAGGTGTCTACCATCTAAGTGTACCGCGTACAAGGTAGCTATGTCAGTTTCTCTAAACACAGATGAGATAAGCTTTGATGAAGTGGTAGGGATGCTGAGAGCACATGAAATGGAGATTGACGGAGGAAAGAAAGGAAAGGGAGTTGCAATGGTATCACAAGAATCAGATGACGATGATCCAGTAAGTATGCTAGTCAGGCATTTTGACAAAGTCCTTCGTAGAGCCGAATCAGGTCAGAGAAGAGGAAGTACATCACAACGTGCTACAGAAGGTGAGAAACGAACATCAGAGTCAGAAAAGAATGATCATAAAGCGGAGGTTCAGTGTCATGAGTGTAACGGGTATGTACACTACAAGACTGAATGTCAAATTGTCCGAAGGAGAGAAATCAAGTGCTACAAGTGCAAAGGAATTGGACACACTCAGCTGGAATGCGTCAATGGTCAGAAGAGCGTGAGAAGTCGATGATCAGAATTGATGAGATAGACTCAGAAGAAGATAGTGATGAAGAGGAGCTGGCAAACTTCGTAGCATTCATTGGCATCACAGAGTTCATGGAAGGAGAAACTGACACTGACGATGATCAGTCAAGCGCATATGGTGATGATGGAATTGACTATCAAAAACTGTGTCAGACAGTAGTTCAGATTGGTAAGGAGAATCTATGTCTCAAAAAGGAGAAAAGCTGGTTGGAAGACACAGTGATAAATTGATATCTTGCATATTTACATGTTTTTAATAATACATTCTTGTATATTTTGATCATGTAGAATAGATTTAGGCATCTTTAGGATCCATTTTTCATTCATATGTCTTTATCAGGTGTTGGTGTGTCCTATGGAGTTCTTGGAGGTGTTTTGAGGCATTGTGGTTCGAAAATAAGTGAAGATTGGTGTTTGGTCGAAGCTGGGCTGTGGGAGTGGGTTGAGTACATCGGCCTGGAGAGCCCGCTGGTTACAGGACGAGGTAGAGCGGCTGGTCGGAGCGACGTCCCACACCCGTCGGCAGATACATCGTCCAACTTGACCAGACTGGCGCGACCACCCGGAGCGCCTTGATCACCCCGCACTGAGGACTGGAGCGGGCGACCTCAGGGACCTCTCGACCTCGCTTGCACGACCTTCTTCTCTCGACCAAGTTGGAGCGATCTGTTGGAGCGGCCTGTCGCCCACATTCACCTACCGCTCCGTGTCTTTACTTGGTCGATTTTAATGTTTTTATGGGCTTTCTTAGACTTATTTATGAAGCCCATTAGGGTTTTAAGGATCATATAAGTACTTTGTAGATCCCAAAGTTGGGACTTATCTTCTTTTCTATCTAAGAACACATAAACCTCTTTAAAGAAAATTTGGATCTTGAATCATTTTCCATCTATAATGTTTGTGTTTGTGTGATTATCTTGCTCTCTAATCATGTTTAACCTTGAATCATCCATAGTTTTGGGGTTATTCATGTCTATTAGTGAGTAGACTAATCTTGGATTCATGGGCTAGGGTGATTAGAGAAGATCTAGGGTGTTTAGTGTTAGATTTACTTGTTTTCATGCTTGTTGAGGGTTCTCAATGCTATTTTAGTCTTGATAATACTAAAATAGATCTCTAGGCATTTCCTGCCCACAAGGTGTATGATGAAATGCATGAACCAACTCTTCAATGCTTTTAGCTTGCTTTACCTAAGAGATTAGTTGCTAAAGGATTTAAGATTGCTATTTGACTTGTTCTCCATGTTTGCTTTAGTAACATTCAATCTAAGAGATTATATGCTTGAGTTGCTTTACCAAAAGAACACTCATCTACAGATAGTTTTTGTTTAGCTTAGTGTCTAGGCATAAGGAAAGTGTTTGATTGATAGCTTGCCACCTCTAGATTGGATCTGCATCACCCAAGATTAAATGCCTAGCCCATGAGTCCTCTTGATTCATATTGAGAAAGAAAGATCATTACTTTATTGCATTAGCTTATTAGTTCTTAGTTTATACCATCTTTAAAACCGGATTGCACGTAGCTTAAGCATGAACTTGCATTCCCTTTTCTTTAGAATCACCTAGGATTAGTTCGACAATCTTTTATACTACAACATTTGATTAGGAGCCTTGAAAACTCCTAACATCAAATCGGTGCCGTTGCCAAGTTTTAGGTTGATTGTGACATCGAGATTTAGTCACTTGCTTGAGACTAAGTCATTTTTCTTTTATTTTGTTACTGATTCTCCTTCTTCCTCTCCCTTTGCATTTCAGGTGTATGGACTTGAGGAGCAGAGGTTCATCAAGCCTAGTTCCAAGAGTTGAAGACATAGTTGCACTTGAGAGGGAGATAGCAAGAAAGAGAAGAGAAGAAGAGCAACATGCTCACTTTCATAGATTGGGGTTTGAAATGGAGCACAATCAGAATCAGCGTCATGATGGAGTGGCCCAAGGAGCTGCAAACCTTAGGCCACAGCATCCACAACGCCAAGCTAGAGCCATTGGAGCCTATGATCAACCTCACATTCATGGTCATAGGTTGGGAATCAGAGCACTAGCTGTGGAGAACAACAACTTTGAGATCAAGTCAGGGCTGCTCAACACCATAGAGAACAACAAGTATCATGGCCTTGCTGCTGAAGATCCATTTGATCACTTGGACAAGTTTGATAAGTATTGTGGCTTGTCCAAGACCAATGGTGTTTCTGAAGATGCCTTCAAGCTCAAGTTGTTCCCTTTTTCTTTGGGAGACAAAGCACAGCAATGGGAGAAGACTCTTCCAAATGACTCTATCACAACTTGGAATGAGTGCAAGAGGGCATTCCTAGAGAAGTTCTTCTCTATCTCAAAGACGGCCAAGATCAGGAATGAGATCTCTAGCTTTCAGCAGAAGAATCTAGAGGGCTTTAGTGAAGCTTGGGAGAGGTTCAAGGGCTATTGGTCTCAATGCCCACATCATGGCTTCACCAAGGAGAGTTTGTTCAGTACCTTCTATAGAGGTGCTCTTCCAGAGTTCAGGAGCAGATTAGACACAGCCAGTAATGGTTTCTTCTTGGGTGAACTGAAGAGGATGCAGAAGAGCTGGTGGAAAACATGGCTAAGAGTGACTCAGTCTACAGTGAGGTGATGATCAGCACACCAGGAAAGAGCTGAAGTCTCTCCAAGCCAAGTTGGATCTTCTTCTTGCAGAAAAGGCTAAGCAGGAGAAGATGAACTTTGTTGGGGACCAGAAACAAGAGGTACCTCCAGTGATCAATGAGGTTGATGGTTTAGAAGGCCAAGAGGAGCTGTGCTTCATCAATGCTAATGGCACATGGTACAGGAAAGAGCCCAATTTTCAGTACCAAAACAACTATCAGCAAAGGCCTAACTACAACAATCAGCAAGGTGGTTACCAAGCCAAGCAGAACTATCCTCACGCCAATCAGTCTCCTCAGACTCAAGGAAGCTCTTCTCAAGTTCAAGCTCCAGATTCAAGTGTGGATTCTATGTTCAAGCAACTCTTGGAATTTCAAGCCATAAATGAGAAGACCATGACTTATGAGTTCAAGAACATCCATGCAAAGATTGATGGGAACTATTCTGACCTCAACAACAAGTACATGCAACTTGCCTCTCATCTCAAGGCTTTGGAGAGTCAAGTTGCTTCTATGCCTTCATCCTCCAAGCAGCCAATGGGGTCTCTACCAGGGAAACCAGAAAAGAACCCCAAGGAGTCTTGCAATGTTGTCTTCTCCACTACTTCTTCAGAGATTGAGCTGAGTGATCATGAGAAAGAGGAGGATGAGATTGAAAGACTGGTATTTGGAACTGAGTTTGGGGAAGTTGAGAGATTTGTTGTGGCCACAGCTGAAGCACAGATTGTGAAGGATGCTGCCAGGAAGGTTGAAGCAACGAATCTGGAAAGAGTTGAGCACAAGGTTGAGAAACAAGTTGAGAAGAGAGCTGACAACAAGCTGAAAGAGGTTAAGCTAGAGGAAGCCGCTGAGGTTGAGCTATCACCCTATGATAAGCTCCCTTCCCCCCCCCCCCCCCCCCCCCAAAGAGTTCTCACCAAAGCTCAGAAGAAGGTGCTCTCCAAGTTCAGGAAAGATCTTAATGATGTTGGGGTCAGGCTTCCAGAAATCTCAGGTATGCGTGAAGCTCATGTCCAGATGATGCTCATCAACGACATTCTAGACCACCAAGCTGAAGTGGCCGAGCTTTTGGACATTTCCATTCTGAAGATTGATCCACCAATCCCTCCAAAGTCCCTTCCTAAGCTTGAGTCTCAAGGGATGTTCACCTTGTCTTGCTACCTTGGTAAGCTCACTTTTGATGATGCTCTTGTTGATTCTGGTGCAAGTCTGAATGTGATCTCAATGGAGATGATGAAGAGCCTAGGGATTGAGAGCATGGAGCCAAACACATCTTCCCTACAGTTTTGAGATTCCTCTTCTACAACTCCTATTGGTCTCATCAAGGACTTCCCTTTGAAGATTGGAGCATGCACCATTCCTATAGACCTCACTGTTCTGAAGATGGCAACTGAGAAGAGAGTCCCATCGATCCTTGGCACTCCATTCCTCACAACAGTGGGAGCTTGCATAGACTTTGCCAACAAGAGGTCACACTCCTAAATGTGAACAAAGCTCTCTCCTATCCACTACAATCCCCAAAGATGAATGCTGAGTATTGTGGAACAATCACTTGTGGATCATCCACCATTGAGAAGACCAAGGCTGAAGGGGTTGGTATTGAGAAAGAAGGTCTTGCTGGAGAGTCCTCTAAAGAGTTGTGTGATGAGCACTTGGAAAGTGCTAAAAAGAAGGAGGTGAGTAGAGCCACAAAGGCTGCTCATGACAAGAAGAAGATTGTGAAAGAACCTCATCCTTCACCTCTTGATAAGACTCCTCACACTCTCACTCTCCACCCAATGAAGCTTAAGGATGGGGCCATTGAGTACAAAATCAAGTGCAAGGGAAGGTCTAAGCCATGCTCAAGTGCAGGGGCCATCATCACTCCCCAGCTCCAGAATGATCCAATCAAGCTTCAAGAGCTTCTCTCCCACGTCCTCACCATCACTCTTGAAGGTGGGAAGAACCCTCCTTCTCACTAGCCAAAGGAAGAAAAGTCAAGCTAAATACTTATAACAAGCTCACTTGGGAGGAAGTCCCATGGCTATCCCTGTACATATCAGTAGGATCTTCGTTTTTAAGACCCTTGGGCTAAGGATGAAAGCGGCCAGACATTGCTTCCTAGACACCACTGCCTTTTCCAACACTCCATCAGAGGTACTCCTTCACCTTAATCTTGTACATACCAGTTTATCTTTGCATATTGCTTTCCTTTGGGTATCTCTCCCTTACTCACACAGAGACTGTGTGATTTAAGTGTGGGGGGAGGTAGCAAGTATTTGATCATGTTTGCTTTGATGATTTTGAGTCTCATGCATTGCATTGTATATACATATATGCATAGAAAAACAAAAAAAAAATTGAAATTTTTGAATCATGTAGTTGCATCACTTGCATTCTTAAGATTGAGTCTAGAGCATATAGGATGCATTCACTTGCATATGGAGCAGCTGATTGATATTGCCTTGTATAGAACACTTATTTGCACTGAATCTGACACCCTAGTTAAGCATATCAAGTAGCTTAAGCATCTTTTGAAAGGCTTGCATGCTATGAGCCTTGAAAACTCTTCTTGAAACTTGTTTGCTTGCTTGATATTGGCATTGTTCTTGAAACCAGCTCCAACCTGAACTTAGACTTGAATGAACTTAATCTCTCTTGCATATGGGCATTTGCATACTTGATCATGGGTTTCATACACATTTGGGTTATCTTTCCCCATTGTACCACTCTTTGTTAACCCAAATGGCACTTCCTTACCCTTGAACCCTAGCCATTCTTTGAAGCCTATATTGATTTGCATGAGTGAGGCCTCTTTTGATAGTTTGACATGTGCAAAATCTTGAGAGTATTAGGAGCGACATGGATTTGTTCTCATCTCTTGCTAGCATAGGGTCATCATTTGAACTAGCTTCTAGGATGGTGAGTGGGGTCTTTGTTCCTTAAATGTTTATATCTTGAGTTTGGGAAGTGATAAAGTTGAGATTGATGAACAAAAGATTGTCATGAGAAAGAAAAGCCCTAGGGACCTAGAATAAAAAGATAAGAAAGCTCTTGGTTGTATTGTTTGAGACTTTCCCCATCTATAAAAAAAAAAGAAAAAGAAAAGAAAAAAAAAAGATTCAATAAGATAGTGGGGAAGGGATAATAAAAAGTGTTAGAGCTTAGAAATGTGAAAAGTGAATAAGAAGTCTTTAGTGGTTAAGTCTTAAGAAAAGAATGTTGTTCATTGGGTGAGTGATGTGAGTGTTTTTCATTTTGGGTTATGGGATGAATGAAAAGGGTGTAGAATTTGTAATTACTTAGGAATGGGGTAGAATGATGAGGATGGATCCATGTATGCATGAATTGCTCCTAGTCTTAGATAAATTTTGCATAATGATCAAGCTCCTTGATTCTTGAGTGATTGCCACCTTAAAATGATTGCATTGAATCCTCCTATTTATCCATATTAGACCCTTTGATCACCTAGCCAAATGATTGAGATCATGTGCCCATCTGTGAGAATTCACCTTGTGTCTGTGTGTGTTGTTTGAACGGGAAATGGTACTGAACAAGAGAACGTTCGGTTTTAAATGTGGGTTTAGTAAAGACGTCTTATTGATGGTCAGAAAAGCGTTTCGTCGGTTACAAGGAAAGGGAATGCGTAAAAGAAAAGTGACCGGAGCTCGAAGAGCTTTGTCGGAAAGATACAGTACGGCGAGATAACGAAGGTAAAACCCTAATCTAGCCGCCTAGTATGTATGAGTATTTTCTGATCCCTTCTACGTTGCACCACATCCTCTCTTTTATAGTCGACTTGGTGTATTCATGTTACCTAGCTTGCGTCGCCTTCATGGGATTTTAACTCGCTGGGCCGAAAATCCCACGTTGCTTCGCGGAGCCGTTTAGCCAGACTCATTTAGTCGAAATGCAACTGACCGAAAGTTCCCTCGCGCCGAACCGAGAGACCGGCTCCCCGAGCCGCCGCGTCGAACCGTTGTTACGCCTTGTTCGGGCCGAGCCGTCCGTTCTACAAGCATTGAGGGATGGTCGAATCTATCCTCTACAGTATGTCCCCCCCAGTTCATCGGTGAGTGACGTTCTGTCGAACTCGATGAATTTGGAGAGTTAATGGTTTGGAAGAACAGACGGATCGTCGCTTGCTTGGTCGACACATCGCGAGACATCATCATATACTTCTCGTTTTATCAGGCGGTTTAATCGAATCTTGGTCGAACCGGTTTTTGTTTGGTTAGATTCGATTTTCATTTCGACCGTTGGTTCGATCTGGGTTAGGGCCGATTATCGCGAGAAGTCGAAACGACGCGTCGATTTCTTCAAGGGCTGGATACTGTTTCTAAGCCCACGTAGGCCCATGTAGATTCAATGATGACGCCTCGGGGAAATGCCCCGCTTCCCCTCTATAAATACTCATCCACTTTTCGTTCTCTCCATTTATCTTCGCGTTATCCAGGTACTTTCTCTCTCTCTTCCTCTCTGCTTCTCTCTCAATATTGTAGTTGTTGTAGCATAGATAGCGATATGTCATCTGGTGGGAGGTTATCTCGTAAACAGAAGGGGAAAGAGGTCGCGACTGCATCTAGTCCCGCGAGGGACGTAAGCGGGGTTCCGCTCGAAGAATTCGAACAGGTCCATCATGAAGCGATGATGGACACTCGTAATTTAGATCTGTCTCAAAGGATTTTGGTCTCCGAGTCAGCGCGCTCATATCGACAAGAAGTGGGAGGAAATCCAGCTGAGCCACAGGCGTGCGTGAGAGACGGTTCGGGTGGTGCGAGGGACGGTTCCCTCGTTAACTACGTGCCGACATGCTATTACCCTGGAGAAATTTTGGAGGAACTCCCGGCAGTAGCTCCCGAGTTCCTGCGCTCCCCGGACATGAGTGGCCAAGCCTGGGAGAACATTATCGAGACTCAATCGACCCCTGATAGCGTGAACAAGCTTTTGAGGGAACGTCACGGACTGGGGTGAATTTTCTGATTCCTTCGAAAAGCCACAGGCCTTGGTCGCCACCGGTTGGGTTCCAGTGCGTCTACGAATCTTATTTTCAAGATGATACGAAGCTCTGGTTTCCGATCCCTCGATTAGTTACATCGTACGCGAGGCATCGAGGTGCAGCGCTAAGCCAGTTTCTGAATGGCTCATGGCGTATCGTGGTTGCCTTGATGGTTATGGCTGCAGAGATCGATGTCTCTATGAGTGTTCGCGTCTTCGAGGATTTGACATCCATCAGCTCATTGTATGACGGCCTTTTGTCGATAAAGATGCGACCAAGCTATAACGTGATAGGGGGACATCCTAATAATACGTTCGATTGGCAGAGGTCTTATTTCTACGTTAAGTGAGACGACTCTGCCTTCGAGGATCCTCCGGATGAAGACTATCGTGTGTTGTGGAACACTCTGCTTGGTAGAATACCCTCGTTAACTCGCGTCATTTCTTCGTATACTAACCGTCTTTTATTCTCATTGTCTTTTTTCTTTGCAGCTGATCACCCGACTTCTCGTGAGTATCCAGAAGAATTCCTTCCGAGCGCTCGTGCTGTTGCGAGACTCGCTCAAGAACATTGTGGGAATATTTCTTGGGAGAGGGTTCACCATTCCATCGATCGTATTTCCAGGAGTAAGTCCACTCTTTTCCTTCGTTCTTCTGCGAATCTTTGCTTCTGCTTTTGTAAATAGGCTCTCTTTTTTTTTTTATATATGTCCTTCGCAGAGGACTGGAATTCGAGTAACCTTCCCTCGGCTAACAAGACTAAAAGGCAGATTTCGCTGTTCACCAAGGAAGAGCAGAAGAAGATCAACGAAGCGAGGAAAACGAGGGGCCTTCCTGATCTGAGCGCCATGATGGCGGCACAGCTTGGTCTGCCGAGTGCTGAGCCGTTGATACCTTCTAGCGGGATGGCGGCTACTGATACGACAGACGCGTCTCTCCAACGTCGCGACTCCTCGCCCGGCGCTGCCGCCGCTGCCTTGAAGAAGAAGAGCAAGAAGAGGTCTCACGAGGATCCGTCCATTGGTGATGATCCCGAGACTCGATCAGAGGGAAATGGTCATTCTGAGTCCATCGAGCCGTTCATGAAGAAGAGAAAGAAGAAGAAACAGCGATCTCCGGAGGAGAACGCTGCAAACCGCGGTACCAAAGTTGCCCATTCCTCTTCTCAGGCTGGCTCGATTGTCGGGCCGCCTCTTAATTTGGCCCTAACGGATGAGCCCCGGAACGTCTCGCCCGAGGTTCCGCTCCAGAAGAAAGGGTCGAGGCAAGCGAACGAGCCGGGAACGACCAGACGCCAGGTTCCTTCGGCTGCTGCTCCATCGAACCCTGGGGCGTCGGCTCCTGGTTCGTCGACTGGTGGTGCTCCGGTCGTTAGGAAAACTCTGAGGGTTGAGTTCCCCGATCGTGTCTCGTTTGAATACGATGGGCCGACTCCCCTAATCTATGCTCCGAACAGATGCGCGGAACTGGTCAGTCAGATCAAATGCGGCCCAAAGTCTCTTCCGCCGGTTGCTGACTTGATCTTCCAGGATGAGTACATTGATGCTGCTCGTACCAAGTTGCTGTTAAGAGTTTCCCCTCGACTCCTTCATCTTCTCCACTTGTGTCATATTTATTTTATTTGCTTAAGTGCCTTGGCTTCCGTGTTTTACAGTGTGACGGGGTTTCGAACTTCGTCATCGAGAAATACGACACTGCGCTGAAGGAAGCGCTTGCAGAGTCGGATAAGTTGAAGAAGACGGTGGTGGCCAAGAGCAGACTCCTTCGCCGAAAGAGGGCGGAATGGCAAGCGGAGTATGATAAAATGGCTGAGAAACGAGATCGATCGGTTGCTCGGAGAAAGGCTCAGAAGAAGCGAGCTGACGCAGCTGAGGAGGAGCTTTCCATTGCTCGCTCCACTATCGAAGCTCTGGAGCTACGAAAAGCCAGTCTTATGGAAGAAATGGGAGTTAAGGCCGCGGAGCATAAGAAAGAATTAGACAGACTCAGGGACTCGCACATCTATGAGGTTACAAAGGAAAGGGTGAAGGTCGAAACCGAGATGATCTGGAGTTGGACTTCTGTCTCCACTTAGGCTCGACTCACAGTTTGTCGACATGCGAGCCTTTGCAGTTGAAGTTGGACTTCGCGATCATCTATGAAGTTGGACTTCGCGATCATCTATGAAGTTGGACTTCGCGATCATCTCGGTTTGTCGACATGCGAGCCTTTGCAGGCTTCAACCCGCACCGATCCAATGCACATTTGATCGATTCGAGGACTGCCGTTGCCCTTCAGACTCCTACTACTCATCCCGGAGGTTCGATTACTCCTTCTCGTTCCTCGGGACATGAGGCCTCAGGAGGCAATGTGCTGGCTACCGTCGCTCAAACTGACGGTGAGGGGATTACTTTGGCGCTGGGTCAGCCTGGGACCGCTGTCTTCGAGATCTCTGATTCCTCAGCTGCTGGCCAAGAGGGCGGTCAGGATGGGGAATCGAGGAAGGGTGAGGGCGATGAAGAGATTGACAAGGGTCAAAGCGGAGAGGCAGATGATTCCCAGGCCAACCCTCCTGATGATCCGCTTGGGGTTCATGAGACGACTCCTCTCGTCGATGACGAAGGCGCGGATCATTCGATAAATGTGGACCCTCCAGGACCGTCCGTCGGTGATGACGACGCTGTGCAGGAGCTCGCCAAAGATGCTGAGGAATGACCTTTTCGTCCTTCTCGAAATTTAAACTCTATCTTCCCTTTTGAATTTTAACTTGGCCCAGAGTGGCCTTTTGCTTGAGACTCTATCTGCCTTTTCTTTATTTGAAGACTTTACGAATTCTGCTTTATTTATCTTACTTCCTCAGATTCCGAGTACTCAACACATTGTAGAATTGTCGTTTGAGTGTTCGAAGGATCATAAGAAAGTATGGACTTTGAATTGAGTTTAAGGGACTTAGTAGATATTGTCCGAAAGCGGTTATGTAGAGCGTGTTATTTGCGTTGTATCGAGACAACATCATCATCGTCGTTGTCTCGTATAGATTGCGACTTTAATGGACTTGCAACCGTATGTCGCCTAGTCGTTAGTCGTTAAGTTCTTTCGCTCGTTGGTGCCGTTATCCGTACGTCGACTAGATACGAGTCTGAGGCGGGCAGATTAAGACCAAGAGAATTTTTTAAATGACGACGGTTCCTGATCTGATCTCAAAGTAGTTCCTAAGCATTCGGTCGGCCAAACCTTACTTAGTAATTTATGAAATGGATAGGAGTTATCATTTTGGACACATCGGCTAATGCCGTGATATGACCAGGTTTCCGCGAGTACGTGTCTGATCAGGACATACTCGATAATGGGGTGCGAGTGCCGGTACGTTTGTTCGAGAGGCCGGGGCGAGCTCGTGTGGCATCGCATTGATGGTACGACTTCTCGAGGGAGAAGTTTATGTTTTTTTTTGTTACAGCTGGACCCGTTAAGGCTGCCTACGTATCCCCTTTGTGGGGAATCAAGCCATTTGTAGTTCTTTGTTTTTCGAGTAAAAGTGGCTATGAAAGCGCATTTACTCGATTTTTTTTTTGTGGCTGGTGAATGTGACCGTGCGTCATTCACTCGCTTTTTGGGCCTTGTCTAGTTGTGGAAACGTCGAAGGTGTTTTGAATTCCAAGCTCGTGGCACTGCTTCGCCGGTTGAGGTTTCGAGATGGTAGACCCCAGGTTTGACTATCTCGGTGATCTTGTAAGGTCCCTCCCAATTGGCTCCGAGTTTGCCAGCTTTCCATTCCTTGGTATTCTCGAACACCTTCCGCAGAACGAGGTTACCTAGTTCGAGAGGCCGAGATTTAACCTTTTTGTTATAGTAGCTCTCGATCTGATTCTGATAGTTCTGAATGCGAAGTAGTGCTTGGTCGCGTTTTTCCGCGATGTCATCTAGGGCGTCGAGGAGCATATCGTGGTTGAGTTTGACATTCTGCGGCATTTTTGAATGGCGCAAGCTCATCACGTTTACCTCAGCAGGTGCCATTGCTTCTACTCTATAGGCCATCGAGAAACGGGTAGCCTTCGTTGCTCCACGCGAGGTTGTTCTATGGGACCACAGGACTCCGTCGAGGTCATCAGCCCAGCAACCCTTCTTTAAGTCGAGTCGCTTCTTGAGTCCGTCGACGATCGTTTTGTTGGTTGAATCGGCTTGGCCATTGCTCTGCGGGTTTCTCGGTGTTGACATGTTTAGATGGATTCTCCATCTGTCGCAGAACTCTCTGAAGTTATGCGAGATAAACTGCGACCCGTTGTCGGTGATTATCTCGTAGGGGAGCCCGTGCCTGTAGATGATGTTTTTCCAGACGAACTTCTGTACCTCCTTATCTGTGATGTTGGCGTAGGATTCTGCTTCTACCCACTTAGTAAAGTAATCCGTGAGGACCAAGATGAATCTCTTTTGTCGAGAACTCGGCATTGGTCCAATATTATCCATTCCCCATCGCATGAATGGGTATGGTGCAGTCAAGGTATGGAGCGTGTCGTTGGCACTTGTCACATTTCCGGACGTAGGACTCACAATCTGCGTTCATTGTTGGCCAGTAGAAACCGAGATTTTTCAGTTTTAATGCGAGAGCTCGCCCTCCTGAATGATTGCCCGCCACTCCTTCGTGCGTTTCGGCCATGACGAGTCTTGTTTCGTCGCCGGAAATGCATTTAAGGAGTACCTTTGTCGCGGTCCATCGATGGAGGTCTCCGTCCATGACGACGTAGTGTGCGCTGCGTCGCTTGAGTCGTCTAGCCTCCCACTTCTCAGTAGGAAATTTGCCTTCAGATAGGTAAGCGATGAACTACTCTCGCCAATCGCTGAGCTGACTTTCCGTTGCGCAAGGTTCTGCTTCATCGATATGCATTGCGTAGGTGACAGATGCTGCGATGGTCAACTGCTCGGTTATTTGGCTGATGCTTGGTTTCTCAATCTTGTGTATTGGGATCGTTCTCTTTACTTGGTCGTGCATTTTGCTTCCAAGAGCTGCGAGGGCGTCGCGCATATCTTTTCTCCGCGAGGAACCTTTGTGATTTCGAGTTACCGTGTGAGATCCTTGACGAGCTTTAAGTAAGCATCCATCCTATCATTCCTTACGTATTGGCTTACCATGAGTTGGGAGTCGCAATATGCGCTGATTCACTTAGCTTTGACTGCTTTAGCGAGACGGAGCCCCGCAATGAGAGACTCGTATTCGGCTTCGTTGTTTGATGTTGCGAAGCCAAAGCGGAACGATTGTCGAATTAGCTCGCCCACGGGAGACTGCAGTTGGACACCTGCCCCCGAACCTTTGTTCGTAGACGAACCATCTACGTGCAATATCCAGTTCTTGCTTGGTAGGATTAGGTCTTGTTTGAGTTCTGGCGTTAACTCGATAAGAAAGTCAGCGAGAACCTGCGACTTAGCTGCAGTGCGGTTCTTGTATACAATGTCGTGCTCGCAGAATTCCATAGCCCACTTGGTCAATCTTCCTGACTGGTTTGTGTTTTGCATCACCGTTCTGAGGGGCTGGTTGGAGAGTATTTCGATCATATGTGATTGAAAGTAGGGCCTGAGTTTTCTCGCCGAGGTAACAACGGAGAGAGCCATCTTCTCCGAGGTTGGGTACTGCGTTTCTGGTTCCGTCATGCGTTTGCTGATGTAGAAAATGGGCTTCTGCTCTCCTCGATCTTCGCGGATGAGAACGCTACTGACTGCCGAGGAAGTGACGGCGATATACAAGGACAGGGCATCACCGGACTCTGGCTTTGACAGAACCGGAGGCGTCGTGAGATAGTGCTTCAATTGATTGAACGCTTCTTCGCATTTTTCGTCCCAGGTGAATCTTTTATTTCCGCGTAAGAGTTCATAGAAAGGGAGGCACTTATCAGTTGATCGCGAGATGAATCTGTTGACGGCCGAGATTCTCCCTGTCAAGCATTGGACTTCTTGGTTGTTCCTTGGGCTCGGGAGGACGAGGATTGTCGTTATTTGCTTGGGGTTCGCTTCGATGCCTCATTGGGTAACAATGTAGCCCAAGAATTTGCCTGAGGTGACTCCGAAGGTGCACTTCGCCGGGTTGAGTTTCATCCCAAACTCGTTCAACATTCTGAAGCAGTCTCTCAAATGGTCGAGGTGGTTTTTGGCGTGGAGTGACTTGACCAGCATGTCATCGATGTAAACCTCCATAGTGTCGCCGAGTTTCTCTGCGAACATTTGATTAACCAAACGTTGGTAGGTCGCGCCTGCGTTCTTCAAGCCGAAGGGCATGAATTTATAGCAATAAGTCCCCCTGTCCGTTATGAAGGCCGTCTTCTCGCGGTCATCGGGATGCATTAGGATTTGATTGTACCCTGAGAAGGCGTTCATGAATGTTAACAGTTTGTTACCGGCTGTCGACTCTACCAAACGATCGATGTGAGGAAGCGGGTAGCTGTCCTTGGGACAAGCTTTGTTTAGATCAGTGAAGTCGACACAGATGCGCCACTTACCATTTTTCTTCTTTACTACCACAGGATTCGCCAACCATTCTGGATACAGGACCTCGGCAATGAAGCCTGCCTCGAGCAGTCTGTCGACTTCTTCATTCACAGCTTTAGACCGCTCAGGTCCGAACTTCCGTCTTTTCTGCCGAATAGGTTTGAACGTAGGGTCGACGTTCAACTCGTGGGACGCTACGACGGGGTCTATCCCCTTCATATCTGAAGTTGTCCATGCAAAAGTCGAATCGTTTGCTTTGAGGAAGGAGATGACCTGTGATTGCATCTCGTCGCAGAGGAAGGCTCCAACGCGTATGACTTTCGTCGGATCGGCTTCATCAATGCGGACTTCCCGGATTTCTTCCTTCTGGAGATAGACCTTATGAATTGGTTTGGCGACTGAGTTGACGAGAGAAACCGACAGTTGTAATTTGACTGCGGCGATAAGCAGCTCCCTCGCAGCCCGTTGGTTTCCACGGATCGTCTGTGTTGCTCCGTCTTTCTCGGGAAACTTTACACACTGTTGATAAGTAGAGGGAATGGCCTTCAAGGAGTGTAACCAAGGGGTGCCAAGGATAGCATTGTAAGGCGCCTTAGCCCTGATAATAGCGAACTTAACGGTCCGGGTTATGTCTCCTGCGTAAACCAGGAGACGAATTGTTCCGATCATTTGTTCCGAGGAACCGTTGAACCCCGTGAGAGTACGTGAAGAGGGCTTCATGTCGCGTAGGTCGGTCCCTTGTCAAGCGTATCTCGAAAGATAAGATCGACTGAGCTGCCAGTGTCTACGAGAACTTTCATGACCTGGCATTCGCCAATTCCAATATCAATGAGGAGTGGATCATTATGCGGCATGCTGATGCGGCGAGTATCGACTGCTGAGAAGGAGATCTAATGGTCAGCTTCGACTTGTGTAGGACACTTCTGAGCGGTGACGGCTTGTTGCATGTAATCTTTAACTACTCCTACCGAGTCTCCGCCAGGAGGTAAGTCACCCATTATCACGTTGAAGTGTGGGGTATTTGTAGCCTTCATCAACTCCAGTTGCGCCTGTCGCTTCGCTTCGAGGCACGGTCGTAAATCACGTTTTTTGGACTGACTAAGCTTCATGTGTAGGTCTTCAGCTTTAGAATTGATCTGCTCGCGTAAGTCTGTAGGTTGAGGTTGGAGGCTTGGAGAAACTACGGTGTGGGCAGTCTTTCTCGCTTTCGACTCATTGAGGGTCGACCTGAGATCCGTTTCGCTTACAGATACCTTTGCGGCCTTCCGTTTTAGCAAGGCGCGTAGATCCTTAGAGTCCGTGTTTCTCCCCAACTTTTCACGTAAATCTTGTGCTATCGACGGAATTTTGTCATCCGAGGAGTCGTCATGTCGAGAGAGAATTACTTCTACTCGCCGTCGGTTTTTAGGTGGTTCTTCGTGAGTTGACTCACTCTCGAGATTGAGGTTGTTCACTAGGGCTCTCTCAGGGCTAGCTCGCTCTTCTTTCGGAGGAGCCCTGGCTTGAGACTTCTGAGTTTTCTTCTCTTTGTTTTTTCTCCAGCTCTTACTGTTCCTCGGCTTCTGTGGAGGCGGTTCTATCTCTTTTTTGCCACTTTTGATCGACTTGCGGAAAGGTCCGTAAAGGACTTTACAATCCTTCGTGTCGTGTGACTTGACCTCGTGATACGTACACAACTTGCTTGGTTCCGCAGCATTTGAGCTCGTTGCTTCGGGAGAACTGGATTTCTGTTGCGCGGTGTCTCGGTCCCAATGATTACATCCCTTCTCTCGCACGACAACTGCAGAACCTGAGGGCTCCTCTTCGTCCACTACGTTCATGTAACCCCTCTTCTGGTTGGTTTTGATGCCCGTAGAATTTTGACGCGGCTCCTGACGAGTGTCGTTCATCCGGGCGAGCGCTTGTTTTCCTCCCGCTTCTTTCGCCGCCTTCGCCCTGGTGTCTCCCTCCATACGGATAAAGTTGTTGGATCGAGCGATAGCGTCTGGCACGGATCTCGTCCGGTGTCGATAAAGGTCGGCTAAAAATGGCGATTTGATATGGAGGGTGTTCATTAATGATTCCACAGCTATGTGGTCTGGTACGTCGACTTTTGAGACAACGGATTTAAACTTCTCTATGAAATCTCTGAGGCTTTGCCCATTGGCGTGATTGAGGTTCCAGAGATCCGTAGCGGTGGCTTCATGGCGAGTAAACATGATATAGTTCTTGAGGAAAGCCGTCGAGAGGTTGTGAAAACTGTTGACGAAGTTTTCTTGAAGGCTGGTGAACCAGTTGAGAGCGATTCCTTCTAGGGTTTCGACGAAAAGCTGACAAAAGTCGGCGTCTTTTTCTTCCTCAGAGAGATTTGCGCGTCGCATTGCGATGTTGAAGGACGTGACATGGGCAGAAGGGTCGGAAACGCTGTCGAAGGTCGGAAGATGGAGCTTGTCCATCTTTCGGAGTCAGACCCCCGTTATTTTTTCTGTAAACGGCGTCCGGAGAGATTCTGCGAGGACACACTCGATCTGAGGAGCGGACGTAGTCACGTTGTGGACCTTAGAGTTTATATCGAGCACTGACTGTTTTAACGCGGCGAGCTCGTTTATGGTCTGCACGTCGAGGCCTCCAGGGGTTTGAGCCGTATCGTCGTCGTTGACATCTTGGTCTTCAGCGTGCGCCGGCGTCGCGCTGGTTGCTCCCTCTGTACTAAACAGATGTCTTCGGTACTGCGCCGTTGAGGCTTCCACGTTCGCAGCGAGAGGAGCTAAGATTTTTGCGAGCGCCGCGATTTGGTCGGTCGCCGCGATTTGGTCGGTCGCCGCCTTCTGGGTTGCGTCCTGTTGTGCAAGGCGCGCCATGATGGTCTCTATGGAAGCGGGTGGTAACGGCGCTGGTGTTGCAGGAAAAGACGCAGGCGTCGTTTCGGGAGCTTCACGCTTTTCTCCACAGGAAGAGCCGTCATTGCTCGTCGCCATCTTGTCAACATTAATTTGCTAACGGCCCCACGGTGGGAGCCAACTGTTTGAACGAGAAACGGTACTGAACGAGAGAACGTTCGGCTTTAAATGTGGGTTTAGCAAAGACGTCTTATTGATGGTCAGAAAAGCGTTCCGTTGGTTACAAGGAAATGGAATGTGTAAAAGAAAATTGACCGGAGCTCGAAGAGCTTTGCCGGAAAGATACAATACGGCGAGATAACGTTGGTAAAACCCTAATCTAGCCGCCCAGTATGTATGAGTATTTTCGGATCCTTTCTACGTTGCACCCCTCCTCTCTTTTATAGTCGACTTGGTGTTTCTTTGTGACCTAGCTCGCGTCGTCTTCATGGGCTTTTAACTCGCTTGGCCGTAAAGCCCACGTTGCTTCGCGGACCCGTTTAGCCAGACTCATTTAGTCGAAATGCAACTGACAGAAAGTTCCCTCGCGCCGCGCCGAGAGACCAGCGCCCCGAGCCGCCGCGTCGAACCGTTGTTACGCCTTGTTCGGGCCGGGCCGTCCGTTCTCCAGTCCTTGAGGGATGGTCAAATCCATCCTCTACATGTGTGTGTGTGTGTGTGTGTGTGAATCAATGTGAGGGTTGGTGGAGAGAGCATGTTGGTTGAAAAACATTGCATCTTTTGTAGAGACATAAGAGTATTTATAGGCCTAGAGAAGCTAGAGTATAATAAGAGAGTGTGTTCATGCTATTTGCTATGTTTCTTTAGGATGTCAAGTTGAGTGCTACGAAGTGTTTCTTTCGGCTATGAGCACCCACCTTCAAACCTCTTCTCCTATGAGTTCTTGAAAGTTCACTTGAGGACAAGTAAAGAACACGTTTGGGGGAGTTGATATCTTGCATATTTACATGTTTTTAATAATACATTCTTGTATATTTTGATCATGTAGAATAGATTTAGGCATCTTTAGGATCAATTTTGCATTCATAAGTCTTTATTAGGTGTTGGTGTGTCCTATGGAGTTCTTGGAGGTGTTTTGAGGCATTGTGGTTCGAAAATAAGTGAAGAATGGTGTTTGGTCGAAGCTGGGCTGTGGGAGTGGGTTTAGTACAGCGGCCTGGAGAGCCCGCTGGTTACAGGACGAGGTAGAGCGGCTGGTCGGAGCGACGTCCCACACCCGTCCGCAGATACATCGTCCAACTTGACCAGCCTGGCGCGACCACCCAGAGCGCCCTGATCACCCTGCGCTGAGGACTGGAGCGGGCGACCTCAGCGACCTCTCGACCTCACTCGCACGACCTTCTTCTCTCGACCAAGTTGGAGCGGTCTGCTGGAGCGGCCTGTCGCCCACATTCACCTACCCGCTCCGTGTCTTTACTTGGTCGATTTTAATGTTTTTATGGGCTTTCTTAGACTTATTTATGAAGCCCATTAGGGTTTTAAGGATCATATAAATACTTTGTAGATCCCAAAGTTGGGACTTATCTTCTTTTCTCTCTAAGAACACATAAACCTCTTTAAAGAAAATTTGGATCTTGAATCATTTTCCATCTATATTGTTTGTGTTTGTGTGATTATCTTGCTCTCTAATCATGTTTAACCTTGAATCATCCATGGTTTTGGGGTTATTCATGTCGATTAGTGAGTAGACTAATCTTGGATTCATGGGCTAGGGTGATTAAGGGTGGTTAGAGAAGATCTAAGGTGTTTAGTGTTAGATTTACTTGTTTACATGCTTGTTGAGGGTTCTCAATGCTATTTTAGTCTTGATCATACTAACATAGATCTCTAGGCATTTCCTGCCCACAACGTGTATGATGAAATGCCTGAACCAACTCTTCAATGCTTTTAGCTTGCTTTACCTAAGAGATTAGTTGCTAAAGGAGTTAAGATTGCTATTAGACTTGTTCTCCATGTTTGCTTTAGTAACATTCAACCTAAGAGATTAGATGCTTGAGTTGCTTTACCAAAAGAACACTCATCTAGAGATAGAGCTTGTTTAACTTAGTGTCTATGCATCAGGAAAGTGTTTGATTGATAGCTTGCCACTTCTAGATTGGATCTGCATCACCCAAGATTAAAATGCCTAGCCCCATGAGTCCTCTTGATTCATATTGAGAAAGAAAGATCATTACTTTATTGCATTAGCTTATTAGTTCTTAGTTCATATCATCTTTAAAACCGGATTGCACTTAGCTTAAGCATGAACTTGCATTCCCTTTGCTTTAGAATCACCAAGGATTGGTTCGACAATCTTTTATACTACAACATTTGATTAGGAGCCTTGAAAACTCCTAACATCATAAATCTCAGAAAAGAACTCGATGATGAAAGAAAGAAGGAGGCAAATACCTCAGATCTGAAGAAGAAGAATGAACGGCTTGTTGTCCAAATTGAAGTACTAGAGAAACAAGTGAAAAACGAGAAGGCCCGATCGTCTGACTTAAATGCCAAGCTGGAACATCATTACAAGACTGTCAGGATGCTCGCTGGATCAAAGGAACTTGATAAAATCTTGAGTCTGGGAAGACAGGATCAGACTCCTCGAGGTCTAGGATACACTGGGTATGGAAAGAGTGATACAGGACCCATCAAATTTGTTCCAAGCTCCAACTCTGAGGAAAGAACAACAAGTGAAGGTACTACCTCAAAGACTGTTGCTGAGAAAGTTAAGGATCTCCAGAAGGTGCTAGAGACTCAGCAGGAGAGAGGATGTTACTACTGTGGAAAACCGGGTCACATCAAGAAGAAATGCTATCACTATCGGGAGAAAGTAAATCAGTTGCTGAGACAAGGAAAGTACTGGAGGAATGGCTCTCGAAATCAAGTCTGGATCAGGAAATCTGATTTAGGACATACAACAGTGAAACCTACTCAACGACCTATCCATAGAGGTCTGAGATGCACCATGGCACTTGTATCAGAAGCAGTGGCATTGGTGTCCAAAGATGAAAATCCATGGTACTTTGACAGTGGATGTTCTCGCCATATGACAGGAGTACACAAGAATCTCAGATACATAAAGCCATTGAAAGGAGGAAGAGTCACATTTAGAGATGGAAGCCAAGGAGCGATCAAAGGCAAAGGAAAGACAGTTGAAATCAGACCGCTTCTGAAGGATGTGTTCTTAGTCAAGGGACTAAAAGCAAACCTAATCAGCATCAGTCAACTATGTGACGAAGGGTTGATGGTTCAATTCACAAGCAGAGATTGCAAAGCTGTGAATGTGGAGAACAAAGTCATGCTACATGGAGTACGATCTACTAACAATTGCGATGTATGACAGAGTGTACAGGAGTACTTTGTTGCACATAATGAAACAAGTCTGTGGCATCAAAGACTTGGTCACATGAATATGATGCATATGACTAACATCATCAAGAAAGGTGCAGTCAGAGGCATTCCTCACCTGGAGGAAACGGAGAAGACAATATGCGGACCGTGCAATCAAGGAAAGCAGGTCAAAGTCCAACACAAGATGATTCAAGATATTCAGTCAAAGGATATGCTTGAAATGATACACATGGATCTCATGGGTCCTATGCAGACAGAGAGCATAGCAGGGAAGAGGTATGTTCTAGTTCTGGTTGATGATTACTCAAGGTTCACATGGGTCAGATTCATTCGTGAAAAGTCTAATACACTGGAAAGCTTCAAGATCAGGGTTCTTCAAGTTACAAATGGGAAGAGAAGACTAAAGCAAATTCGTAGTGATCATGGGGGAGAATTCCAGAATGAAGCCATGAGTAACTTCTGTGGACAACACGAAATAGTTCAGAAATTTGCTGCACCCAGAACTCCTCAATAAAATGGAGTGGTTGTAAGGAAGAATCGCACGCTTCAGGAGATGGCGAGAGCTATGATGCATGGTAACAATGTGAAGCAGAGGTTCTTGGCAGAGGCTATTAGCACCGCATGCTACATCATAAACTGGGTATATGTCAAGAGAGGAACTGTCAAGACTCCGTATGAACTATGGAAAGGTAAAACACCAAACCTCAGCTACTTTCACGTTTTTGGGTGCAAGTGTTACATTTTGAACGACAAAGAGCATCTTGGCAAGTTTGATGCAAGAAGCGATGAAGGCATGTTTTTGGGGTACTCAGTGAACAGCTCAGCATTCAGAGTCTACAACTTGAGGTCCCTGATGATCATGGAGTCAGTAAATGTCGTGTTCGATGATGTCACAGCAGTTCAATGGGAAAACGATGAGGAACAAAAGACGGATACACCATCGGATGCATCAAATGATCCATCAACTGAATCAACGAATGACACATCACCACCTTCAGAGTTGACTTAGGAGATGAGTACTCCAAATTTTCACAGAAATCACTCATCAAGTGATGTTATTGGCAAAGTGAATGAAGGAAGAAGAACAAGAGGTGTGAAGATCAACTTCAGAGAAATGGTGCAGTCTGCATGTTTTGTCTCAAATATTGAGCCGAAAGACCACACCGAAGCACTCTCAGATGAGTTCTGGATCCAAGCCATGCAGGAGAAACTAGAACAGTTCATCAGAAATGATGTATGAGAGTTGGTGAAGAAGCCAGCTAATGGTCGCATAGTTGGGACTAAGTGGATCTTCAAGAACAAGATTGATGAGAATGGAATTGTGGTCAGAAACAAAGCAAGATTGGTGGCCCAGGCGTATTCGCAAATCGAGGGAGTTGATTTTGAAGAAACATTAGCTCCAGTGGCTAGATTGGAATCTATCAGACTGTTCATTGGTATGGCTTGTATCATGAACTTCACAGTGTACCAAATGGATGTTAAGAGTGCATTTCTAAATGGGGTACTGTCTGAGGAAGTATATGTGCATCAGCCTAAGGGTTTTGAAGATGCAACTAATCCTGAGTATGTGTACAAACTCAACAAAGCCTTATACGGATTGAAGCAAGCACCTCGAGCATGGTATGAAAGGCTGACAAACTTTCTGGTTGACAAAGGCTACATCAGAGGAAGTGTTGACAAAACACTGTTTGTGCTGAAGAATAAAACAGGGATGCTGGTGGTTCAGATCTATGTTGACGACATCATCTTTGGAGGAACATCTAAACAACTTGTAAATGCTTTCACTCGAGACATGACTAAAGAGTTTGAAATGAGCATGGTGGCGGAGTTGAAATATTTCCTCAGGTTGCAAATTCAGCAGACAGAGGAAGGTGTTTTCATCTCGCAAAGTACCTATGCAAAGGCACTACTGAAAAGGTTTCAACTGGATCACTACAAGGAGGCAAAAACTCTGATGAGCTCTACCAACAAAAGCTGCAAATATGAGGAGGGTGAACCAGTGGACACGAAGCTGTACAGAGGAATGATCGGGAGCTTACTTTACCTTACGGCTAGTCGACCAGATCTATGTCTAAGTGTGGGGATATGTGCTAGGTATCAAGCAAAACCAAAGAAGTCTCATTTGGAGGCAACTAAGAGAATCATTCGATATGTCAAAGGCACAATTAACCTTGGGATCTACTACTCAAAGGGATTGAATGGAAATCTTGTTGGATACTGTGATGCAGACTGGGCTGGAAGTGTAGACGACCGAAAGAGTACCAGTGGGGGATGTTTATTTCTCGGAAACAACCTGGTTGCATGGCTGAGCAAGACGCAGAACTCTGTATCATTGTCTATAGCAGAGGCAGAATACATTGCTATGGGGAGTTACTGCACGCAGCGGATGGGGATGAAGCAAATGTCTGCTGACTATGGCATGGATACTGGATCATTCCTGGTCTACTGTGACAACAAGAATGCAATAGACATATCAAAGAACCCGGTGCAACACTCAAGGACCAAGCACATTGACATTCGACATCACTTCATCAGGGAACTAGTCGATGAACAACAGGTAGTGATTCAACACATTGTCAAAGAATTACAACTAGCTGATCTTTTCACTAAACCTCTAGATCTTAACCGTTTTGTTACTCTTCGAAACTCCATTGGGGTTTTTGAGATGTAACAAGTTTGTATAAGTGTACAGGGGATGACAGAAGGGATGATGCAGAGGCACCCAAAGCTCAGATTTTGTCTTACATCAGAAGCGAGTAGTAGAAAAAAGCTGCCAAATATGTTGTCATGATCTCAAAAAGTACAGGTTTTGCATCGAGAGAGCAATCAAGTAATAAGGGTAAGAAGATATTTTGTGTTTCCCATCATCAAAAAGGGAGCACAAGAGAACTCTTAGAAAAGAAAAGAAAAAAAGAAAAGAAAAGGAAATGAAAAGAAAAGAAAAAGAAAAAGAAAAAGAAGAAAAGAAGTAACAACCCCCAGCTCTCTCATGACGAATAAAGGTTGAAAACTGAGTCAGGACATGATAAATGCATATTTGTGTGAAAGCTAGACATGAAATAAGTCTGATGATCAGATGATGATCTAGTAGAGCAGAAGGGTGCATCTGTAGTAGAAGCTACGTCAGCCTCTGGATCACTCGACGAACAGTTGTCAACGGGAAAAGGTAAAACATAAATCTTTCTGTAATTAAATAATTGATAATTAACATGTGTGACACGTGTTCTCTCATTGCTTGCATGTTTGATGAACTAAATGTTCTTTCGTCTAAGTGGTTGTGTCAGAAAAAGTCAGTGAGTAAATGCTACTAGTCTATGTCATCAAGTGTCACAGTGGAACAGTGAAGATTCGGCCCAATCAAGTCTTGAGTGGACAATACGTGTCGACATCAGAGAAAAGGAAAGAGAGATCGTGTGAGACTAAATGGAAGATTTCAATTTTTGAAATTTGAAAAACTTCCATTTTAGAGAGAGTGGGAGATATAGCGAATATCTAGGAGATCATGGGGTAATGCACCAAAAAGGAGATGATTACCCCTTGATAAACCCTAGACGCTAACATATATCTCTCACAATTCTCTTTGCTCTCAAAGCTCAAAAGAAAGAAAACTCTCTCTCTACCAAGAAACCATGTCGATGAACAGAAACTCTTCTTCTGCCGGTGAAACCTCGAACCCACCGCCGTTGGGTCTCTTGGATTACTCCGATGATGAGGAGCAAACGACGCCACAACAAAGCCAGACGTCTCAACCCATGTCCGAAGATCTTCATACCGCAGCCGAACAACTGGATTCTGAGTCAGATGCCGAGTCAGAACCAGTGGGATCCACAAGGAAGAAGAAGAAGAACGTGAAGGAGGGAAGAAGCAAACAATCCTCCGAAGCAATTCCAGAGGAAACTGATGCAACTAAAGCTCGCAAGGAAAATCGAGAAAAAGCGATCGAAGTCTCTTCGGGTGAATCTGAGGAAGAAGATGACTCGGAGAACACTGACTCAGACGAAGTTGAGGAAGTTGATGTTGAAGACGTGGAACCATCAATCAGTGTTAAGGAGAAAGAGACAAAGAGAAAAGCTCCATAATCAGCAACCGAGAGCAATCCTGTGAGAAAATCGACCAGGAAAACCTCTGCCTCAGAAATCAAATCACAGACGAAGGACAAAATGACTCCAGCTGCAGCACCATCTGAGAAAATCAAGAGAGGATTGACTAGTGCAGAGCGTCTTGCAGAACAAAGGTATGCGAGTTTTGCCTCTAGAGAGATCATTCCAGAACGTTCGGTGGATCTAAACTCAGAAGATAGATGGGGCTATCTGAGTATAATCAAGAAAGGAAAACTTGAGAAGACTGTCACAGGTCTAGGAGGCTACATTCCAGATCGTGAAGGAATTCTATGCAGCCTTGCCTGGTGAGATGACCAGAGGACCAGAAGTCATAGTGACAGTACGAGGGCAGAAGTATGAATTTTCTCCGGCGATGATTGATCAATACTTCTATGTGTCACCGCTTGAAGGAGAGGAGGTAAAGGTAGAGGCAACCATGGATGAAGTCAATAGTGACGAGCTTGCTGACTTCCTGACCGAGGGAACACAGGAGATGAAGAACCTCACGACAAGCTCCTTGTCTCCGTGTAAAGCTGCGCTGCTGGTTCTTGCAGCATACAATTGGGTACCTTCGTCTAACAAGAATGTTGTGTCCATCGATCGTACAAAACTCGTCTATAAGATGTTTCATGGAGTCCGTGTTGACATCGGAGTGATGGTCTACAATCAAGTTCTTAACCTCTGAGTCATTCATAAAGAGGGAGAAAAGAAGGACACGAGGTGGTTGATATTTCCACGTACCATCTATAGTGTGCTTCAGATGCAGCACATGGTGCAGCGAAAACCAAGAGAGAAACTTGTGCATGTGATTCCATACAAGAAGGACCCTCGTCTGGGAGAAGAATACCTCAAGAATCAACCGGAAGCAAGAGAAGCTGCAAAGAAGGCTCAGAGGCAGACAAAGAAGAAAAGGAATTCTGCTATCAATATCAACTGCATCACCTCCCTTTGGACCACCTCCGAGCACTCCTCGTCCCAAGAGGACTGATTCATCTGGTTATGTGCCAAGACAGTCTCCGCAGTCTGCTGAGAAGTTCCAGATCTTTCATCTTGGAACCATTGCAGCCCCAGGACAACCGATCGATGCTGACGAGGCAAAGCGGGCTCTGGATACGGCGTCAGCAGCAATTCAACAGCTTGCAACTGCGATGCAGACTCTGATGAGCATCGTAGGACAGATTGCAAGCATGTTGTACCCAGGTAAGTCTTTTATCTGGTTCTTTATTTGTTCTGATCTTTGTGAGTTTTAACTCTGTATGCTCTCAAGCAGGGGGAGAAAAAGAGGGTGACGATCTGCAGCAGCAGGATGACCAGGAGAACTAGCTTATGGGCGAGAAAATTTTAGTTTTCTCGGGTTTTTTTTAATTATGGGGGAGTGAGAGATAAAACAATATTGCTGGTTTTTGGTTTTGGTGTTATGTTTATCTATAACTCTTGAACTCGCATGTTTTGAACTTCCATTTCGTTTTTAATGCACGTATTATTCAGGATATATGTGTTCGAATGTGTGTGGTTGTTTGAGTGGATCTGTGCAGGTACTTGAGAGGCATCCAAAGCTAAAAGGGGGATACTGTAGACGCAAAGATCAGATGGACGTTCTGATACAGACAAAAGTACAGCAGCGAATGAAGCAGAGTTTGCAACAGAGAAGTGTATGTGCGGATGAACAAGTCAAGATGAAGATTGCAACTTGAAGAATGGATTGCGGACCAAGGCGAAGTTAGTGCGAAGACATCTTGGGGAGCAAGCTTGAAGAGATTGACCTTGGAGAAGGGATATCTCACGATTGGAAGTCCTTAAAGACTTTGGAGAGGTTTTTAGGGAACCTACCTTATTTGGGTAGATAATGAATATTGGGTAGATATGCGTGGATAGCCGACTTGGTTGTATTGTATATATAGTCATACTCGACCTGTGGATTAGGGTTGTCGAGAAAATTGTATTGTTAGCATAAGAGTGGAGTTCACTAAGCTTGTAAGCGAGTGAATAACACTAAGGGCTAAGTGGTAGAGGTTCTAGAGATCTTGTATTCGATCTTAAGACGTGTGAGGTTAGGGGGACAAGTCAAGAAGGGTCTTGATCTTGTCGGGATTCTGTTTAAAGAGAGACTTGTAAGTTCGCTTTAAAAGAATACTAGTAATAACATATATCTTTGTAGAGATATTCTCTGGTGTACTCTGTGCTTTACTTTGTGTGTTAGTTCTTGCATTTACGGATCTTAGTTATATAATTTTGATTAAAATTTTATTATATTTTTCTTGCATTTTCCTTATGTTCTGCCAAATTTCCTAAACATGTAAATCTTTCTTACAATCAAATTAAATTCTGAAGGTTTATAATTTTTTGTCTTATTTAAATGCAGAATTCAGTTGATTTTTTTCCTTAAAATGCAGTTTTATTGTAGAATGGGAATATATGTTCCATTCCCATTCCAAATAATATAATAAAATTTTCAAATAAATGGTTTTTTATGAAAGAATAGTCACAAATATGGAAATACATCAATTGTTAAAAGATCGTTACCATGACCAATTCTTTTACAAATGCAGCATTTTACTTAGTTCCAAAAATTTCTTAAGAACGTTTTTATTTTAAGATGATTTCATACAAAAGAAAAAAAAAATATGGGTTTTACAAAAAACCGTGGTGACAGTCGCTTTTACAGTAATGTTATCATGCTAGCCAATCTCAACGATTTGGACTCAAGTTTGTTTGAATGGTAATTTATATATTTTCAGTTAGCATTTATCGTTTCTAAAACCATAGATAAACATGTAAAGAATTTAGTTAAATTTATATGCGTTTGTGTAGGAGCAAAAAATCACTAGCAGATCTCTTTTGTATGAATGGTTATTGGTACAATTTTTTATTGACTGATAGAAAGTTTATGTTTTGTGTGCAAATACAGATTATTTTCTTATGTTAAGAATATTTTTAAACTTTCATTATAAATGGTAACATACAAATCAATTTAGAATCATAAATTTTGTAGTCAAAATTTTCAATAAAATATAATGTTAAAAAGTTCTAAATTATAAATCAAAATGAAATCTTATACGTATAGTAACAAATTTAATCAAAAGTATATACAATTGGAAAATGAATGCGCTTAACATTAAAGTAAAATCGAAAAAAAAATCAGCCTTTCTAAAAATAGAGTTGAAAATAAACTTTAATGAAATGTAGAAAAATAAGACAAGGGCAAGACATAAAATGCGAATACTAAAGATTAAAAATTGACAGTTGTTGACTTTTTAGAACACAGAGAAACTATTGAACTGAGAATTCAGACAACAATTTCAATTTTGGTGAGAATTGTTTTGATTTGTATCTTTTCAATGAAAATGAAAGAACTAGGTAGATACACATACCATTCAGATCACAGCCGAGACATAATTTATTTAAAAAAATAACATCACAAACATCAATTGTCTTGTGTTAACTGTTGCCACAGTTTTGATTTTGTATCGGATTTTTACTTAAGACCGAGATATAGATTATAAAAAGTAACAAAAGAAATTGCTCTCTGAACCGCTGTCGAATATGTAGGTCTAGGTTCAGGAACCCCGAAGTAGAATTGTTTCTCACAAGCTTTCCTGTGGGACTACTTAATCGAGTATGAATCCTAGTGGTCAGCTTGCACATGGAAGTCTTTTACTGGAAGGGTATAGTATTCCTCGACGATTTTGACGTTCTAGGCATATCTTATGAAACCTTTCCAAGCATATTCCTCGGTACCCATATGGGTTATTATACCATTGTTGTGTGTTTGGATAGGGTCGTGAATATCTCAGCCGGCCAATACCCGACTGCCTTGACATTGATGACGCCCATAGCCACCCACCAGTTACCAGAAATCAAGATCCTGTAACATTTTTTCGGTTTTGTTAGCCGCCTTATTAAAAAGTATAACAAATGTAACAAAAAGTATATAGTTTATAATATTAATGAAACATTAAGAATTACTACATAATTTTCTTTTTCTAGTTGCCATATTTCACATGTTACTTTTTCCAATTTACCAACTGCCTGTGAATTTTGATATTAGCTAATATATTTATAATATTACACAAAGAAATGAATATTGCTTAACCTTCCAAATTTAGATGGTTATACCTCCTCCATAGGTAGATGTGCGGCTAATAGCAGCCTCCAGATTGATTGTGCTACTCGTCTGTACAAACCCCGGGAAATGGAGGATGTAGCATTTTGTGAAATGCATCTCTCTGCAATTTTATTTTGTAAAAATTAACAAATATAATCTATTATTTGTTTCCTTGTTCTAAAGAAAAAAAAGTTAGTAAAATTTAAAGATAAAAATGATCTTTCATTCAATCAGATTTGTAGTCTGTGGATAATTTTTACCAAAACATAAATCTTTGCATTTAGTTATACTTCCATGAAAAAGGTATTAATTTATCTAATTGATAAGTTATGAGATCAAAAGTTATTTTAATGTTTAGATCAAATTTAATAATCCTTCAATATTAAAATAACATATGTTTCAGTTTTACTGACATTTAAACACTTACATTATATAAAAGGAAACGATCGAGTCACCTAACTAGTTAATTAGTACTTAATATCGATAGGTTGTTCCGAAAATACACTATATCCGCCATAATTATTCCTTTTGGTTAAATATATCAGCAATAATTAACTATCAATTATCAAATAAATGTTCCTGGCAATAAAAATACCTTTTATAAGGTTTAGAAATATTTATAGATGTTGTTTTCAAAATATATATATTTATAGACGTATCCACAAGGTTCTTATATTGTATGTATTTTCTCTTATATATGTGCCAATGTACGAAGAGATATATATTTCCGACATTCTTTCAAATTTTATCCTAATGATATAATTTTTCTTAAATTTTTCTTATATTTTGCATACCTTTTTCTTATGTTTTACTGAATTTCTAAACATGTAAATGTTTACTATAATCGAATTAAATTCAAAAAATTATTTACCTTTATTGAAATGCAAAAATATGTTGAAAAATCAATTCCTAGAAGATGCAGTTTTCTTGTAGAACTGGAACATATGTTCCATTCTTAATAATTACATGTAAAATTCCTAACATATGTTACATGTAACATTTTAAACAAATATCAGTGACTTTTTTTACCACGAGTATTTAGTCACAAATATGGAAATATCAATGACTATATTTATTTTAATGTCTAAATATATATAAATTCTTTAAATATTGGTTCTGTTTGCTTTATATAAGATTAAATTAATCTGAGAAAAATCAATCTATTGAATATTCTAATAAAACAATCTGCCAATCGCTCAACTTATGTATTTTGTGATTAAACCTGAATAAAATAAAAATTTGGAAATCTAAATTAACTGTTTTTTTTCACTTTTTAATAGATTGTGGTTAAAATTTCAAACATTTAACTATTTACAAAATTTTGACTTGATTAATAAAATCTTAATTATGTATTTGTTAAGGCTCATTTCTAATTTATTTTGACAAAAATATATGTATATAAGTTTTCTAATTTTATATCTATAGATATATTAATATATGTGCAAATATATTATTAACTAGTCTAGTTTTATTAATCTCAATGATGATATATGAGCTACTACCATATTTTAGAAAACTTATGAAAAATATAAACTTATATAAATGAAATTGTCCATGTCACAATTAGCTTAATAAAAAAAGTCATATTTTTCGGAAGTCATGTCATCTTTTTGTTAGAAAGAATGTAATGATGATATGTAAGCAATTTTTGATAAAAAAAAACTTTAAACATACAGTTTAGAGGATTATAAAACTTACCAAAGATATAAATTTACATAAATGAAATTTTCCATTTTACAATTAGTTTGATTTAATGTCATATTTTTTAGAAGTCATGTCATCTTTTGTGAAAATGAATGTACTGATGACATGTAAGATATTTTTTAAAGTTACATTACAAATAATGTTTAGGGAATTTGTTTTATATAAGATACATTAAACTGAGAAAAATAAATCTGTTAATTAATCTAATAAATTAACCGTCAATCGCTCAACTTAGATAATCTATCACGATTAACTTAAATAAATCGATAATTGGGAAACATGAATTAACTGTTTATTTACATCATTTAATAGGTTTTGTTTAAACTAGTTACAAAAAATTTACTTGATTAACAGTATCTTAATTTTGTATTTGTTAAAACACACTTCTAATTAATTTTGAAAAATATATGTATACTAATTTTCTAAATTTAATATATGGAAATATTGCTTTTTTGTCATCAACTTAAAGAAAACAGACTCATACTGAATCTGTGAACCATATCGGTAACTCTGCATCCATGTGAATGACGAAAGACGGTTGTGTCATGATATTTCGTGCTAGACCATCCGCCTTCAAATTATGCGTTCGTGGTACATGAATGATCTCTGAGCTGAGAAACCTTTCTTGCAGTGTCTTGATATCTTCCAAATAACTTGCAAAAGCGGGTCATTCTTCTGGTTCTGAAACTATTTTTACCAATTGAGAACAATCCGTTGCAAACGTAACCCGAAATTGACGCATATTCCTCATACACTCCATTGCCCAAAGTGGAGCTTCCACCTCCGCGTGAAGAGGGAAAAGACTAGCTCTGATATTCCTTGCCCCCGTTAAACCATCAAAACCTTCCAATGTACTAAACCAACTTTGTTCTGAGAACCGATCATTATATTTCCAAGAACCATATGTAAAACACCAACGCCCTGGAATTTCTATATTGTAAATATATTATTAGTTTACTTTTATTAATGCTAATAATGATATAAGAGTTATTACTATATTTTAGAGAACTTACCAAAAATATAAGTTTATATAAATTAAATTGTCATATTTTGAAAAAATAGCTATGAGATGTCGTATTTTCAGAAACTATGTCATTTTTCTTTTGTGTAAATAAATTCAATAATGACATGTATGGAGTTTCTTGAAACATTACTTCATAAATAATGTTTAGGAGATTAACATAATACATGATTTTATAGCTGTTAGATTATCTTTTATCTACATAAGTTTATATTACTGAAATGTTATGCTTTGCATTCCTTTATTTTTTAATAAATTAAGTTTGTTTTACTTGAGTTTGTACTTCTAATAAATTTTATTCTTGTTACTATATTTTAAGCTAAATTTTAAGTTACAATATATAACTTAGTATTACGATCATATAATAGGATGAATGGTACATATGGATATAGTTATGGGAATAAAGAATAAAAAGTATGACAAAGTAGACATAATTTAGAGAACATAAATGAAAAACGTAAATGAAGTGAAAACCACATATGGATGGTCTAGTGGTTTACACGGATATGAAACTATGTATTGAATTTTGTTTAAATATTCTGAGAGAAGGTCCTTCCGTGTATTACACTTCCCTTTGGAGATTAGTCTGTGTTTTTCTATAAGTGTAGAATACTTCGAGTAAATGAAAAAAATGTAAATGAAAGAACCGAGATGCCCAGGCCTATTACAATACTTTTTACAGGTCCATAATTCTCCCATTGTTATGAAAAGAACTGGAAATTTATTGTATCGTGTGAATTTAAATAAGGGCAAAATTTATATCCATAGAAATTATAACACTAATAGAGAGAGTTTATTACAGGGAGAAGAGAAGTGTGAAGGATGATTTATAAACGATCGAATCGATCGTTTATATAGAAGTTAAAAAGTAGGATTCACTGTGCAAATAGTGCAGCGGGCCCCACATCTTTATATTTTCAACATTTGCGGTGGCTGCTTTCATAACACTCCCCCTTGGGGACCGGTGTCACTATCCATTCTCGCTTAACGTCTTTGTTGCCTCGTTAAAAACCTTTCTTGTAAACCCAATGGGAAAAACCATAGTAAGGTAAAAAGAGTACAACCACGTAAGCTCCCCCTCGAATAAGCAGTCATAGATCCTTCTGATGACGCATTCCAATGTTATGGATGTGTTTTCTGAATACCGAGGTAGGGAGTGATTTTGTGAAGAGGTCGGCTGCATTGTCGCATGATCGAACATATCTTACTTCAATCTCTTTATTCTTCTCGAGCTTTTGAGTGTATGAGAAGAACTTCGGAGGTATATGTTTGGTTCTATCGCTTTTAATATATCCTTCCTTCGTTTGAGCAACAAATGCCGCGTTATCTTCATATAGAATAGTTGGCTCCGTATTTTCGTCAATCCCGCTGCTTGAACAGATGTTTCAGCTTATTGATCTTAGCCATACACATTCTCTACTTGCTTCATGGAGTGCAATGATCTCAGCATGATTTGAAGAAGTAGCCACGAGCGTTTGTTTCTGAGAACGCCAAGATATAGCAGTGCCTCCGATCGTGAAAACGTATCCTGTTTGTGATCGGGCTTGGTGTGGATCTGAAAGATATCATGCATCTGCAAAACCAACCATTTGACCTTTTGAACTTTTAGGATAAAACAAGCCTAAATCAGTTGTTCCTTGAAGGTAACGAAAGACATGTTTAATTCCATTCCAATGT
The DNA here is from genome assembly GCF_020379485.1 of Brassica napus. Lineage (NCBI taxonomy): Eukaryota > Viridiplantae > Streptophyta > Magnoliopsida > Brassicales > Brassicaceae > Brassica > Brassica napus. Next base: position 42,906,141 of record NC_063445.1, read on the forward strand.
CTTCGCGTAGGAGACTAACTGATTCTCGCTAAAAGATTAATGGCAAAAGATATGTCAGGCTGAGTACAATTTGCAAGATACATAAGAGCTCCAATTGCACTTAAATATGGAGTTTCGGGACCAAGTATTTCTTCATTTTCCTCAGATAGTCGAAACGGATCATTTTCAACATTAAGTGATCTAACGACCATCGGAGTGCTAAGAGGAGTTGCTTTATCCATGTTAAAGCGTTTCAATACTCGTTTGGTATATGTAGACTGGTGCACAAATATACCCTTTTGAGAATGCTCAATTTGTAATCCTAGACAATATTTCTGCCCGAGATCTTTCATCTCAAATTCTCCTTTCAGATAGTTTGATGCCTTTTGGATTTCGTTTTGAGTTCCAATAATATTAAGATCATCAACGTACACCGCGATTATCAAAAATCCAGATGTTGTTTTCTTTATGAAAACACAAGGGCATATAGGATCATTCGTGTATCCTTCTTTTGTTAAGTGTTCGCTGAGACGATTATACCACATTCGTCCAAATTGTTTTAACCCATATAATGATCTTTGCAATTTTATTGCACATAACTCTTTAGGTTTGGAACTTAACGCTTCACGGGCTTTAGTCCAGGGTCGGGTCTGCCTAGATTTGTTATTGTCAGTAACTTTTCTTTGTTTTTTGTTTAACAAAAATATTGTTTCAGAAAAATAATGAAATCTAGAAACGAAAACAAAAGAAAGTTCATTATTTGATGCTTCCTTGGGTTATTTGACTCCGTTAATTCTTTTGATTATGTTTTCGTTTATATGTTTCATTATTTTTCTGAAACAATTTTTAAGTTTATTATTTTCTACAACTGACATTATAAATTGCTAATAACAAGAAAAATAATTTGTACTAAAATAGTAAACTATATATTAATTTACTTTGTATTTAATATTTCAAAGTTTATTTCTTTATGATATATTGATATGTGTGATATTGTAATACATATGTAAAATTAAATACTAATATCTATCTATCTATTTTATTTGTATAAAAGAGAGTTTCATCCCACCTCATGCTGCCACATCATCTGTTAGACTCACCACAGCTCGACACGTGTATCTCTCTAAATAAGTTTTTGTTTATGATAGTTTGGACTATGTTATTAAAATCAGATATAAGCCCATTATGCTTTAATCTATAAACACATCAACTTCATCTCTTCCACAAAAAAAGTCGCCGCTGCATCTTCGATCAACCTAGGTAACCGTCGTACCTTACAATCGATAATCCTCATTAAAGCTTTCTTTAACACCACCTACCCACGTCTCCACTATCCCTCATTTGATGGACCCTCTCTTTGCTCAAAAGCTCCAAATCTACACCTATAGATATAATTGAGGGTTTTAGGGGATTTTGGGATTTTATTAGAATCTTCTGTTATTCAATCAATGAATTTAAAAAAGTTTTTAAAATCAAGTTTTATTCAATATGTGATTTGTGTAAAGTCACTAAAACTCACTTACAATCTGTTCTTATTTAATTAACACTTTCTAAACATATATCAAATCCACTGTTATTTAATTGAAAACAATATTTAGTAATTAAAAATTTTGATACAGATTTTAGGAGACTTCGCATCTATTTTTAGTTAAAAACAACTCTTGTAAAATAACATCTCCATAAATATTATTTGAAGATACTTGAAAATAAATAAATTAATATATTATGAATACATATATGAACAACATACAGGCAGAGAGAGTCGAGACTTTGGTTGTAGTAGTGTGCTCTCCTTTTGCAATTCCTCCTCACCGAGCCACCGCTCTCTTCTCCGTATCACCCCAACTCCTCCTCACCGAGCCACCGCTCTCTTCTCCACATCACCCCCACCTCCTCCTCTCTCCTCACCAAGCCGCCACTCTCTATCCCTGCCGTTCAACGCGCCACCGACGAGCTCGTCAGCCTGGTTCCATCCTCTCACTGTATCCTCGTCGTCGGTTGTGGCTTCTCTTCACTCACGATGTATGATTATGGAGTCGCCGCAACTGATCTTGAAATGGTTATGAAAGAAGATGATCAAAACGCGTGTAATAGTCTCAGAAGCTTCAACGTGAAGTTGAACATGGAAGGAGTCGTATTGGAAAAAAGATCGATCTATTTTTGCTTAATGGATAGTGCATACTATGATTGATGCCAACGCACCATTACATGTTCAACGCCTCAGTCATATGTAAGAATCTATCCATATCTTTGCATGTATACCAAAACACATTTTACAATTGGCATTAAGAAAGATTCGTAAATGATATTTTTTTCCATTTTGGCTCTTAATTTCTAAAGAACATGACATCTTCCAACATGGTCAACTCTATTTATATAGTTACTTGGGTAGGTCCGCCCTACGGGCGGGAAATAAAAGAAAATAATATTTAGTGTATTCTTAATTTTTAAAAATTATTTTAAAATATATTTATTATTCAATTTTGTTATTTTTATTTCTATTTTTTAGTTTTTTTGTGATTTGAAGGATTAGTGTTTTTGTTAAACTCTATTTTTAAACTTTATTTTACTTTTGCGAAAAGAATAAAAAGTGAAAGATTACGTTAGTAAATATATAAACGTTTCTTACTTTCTTATGAGGTCTCAACCTTGGTGAACACATGGTTCAAACGAATTATTTTATTTGTTAAAAATTAATTTACAGTTTCAATTTATTGTTGTGTGTATTATTGAATGGATATAGGTTAATTTTTTCAAACCAAGTCTGTTAGTCAATTTCTTCACTTGCATAACCCAATTTGTTTTGGAATAATATCTTTTTAGTGAGTCTTGGATCATTCGCGGTGGCTCCATCTAATCTGAACGCTTTTAAACACTATCTTTTTGAGCTTTTTATTTGGTTTTATATTGTCATTGATCTTCTCTTTTTATCTGACATTCATTGCAATTTTGAGATCATAGTTTCCCCTTTCTTTAAAATTAATGATCTTTAAAGTAAAGATTTATACTTTTGTCAAAAAAGGAAACATTTATTCATTTCATCCTCAACTTGTTGAAATAAACCCAGAGTAAAGCCATCAACAAATATGAGGTGAAGCATGAACAAAAACAAATATAAAAGGCCCAATGCTAACATATTATACAAAGTTCCCATCAGCATTAAAGTATCCTCCATCTCTCTTTCTGTTCTGACTAAAATCTTCAATCTGGTCCATTATTCTACAATGAGAATATTGCATTAGTATGACCCTAGTCAGAACAAAATCACTTGTCTAAAGAGACATTTATTTTTGTAATACTAATCCGTCCTCAATGTCCTTAATCAAATAAGAGCTGCTATAATCCCAACTGGTCATTAGTGTACAGTCCTCAAAAGATCCAACGTGAGTACACTAACCAAAAGCTTTAAAAACATACAAACTGGATTTAACAATAATGTAATACCTAATGCCAATGTCTTCCAGTAAAAAGAAAAAAATTGGTTAATTAACTACACGTCTCATCCCTTGTTGCACTCACAAACCGAAGGCACTTTTTATAGATGGCTCAGCCAATTCCTAGCATAAAGTGAACATCAGAAAATAGAAAGCAGCACGAAAAGAATGACCAAGCTCTCTTTCCAATCTAAAAGATAACAACAAAACTAAAGAAAAGAAAAACAATAGCAATAAAGAAAATTCACTGAAAACTATCAGATCTTTACTGCATTCTAAAAGAACATAAGATGAAAGGCTACTTCTCTTCAACCATCATTGTGTTTTTATTGAGAATTATGAAGAGAGTTGAGAGCATACCATATGGGCAAACTACACAATTGGGTATCCAATGAAACTAAATTTTACAAACACCTCTAAAACTCAGAAACAACCTCGTATGAAGTGAGAATAGACAATCAGCAAAGAAGAGGAAAGGAGCAGACCAAGCATTAGGGTATAGAGGAGACTGATAAACAACCGTCCGGAGGAGAGACAGTGAGAGATGTTCACCAATAAATGAGACTGAGTCGCTGCCATTAAACACACAGCTTTCTCTCCCTCATCGAAGAATGGAACAACCTTAGAGTCTAGGAGGAGCTTGTCTACACCCATCAAGTCTCCACCAAGTTTAATGTTTAGTTTGATATATGTGTGACAGTGTGACATCTTGATGAAGAAATTACACAAAAGCGTGACAGTGTCTGATTGGTCCTCAAAGCCAAGCTGAATGCAGACACCTATCATTCAAACCTCAAACTCCAAATTCAATTTCCCATATGTACATACTGAAAAGAACGTGAAAACAAAAAGAAATCACATAAAGTCAAAGTTTTGGCTTATGAACACAGAAGAAGATGCTATAGACCAAATTAAAAAAAAAAAAACTAAGCAACAACATGCTAAAATCATCAAAACACCTATGAGAAAGATGTTAGAAGTAGAATCCATTGTTCAAATCAGATTGTATTAAAAAAATTAGATCATAAGACAGAGGGTAAGAAACAAAATCAAAACTTTGATGGGATATGTTTAAGGAGTCAGACCTGTTATAGCTAGGGATCCAAGCATTGTGGCAGTCTGTTGATATCCAAGTTGTCAAGATTGGTGTCGAATCTTCCAAGAACGCTTTATAAGTAACTCTCTCGCTCTTCTCATTGTCTACAATCTTGAAGGCTTCTCTAAGATTGTGAACCTCTTCTTCGGAAAGCCTTTCCGCGATTAACTTCAAGTGAAACACATATCATCGATTTCCTCATGAAAACCATCCAAACATCAAAATATCATATACCCTTAAAGCTATCACCTTATCCATGGAAAGCCTGAAAAAAAAAACAGATTAAATTTCATATCTTCGTATTTACAAATAAGGCAAATCTCCAAAATAAACTTTCTAATTTATAAGTTTATGTCACAAAAATAACCTTCAAAAACTAAAATGATCAAAATAGCATTTTATCTTTTGAAATTTTTTTTTTTTTTCAAAATTTGAAATCTTATCCCAAAACCCAGTCTCCAGCTCTAAACCCTAAAACCTAAAACCTAAACTCTAAACCCTAAACCCTAAAACCTAAACTCTAAACCCTAAGCCCAAAACCCTAAACCTAAACCCCACCCCTTAACTGTAAACCCTAAACCCTAAACGCCACCGCTAAACTCTAAACCCTAAACTCTAAACTCTAAACCTTAAACCCTAAACCCTAAATCCTAAACCTCACCCCTTAACTCTAAACCCTAATGTCTAAATAAATTTACCATTGGGGTATAAGTGTATATTTATCTCTTTCGATAAAACATTAAGTGCTATTTTGGTCATTTTTATTCTTAGATGCTATATTTGTGACAAAAACTTTTTTAGTGCTATCTTAGTCATTTTAGCTTACAAATATGTAGAACAGATGAGTTAGCTATTATTCTGAAGAAAAATATTGAATGCTATTGGAATTGTGACGATGATTCTCAAGAGATGAGGCCATAAAAAAAACAGAAATTCTAACTCTGATCTATTAAAATCATATGTTTCTAATCCACCTATTTTGCCAAAAACAAACTTCTGTAATTCCTGAGAAACATATAAGAAAACAATATTTGAAAACATTATTCTCTCAAGGTCGTAACTGGGATTTTAACGGCAATCAAAGATCTGAGTTTTTTCAATTGCCACTGTATGCGGAAGAAGACGACGCCGTCGACGCTCTCCGACTCCTCTGGGTCCCTTGAGATGACTTTCTCCGTTCAAAAAATATATGTAATTTCTCTTGAGAATCTTGACGCCATATATATATAGTAGCTTCAGTTGATGGGAAGGAGGCGAGAAATTTTGATTGATGAGGAGAAAGTGGATGAATTGATTGCATATCATGATCACTGTTAATAACTCCTTCGAATGAATTGAGATAGAGACGATCGGATGGGGGTTACGTTGCACAACCCAACAAGAAAGAACTTGTATCATCTATGGCGAAGAAGTTATCTTCTTATAGGGCCTAAAAATTGACACAACAAAAACATAATAATAGAGGAGCAGCCCATTAACACAACAAAAACATAATAATAGAGGAGCAGCCCACTAACGGATGAAGTCCTTCAAACAACAAAACATCTAACTTAGTGACGCGCTGCGTTTTGTAGTGTGGGACAGGTGTTGCCACCTCCTTGCCTTTTATGATGAGGTGGCAAGAGGAGAAAAGAATAATCTTCTTCTTTATATTATAAGAAGTCTTTATATGTAGTCTGTAGACCATAACTCATTCTATATGAAATATGATGATTTATTGGATTGCTAGTGCAACAAATTAGAATGGGAGGGGGCAGAGGTGGAGGTCCTCTGGCAATCTTCTAAAATACATGGTATGTGGGCAAGAAGAGTGAAAGTATAGTTGGTAAATGGTAATTAATAGTGAATGTTGAAACATGGGCTGAAGAAGAAGAGATGTATTTGTAATGGAAGAATCACGAGCTAAATTACGCTGACTAGGAAGATGATTGGATGATGGTCGGGGACGTTCCTTGGGAGTATGTTCTTTTCTTATCTATTTTAGTAATCTCTAATTAAAACATAGAAAATTTAATTAATGACTATAGTTATGTAGAAGTGTAATTGGAATTTAATTGCTTATAATATAGGATGTTCGTCGAGCGTGAGAAGACTGAAAATCAGGAAGATCTCAAGAGCTTATCACTACTGATTTAAAAAGAAAAGCAAACATGGAATCTGGAATGTGACCAATACAATTAGTTTTGCTTTATTAGGATGCCACAGCTACGATTATCATCCCTACACCACTGAAACCCGATGAGACACATGCTTCTGTTACAAACAGATTAAAACTTTGTTTTCCTGATTTAAACAACATATTTTAAAGTTTGAGAGTCTGAAATAAAATTGGGAACCGGTTTATCATTGTTATTCATAATCCTTTCTAATTGAGGAGGTTGAATTCAAAATTAAATAACTAAAATAGTCTCGACTTCTCTGATAAATCCAGTAACACACTAAAAGAGACATGGCAGCATATGACGTTTAAAACTCACAAATATAAAAGAGAAGAAAAACTAAAATGATAGATATTGAGTACGCACATTCAAACACTTGTCACCAAAATCTTTCACCCAAAACAAGTCTCACCACTCAAAAGATCAAGATAAATTTAATTGAGCATCATGAATATGATTTCAAAGAAGGGATATTTCTATTGTAGGCCTCAACCGTGAAAGCAAGCAGACATGATTTCCCCAAGTCAAACAAGTCACTGAATATAAGTTAAAAAATGGAAGATTTTTTTTTTGAGCAAAAAAAAAATGGAAGATTTTATATTTACCATTTTCATAAACCAAGCCTAGAGAAAGAAAAGCAGCTATGTTCTCCATTTAACCATACAAGAGGGGCTTCTTTTGATTTGCTCTCGGATTTAATTTAGTAGAACAATTTCTTGCTTTGCCTCACCAACACCAGTGTACCTGATATGGTTTAAATACAAAACTGAAAACATAGAACCAAAGATTATAAGGGAAAGATTGAAGAAGAATATAAAGAGGAACATACCCCGTTTCAAGCTCAAAACGAAGAGGATCTTCAAAACCAATGAGGTATATGACAATAGAACATGATTCAGCATGCTGAATCAACAAAGCATACATGCAGCAAATTGAGTATCAAATAACATGTTTCCTTTTTATGGAGTTTCTGAGTGTCATGACAAAACATCTTCAAAGAAAGAGGTGTTGATCCAAAAAGATTGAATCTTTTTATTTTGCTCCTGTGTAAACATATAAACCTATTTATAGCCCGATTTAAACCCGAAAATTGAATTTGTGAAGCTAGGGTAATTATACCTAAATAAATGTGTCAATTTTTTAAAATATTATGTCATGAATTTAAAAGAAAACATCAAACAGACCCAATACTGATATGAGAAAAGAAATATTGGCACAATCTAAACGAGTAAACATATTACAAAGTAACCTAATAATAGAAATCAAACTAGATGATCTCAATAAAACAAACATATCAAATTATTCACACCGATAAAATAAAAATAGCCCATTAAATTTTAACATTATATTATGAAATTTAGTTATCCGCAACGAAATTAAGGTTGAATATCATAACATTAAACAACTTTAAGTGTAAAAGTTGATAAACATATAATATGAAAAATAAAAAAATGATGATTTAATAATAATAATTTTTTTAAAAATATCTAATGTTTCATAGTGGAATTTAAAAATTTTACGTGTCTTATTGGTATAGTTAAACTAAAATAAACATTGACAGAAATTAAATAATTACATTTTATTTTTTTATTATAATTAGACAAGTTTATAATTTCTAAATTGAATATTTAAAATACTTAGATAAAATTGGTGTGAAATATGAGCCCTAATGGCATTTTTAGTTAAAAGTAAATTAAAGATTTAAATTAAATTTGTATTATTAGTTTATTTAAATGAGATGTGTCTAACCACTATACATATCTCTTTATAAAATGTAGAAGCTCTATATCTAATTATTACAAGTATTAGGGCTTGCCCCGGGCTACGCCCGGGTTTTTTCATAGAAATATTATATATTTTACTATTATATCATATATAATGTGTATCTTGTAATTATACCTAAAATAATTGTTAAAAAACCTTTTTTAAAAAAAAATCAATATTACTTGTTTTAGTATTAAAAATTACATTAACATATCTTAAATAGTTCTGCAGAAATTATAACGACTAAAACCGAGAAATGTTTCTGACCAACTACGATGTGACTTATTTATGTTATGGTTTACAAACCACAATTTTTTCTTTATTTTTGAGGTGTTAATTGAACCCACACCTCTTTACGTGTATCCGCCCCTGACTCTGCATTTGTCATTGGCTCAAAATTCTTACACTTAATTAAATAAATTAATAATTTTTTTAATTTTATACATGTTACGTACCGTAAAAAGGGTTTAGTCGTTTAGGAAAATCATACGGTTAATATGCTACACTTAAGAGGAACCATGGCACAGCTATTTGGATGTTTGGTAATGACAAATTTTTTTTTTTTTTATCATCAACTATACAGACTCATAGTGATTCTGTAAACCAAACCGGGTGATCTGCATCCTTGCCAAACTATTGTAATGACAAACTATTTGGATGTTTGGTAATGACAAACTATTTGGATGTTTGGTAATGACAAACTATTGTCAAGGTTTTGTGTTTTTATTAAAATGTGGGAAATGGCTTGATTTAAATTACTGAATCTATGTTCTTCTTTTTCCAGAATTTAATAATATTTAGATAAAATCATTTGGGATAAATATTTTATGATAAAGATCAAATTACAGTTGATATTTGGTAAATTGTCATAAGTTATCTTTATAAAAATGTGGACTTGCCGACATGGTGTATATGTTTAGCCAAACTTAAAAACTTAAGGTGTATAATTTTGTTTGTCACACACTTACGGTGTATATAATTTATCAAATATCATTGTTTATTTGTTTACTCAAGCTAAACTTTGTAAATTATTTCCCGTATGCTCATCCTTTTAAAGATTTTTTGCAAGTATTTTTTTTTTAATTTGTTAGCTAAACAAAAATATCAAACCACAATAATATGAACATACCTACTCGTAATGATACTGCATATTATTTTGTTTCCCCAAAGTTCTTTACATCTACAGTATAACCTCTTTAAATTAATACTCTATAAATTAATATACACTAAAAATCTCAAAGTTTTTGCTTGTCCTTACTGCTGCAGCTATTGTTGCTGCTCCAGCCATACTTACGGTAGATCTAGGTGACCCACAAAACTTGCCAAACTTCTCAAACGTCTGATACATGACTATTCCACTCTCTTGGCCTAAAGGCCAAAATGTCTGTCGCTATGCATTTATAATCTTCCAAGCCTACACTGATCTCCGGCTTGTACTCGTTAATTCCAACACTCAAGTGTACGGCTACAGTTTCTTGGGCTCCTAGCAAGACAAAACCCTTGATAGGTGGATAGTGTTGAATTCATAACCTACATCTTTGAAGCTAGTGTACCCAAACCCATCTTCAGAGTCACAAGGATAGTGGAGATTGCATTTCTGATTCCAGACTTGTCAGTCATTGATCCGGTCTTGCCACTTTCTTTCTCGTAAAATACCTTGTGTAGACATTGTTGTTGCAGTTGCTAGGGGACTGGGGACTGAGCAGAGGCAGCATAGACATGCCTTGTTAGTCTCATCGTTTCCCATCAAGTGATCGTTGTAGAAAGGGGACACGATCTTGCATGCATGAAGGTGAGTATTTCGTCCAGCTGGGACTTGGTCAGGGCACAGCGTCCCTTGGAGTATTGAAAGATGCTTGGCTCGAAGAAAGAAACCTCAAGCCGCTTCTCGTAACCTTCGAAAACAATTGCGGATAAGCCATAAACACCATCAGGAATCAGCAGAAAAAAATCTTAGAAAAAAGTAAATTATAAAGTCGGAATTGAAGAAAGCTAAACTATATTAGGAGGGGGCTTCATAAGATGTAACCAAACAGAAGATTTGAGTTGCATTGTAGAAATCAGAAGATTTGAGTTTCTTGATTCCATTGCTAGGACAAACATCTTCAAAGCTGTAACCAAGGGGGGCTTCATAAGATAAGGAACTATTACTCTAGACTTCTTTTTACCACCTTTCGAATCCATCATAATCTCCTTCACACGTTCTGCAATTAATATAAGCAAAATCATATGGTTAGGTGAAGAGGAACAGAGATTTAGTGTTCAACAATCTCACACTGAAAATTTATCACAATGATGTATTGAAGCCATGATAATCAGAAGGAATCTCAACAATTTCCTTAACACCACAAATCTCAAGAGTGGTGACAATCTGCAATAATTTATCAAACAACAATCATAAGAACTTTCATAACATCTACAAAAAGCTCTCACACTGTCTCTCTCTCACTGTAATAGAGAAGTTTTCGAAATTATAAACTCACATATATGTGACATCACAAGAGTTGATCACAACCTTCACTTGTTCAGGTCAGAAGTATATCTTCTCTCATGGCCCATCACGGTGAATCCTAATAATCCCCCAAATAAAAATCATAAAACCAGACGACGGGTTACTATGCTAGAATCTTATGAGATTTCTTTCTTGGCGTGAATTACTGTCAAAGTTAATATAACAGCTGGATCTGCATATCCAAAACTTGTGAGATTTAGGATTATACCTATATAATGGGAAAAGCTACTGGAGAATTACCTATAGAGGAGGAGCGAAGGCGTCACTGATATTGAAAGATACGCAGAGAGGTTCAGACAATCATTTGATGCATGATTAGCTCTTCCTTTCGAATATAGTAACTTAGGAAGAGAAAACGGCACCATAAACCTCGTCATTAGAAAAAGAAGATGAAAAACGAAAATTTTGACCTTTCAATTGGTTTGATAGCCATGGATGTAACTATTCAGAGTAGGTTATAGCTCTTTATATAGGAAGAGGATCAAGGGGAAGAGGAACGGAACATTCAAAAAAAATTTAAAGATCATCATTAATTGATAAGAAGTGGCTCAAAGTAACTGAAAATTCAGAGAATAGAACAGAGAGGACAAAGTGGAAGAGTCCTGAAAGATGGACTCAAAGCTTTAAATGAAAAAAAAAGGTTTGTCGACGTGGGCTTGATATGGGCCAAATTAATTTTAAGATTTAAAACAGCTCACACGAAAGACCCAGTTTCACCACCTCTTGACGTGGCAAAACTAACTCATCTCATTGAATGATTTTCCATGCTGACGTGGATAGGCTCAATGAAGCTCATATCCTCCTTTTAGTTATTGTATATACATATCTCTCTCTTTGTAAAATGTAGGGACACTATATCTAATTATTACAAATTATTTCAAGATCAACAAATATTGTACAAAAACTTACAAATACTCTGATATAAAATGCTAATATATTCTTATTCATATATTGGAATTTTATTTTCTTTTAAAATAATTTTAGGAACAATGACACAGGAGTAAAAGAAAATTGGGGAATTTTCATGTTTATCATTTTCTTATTACAATTATTCATGATTACCACCACTAAAGAGACATTTCACAAATACATTCTTCGTTAAGTGGCAAAATACTCTTATACGCGTGTTCTCTATATATATATAACAACTAATTATTTAAATAAATATAAAAATAAAAAAATGAAAATTTTTAAAAATATTTTTTTTTATGTTTTCGAATTATATTTTTTCAAATTCGAACTTTGTATAATTTTTTTAATTTTGGTTTCAAATGTTTTGTTCAAAATTTATTTTTGAAAAGCAAAAAATTATTTTTGAACGTATTTTTAAAAATTATTTTATATTTTTTAAGTATTTATTTATATTTTTATTAGAATCCTATATTTCACATTCCAAAAATCATATCTCAACCCTCAACTCTAAACCCTAAGTTTAGATTATTTTCATGTTTACACCAATCACTTTTATCATCATTTTTAATGAAGGGTAAAAAACACTTATACCCCTAGGGTCAACTAATCTGGACTTAAGGTTTAGAGTTAACATTTGAGGTAGGTTTTTGGAATGTGAAATTTATGATTCTAATAAATATATAAATAAATATTTTAAAAAATTAAAAAATAGTTTCAAACGTAATTTTTGATTTTCAACAAGGAATTTAAAAAAGCCCATATAATTTAGGGTTTGTTCAATTTTAGCAGGTGGAGTTAGAGAGTCAAACGTCGTAGTTCTTTGCTTCTCACCACCAAAGACGGTCGTCGTTGTAATATCTTCATTAATCATCACTTGAAAACATTGATCCAAGCATTAAGATTTTCTGCACCACTCCTCCCACTCTCTCGAATTAAATCGACCATAACATCCTCCAAAGTAATCGCCTGAAGCTTCACCTATAAATGGCTTTGTTGCCTAGGATGAACAGTACTATCAAAACGAAATCCCAAAGGTCTTCCTCTGTCAAGCATCAAATCGATCAATGGCGAATCATTTACTCTTCTCCCCGATTTTAAAGCTAAACACTGTTCAAACACAGCCGAGAGATTCTAAGAGGCAAGAAATGTTAAGAAAGGCTGCCAACTCATGGATGTCCGCATGCTTCTCCTTGACGAGCATGTAACTCCGGCGAACCACCACCCTCTTTTATCAGCTCTTTCCACTTATTTAACGATTTTGAATGTCTTTCCACTTATTATGTCTTTCTCAAACAGTCAACGAGAAAGTACCTATTAACAATCTTATTCCCAATATCTGTTTTTGGATTGAACTTCAAACTAACCAAAATTTATTTACTCTGTTTTTTTTTCAGTCGATTTTGATTCAAGGTTCCATCGCTTAATATTTTCAGAAATCTCTTGAAGAAACGAGGGATGTACGAGGTTCGTAGTATTGATGTCTCTGGAAGCAACAGCCACGTCAAAGTCTCCGACGCACCAGTTTCTATATGTTTCACTGACCACACAAGCTTTGTCGAGGTCACGGAACCGACAGTGAATCATCCTACAGAGAAGTTTCGTTTACAAATGTATGATCAACTCAAGGCTTTGGCTAACACTAACGTGGATTTGGCTGGTTTGTATAACAACTTTCAACTCATACTTTAACCGTATGTTCTCCATTTAAGCAGATGCTCCTAACACTTATGTTTGCAATGTTTGTTGCAGACATCATGAGCAAAGTTAGTAGTGTCAACACTGTTTTTAATGATGAAAACCAGTCCATATAGCTGGTCTTAAAATGTTAACTGCTGAAGTTTTGTTTCAGGTCGGCTTCCTGAATGCAACCTCTGCAATTCATTTCTATTTTGATAATGAGAATTGTGCAGGTACAAGTTATCTTGAGAGGTAATGACTTTGACCACTATTTTCTACAACACAGAGAATACCTTAATAGTCCAACTCACTGACTGAAAGCGGTTCTTATTTAGGACAGGGGCAGGGGCAAAGGCTTGACCTCCATCCCTACAAAATATGGGGGTGTTAAGAAGATTAATCAAATGGTAGCAGAGCTTAATGACTTCGGCCTGAAATCTCCACCTCAGGTACGCCGTTAAATGGATGGTTCTACATTTCTTGCTCCAAGTGCTACCGGGAATTGCAGGGTGGATTTACATCATTCACATGGGCTTCCTGCAATGAAGTGAACGCTGTTGGTATCATTAGATAACTCACGTTCTTATTTTTTTAGGAAACGGTTACTAATATTTTCACATTCTTTCGCTTATGAAGACCGCAGGTGTGCAAGAGCCACAGGATTGTGACCTTCCACAATGCTTAGAGGAGATTATTGGGAGCACTTTAACCTTCCAATTGAACCTACCTCACTTCAACTTCACTGCAAAACATCAGAGCTTCACCGTGTCTTGCATTCTCGACAACAACCAGCGCCCTCCCCAGCGTAATTTTGAGGTTCATGTGAGTTCTTTAGAAATGTCTAGATCTATGAAATTTTATTTCCTTGGTTATACTTATCAGGAAACACATTGACAGGGTGGGAATGACAACCCTGAAGATAATATGCCAGGTGCTGGAGCAATAAAAAAAAACCACAGTATTGGACTTAAGAGCACACTGTGAATGTGGTAATCGTGTTGGTAATGGTGATGTTGAAGGTGGAAGAGGTGAGGCATCAGATCCACGAGACAACTCTGTTGACGGAAGCAGCACAGGAGAGGGGGCACCTGTGGAGGAAGATTGGTGTTCTGCAGAGAAGACACGGAATGATTAAAAACGTTAAGAGATCAAGGGGTGCTTAGGTTGCAAGACAAGATGGCGTTTCTATGCATTAGTTTTTAAATAAATTTCCAGACACTATTACGTCTTGAGTACTACAAAGTTTCTGCTTTTATTATTTCCAGTTTTCTTATTGTAACTTATTTCCAGTTTTTTTGTTTAGAACATTTTAGTCATATCAGTTTTCTTTTTGCATTTAAAAATATTAATATCATGTTCTCAAACACCGTTCCCTATTCCTAGGAAAGCATAATCTAATATTCTCAAACATTAACCAGAATATTGATTATTCCGTCCGTTTTTTTACGAGAATTAATCTGATACTTAGCAAAATCAATCAGTACATGAAGAAAACCGGCCCGTAACATCCAGAATTTTCAATACTTTATAGCTATGCAGGCGAAAGTAACTTTGTTTCAGTTGGTCAATAACTCTTTTCAATCATCTATCAACAAATTTCGGGCACCCTTATACCGCTTTTTAATTTAAACAATAATTAGTCGGTTCAAAGATGCACAATCCTTCGCTGCACCAAAGTCAAAGAATACGAACCGTAAACAGAAGCATGGTTTAAACATCTACGAGGAAGAAGATGGAGGATTCGCAGCAGCGTTGACAAGGAGAAAGAGAGAGTTATCTGAGTAAGAATGACACGGCAAGAACATTCGGAAAACTCGAACCATATATTTGACATGTATAAAAAATGATATTAGCCTGTTACAACAAAAAAATGATATTAAGTTCAAAAAAAAATTATATTAGCATTTACATCTATTTTGTATATGATGTTATGGTATCATTAAAATAATTAGTTACAATTTTTAAATCATTTATCAATAACGAACTAAAATTAATATTAATTACCAAAATTAACTTTAAAAATTTTACAATTTAAAATAAGTGGCTTAAATTTTTAAATTATTTGTTCATTTGATTTTAAATATAGTTCAGTATATAAATTAATCAAAATAATTTCCATACCTATTTAACATTTTATTTTCCACTAAAAGGATAATCTGCAAAGCAAAAAAGTAAGAAATAAGAAATAAGATGAATCCATATATAAGATGGATTTATATTTATTTTTATTGGAGCGAGTCGGTGTTTTTGGATGGTCGTTAAAACCTAATAATTCTGACATGACATGACATCCTGAGATCTATTAATATGTACTCATAAGATCGATTATTAGTTCACGACCCTCAATTCTTAATTGGCAAGATCTAATAATTCAAACTCGATTGGACTAACAACTTACAGATGAAAAATGAAACTAACTAAATTGAAAAGAAAAATAACGTTCCAACCCGGCGGGTAGTGCCGGAATATCCTAGTTGGTATTATAAACGTGGTATTTGTGGCAATTTTCTCTTCTTATGTTAGGTGAATACATTATTCTAGAAGACCATAAAATTAAGTTAATTTCACTAGAACATATATTATCATCGAAGTTGTCAAAAAAAAAATTATCATCAAGGCTCCCCTGGTATATATATTTGACTAGTGTTGACTGTAGAATTTTAATAGTTTGATTAATAACATTTGTAGATTCTAAAAAAATAACTTCATAAAACGTGTTATAAGTTGTAACAGTTACTATATATTATATTTTATTTAAAACTTAATATTTTTAACAGATTTCATATATATATTAATATTTTAGAACAGTTTCAATTAAAATTATATTATTATGAATTTAATATTATTAAATGTATGTATTGTGTGTCCCCATCAAATAATTTGCCCGGATCCGCCACCGGTAACAGTTGATCAAACAGAATTTTTGTAAGTGAAATATGGTTTATTAGCTAACAAACAGAAGATACGAGGTCTGTCCCTTCTATAAGGCACATAAAACTTTTGTTTTAGGCCACATAATATACGTGTAATTAGTCGTCCGATAATAATCTAGATGTTCATTGTTGAAAAGAAATCTAGACATTCGATTAATCGTTCTATGCGGTAAACGTTGAGTCACCGAACGATTAGCACCTAACACTTTCGATCATTCATTTTTAACAAAGCACCCAAATGACATTTTCATCTAATCAATTAACAAAAAATGTTACACAAATTGTAAGCAAATTTATATTTCACATATAATCCATATCATCAATGTATAACAGAAAAAACGAACGATGTTATGGTTTGATGAAATTAACCGTATTTTAAAATAATTATTTAGTAAATGTTTAATTTTTCAAAACAAACCAAAAAAACATAAACTTCTGTTTAAACTATTTTAATCTATAATCTTTCCAAATATTATACATTTTAAACCTCAACTTTTGTTGACTAAGGGTCTGGCTGGTTGAAACGCATTGGTTGCGGTTGCGAGAATTTGCGGATGTGGGTGATTGCGGTTTCTAGTGTTATTAAGCGATTTGTACAACTGGTACATCCGTTAGAAATTGTGCATTTACGCGTATTTGTTACTTGTTGATTATTAGATATTGCAGCGGTTTAATAATAAATTAGTAATATTAACACATAACATTATAAATATCAAAAACATATTATTATGATAAAATAAAATACTTATTAGTATAACATAATTAATAAAAATATTACATTATTTATTTTGTAGTTTAAATGAAAGTTATAATATCAATAAGATTTTTTTGAAGATTTATATTAGAAATTTTGAGAGAATATTTTCAAATTGAAATTAAAAATAATTTTAGAAAAGATTTTTATATGTATCCATCTACAATTGTTCGCAGCCGCAAACGTTAGCATGCCATCTTATGATTGTAAGGTGTTTGGAGCGCTTTGAAGCGATTTTGTAATTGTTGTAAAACGTCAACGCCCCCTACCAACCGCTAAAACTGCGTTTGCGTGTGATATCGAAGAAACCAGTCGGACCTTAAACTATTTTAGAAACACAAAAAGTCAGCCATTAAGTCGATTTAATGTTGACTTTTCATGTATCTAAAATGTTTTGAGCAACAAAAGTTAGATTTAAATGAACAACTTTAAAAAATTTGTGGCTCAACTGAAATTGAAGGTTTTTTTTTTGTAAGTTGGGATTTTTGGGCCAATTTCTCATTTTTCTTTAAATTTATTGAGAAAATAATTATAATATTTCAAAGAATTTTACTAGGACCTACAACTCTGCGTATGCAAGTGGCAAATAATAAGCCGACTACCATGTGGACGTTCCCACCAATTGTGCTTTTTCTGGTTTGCACATTTTATTTTTCCTTTTCCACGGGGTCAAATTTGAAAAAAATCCTCATCTCTTCAGCACCGTCAGATCAATCAAACGGCCCAAAAACACTGATCGAACATTCTGGAACACACGAAGCCTCATGCGTATATAAACTCAAACCCTAACAAGCTCTCTCTCTCTGCACACCACAAACTCAAACCTACTTCCCTTACTGCCGCCTCGAAAGCTAATTCGTCGATCTGATAATGGCGGGTAAAGGAGAAGGTCCAGCTATCGGAATCGATCTCGGTACCACCTACTCTTGCGTCGGAGTATGGCAACACGACCGTATTGAGATCATCGCTAATGATCAGGGAAACAGGACGACGCCGTCTTACGTCGCCTTCACCGACTCCGAGCGGTTGATTGGTGATGCCGCTAAGAACCAGGTAGCCATGAACCCGATTAACACTGTTTTTGGTACGTAATCTCTATTTCCTTGTCTAATTTGAATTCGAAAGCTGTGGTTATTAGATCTTATAGCTAGATCTGTGTTGCATATTCGGTTTTGAATCTTAGGGTTTTATAGAAAGATCTTTGTGGAATACGTACGTTGTTATCTTTAGGGTTTATAAAAAGATCCAAGTTGAATACAAAAGTTGTGATTTTATAGGGTTTTGTACGAAGCTCATATTGATTTCGATTTAATTTACTTTATTGTTGTTTTGGTTAACTTTCGAATGATTGATTAAGCTCTGTCATGTCATCGATTATTACGAAACTCAAATTGAATTCTTTTTTTTCATGTACTTAATTGTTGTTTTGATTGACCTTTGAATAATTGGAATGATTGAGTAAACTTGTTTTTGTGTCTTTTATTATTACAGATGCAAAGAGATTGATTGGTCGGAGATTTAGTGACGCATCTGTCCAGAGCGACATGAAGCTATGGCCATTCAAGATCATTCCTGGTCCTGCCGACAAACCCATGATTGTTGTCAGCTACAAAGGAGAGGAGAAGCAGTTTGCTGCTGAGGAGATCTCTTCCATGGTTCTCATCAAGATGCGTGAGATCGCTGAAGCTTACCTTGGTGTCACCATCAAGAACGATGTGGTCACTGTTCCAGCTTACTTCAATGACTCTCAGCGTCAAGCCACAAAGGACGCTGGTGTGATTGCTGGTTTGAATGTGATGCGTATCATCAACGAGCCCACTGCAGCAGCCATTGCCTATGGTCTTGACAAGTAGGCGACCAGTGTTGGGGAGAAGAACGTATTGATCTTTGATCTCGGTGGTGGTACTTTTGATGTTTCTCTTTTGACCATTGAAGAGAGTATTTTCGAGGTGAAAGCTACTGCTGGAGACACCCATCTTGGTGGTGAGGACTTTGACAACAGAATGGTCAACCACTTCGTTCAGGAGTTTAAGAGGAAGAGCAAGAGCAAGAAGGACATTAACGGTAACCCAAGAGCGCTTAGGAGGTTGAGGACAGCTTGTGAGAGAGCGAAGAGGACTCTCTCTTCCACCGCTCAAACCACCATCGAGATTGACTCTCTATTTGAGGGAATTGATTTCTACTCTGCCCTCACCCGTGCTAGGTTCGAGGAGCTCAACATGGATCTTTTTAGGAAGTGTATGGAGCCGGTTGAGAAGTGTCTGCGTGATGCTAAGATGGACAAGAGCACTGTCCATGATGTTGTCCTTGTCGGTGGTTCTACACGTATCCCTAAAGTTCAGCAGCTTCTCCAAGATTTCTTCAACGGTAAAGAGCTCTGCAAGTCTATTAACCCAGACGAGGATGTGGCTTATGGTGCAGCGGTTCAGGGTGCTATTCTGAGCGGTGAAGGGAATGAGAAGGTGCAAGACCTTCTTCTTTTGGATGTTACTCCTCTTTCTCTCGGTCTTGAGACTGCCGGTGGAGTCATGACCACCTTGATCCAGAGGAACACAACTATCCCAACTAAAAAAGAGCAGGTGTTCTCCACTTACTCTGACAACCAGCCTGGTGTGTTGATCCAAGTCTACGAGGGTGAGAGAGCTAGGACCAAGGACAACAACCTCCTCGGAAAGTTTGAGCTCTCTGGCATTCCTCCTGCTCCACGTGGTGTCCCTCAGATTACTGTCTGCTTCGATATTGATGCAAACGGTATCCTCAACGTCTCTGCCGAGGACAAGACCACTGGCCAAAAGAACAAGATCACCATCACCAACAACAAGGGTCGTTTTTCTAAGGATGAGATTGAGAAGATGGTGCAAGAGGCTGAGAAGTACAAGTCTGAGGATGAGGAACACAAGAAGAAGGTTGAGGCCAAGAACGCTCTCGAAAACTATGCTTACAACATGAGGAACACCATTCGTGATGACAAGATCGGTGAGAAGCTTCCTGCAGCAGACAAGAAGAAGATTGAGGACTCGGTTGAGGAAGCTATCCAATTGCTTGATGGTAACCAGACTGCTGAAGCAGATGAGTTTGAGGACAAGATGAAAGAGTTGGAGAGTGTTTGCAACCCCATCATTGCGAAGATGTACCAAGGAGCTGGTGGTGAGGCAGGTGGCTCCGCTGGAATGGATGACGATGAAGCTCCTCCTTCTACCGGAGGTGCTGGCCCCAAGATTGAGGAAGTCGACTAATCTTGTTATGTTTGCATGATTTTGGCTTAAGACCTGATTTCAGTATCGGTTTTATGTTTGGCTCTATTTTTGAGCCATGTACTCTCGTTTCTGTTGAACCTTTTTCTATATTATTAAGTTGCAGTCTCGAATTTCAACCGCTCTATATTTCTCTGGTTTTGATTCCAATTGCTTAGTCTTTTTATGTTTTTGCGGTGCAACTGCTTTGTTTTGCTGATGGTAGTTTGATTGAAACAAAAATGTCTTGGATGGTGTGTGCATTGGGTTCTAAGTGAATTTCTTCAGTGTGTGCATTAGGTTCCAAGAGAATTTTTCTTAGAAAATGATCTAGTAACTCTTCGGCTGATCCTTGCTTGATCTGTTTCTGTGGGTGTCATCTCCTTACCTTTGATGCATTTAACATAAATACAATTTATAAACACAACTCTCGTTTCATGGCAATAAAACAGGTTCCACTATAAAAAGTACATAATCCTTTTGTCCAAGATAATAACACAATTTTTTTTTAGTCAAGCCTGTTGATACAGAAATAACTAGTTATCCTGTTTCCCAATTCATAGCAAACACCAAATACTTCTGCCAACCGTAGAGCCACAGAGCACTACGAACGCTTCCCTTTGTAGACTAGCACCAGCTTCTCTCAACTCCAATTCTGAACTTATGTTTCACTTGAAATATCGCAGCACCATGCACAAACTGTAAGCGCCTCCTTTCAAGATTTGTGACAACACTCTTATAAAGCTCCCTTGACAAATCCAGTTGAACTCGGAAGGCATCTCTTCCCTGCCACGGTGTTTCTTGCACAACATTTTTATTTTTGATGCCAGCTACATACTCCTGAAACACAAGTCCAGTTATAGTTTGTAACTGCAGCGCCTTCACCTCTGTATAAACCTCCCAAACAATGTACTCAGTTGCCATGGTGACAACTTCACATGCAGCTGAATCGTCTGATAGTAGCGCCATTGTTATAACCCGTAAAGTTCTGCAATGGAACAGTCTCTTAGGTCCCTGCTCACGGTTGATGCTATTTTTTCTACTGTACCCCCAATTTCTGCATAGCTCTCTGTTCTTTAAAGCGGCAAAATCCCATATTGTATACTCAACCAGTATAGCAAACAAGAAACATTGAACCAACACACAGGCTCCTGCTTCCAAACATAACCACGACAATGATGTAGCAGTAAATGCTTTTGTTTGTACTTGAAAGTCCAAGTCTTGTGATACTTCATATGGATAATCTTTGTGTAACTCGTTTCTGTTCTGGAGTCAACAAACTAACCTTCGCTTTCACTGGTTCGTTAAAGCATAGCTTCACCGTTAGTAATCTTCTTGGTCTTGTAAGTTGAAACTTTTTACATCTCAACGCCGACTCATTCTCTGTCTTTCTCACACGAACATCCAAACTCTTATTCACAGCAGCACCATCTTTTCTTATAATACTCCACAAGGCACCCAAGGTCTCCAAAGCCGCATAACCCATTCCCTTGTTCTTCTCTACGTTTTGGAAATCCTTTTCCTCATATTTGTATTTGAAATACCAAGATTTGTAACGCTTCTTCTTATGTGTAATCTGCTCATGTTCTGAATGTAAAAAAAAAAAATAGCATCAGCCAATCCTAGCAACTCCGCAGAATCCACGTTAGCACCAAATTTGTCAGTAACAGATCTTGTTTGATGTGTTGGCTTGACACATGTAGAAGCTGGTGTGAATTCATCCGTCCTCTTGCTTTGTAAAACATAAGATTCTTCCTTGTTATGGAAAGCACCGCTGCCAACGTCATAACGGTAACACAGGTGTTTGAAGTTGTTTACTGCTCTCCGCTTGTTGAGATGGTGGCAGGTATCAGTTGTTTCCACATAATCAATCTTCTCCAATGGTGTTGTAGCTTTTTATACACAATTCATTTCGTGAACCACTTGTGCGGTGAGAATCTCTGTTAGATGATGCTTTGACACAACCAAGTTCTGTCTTCTTAGCACTCGTGGATACTGTTTCCTTGGGCAGTATCACATCTTGGCTGGAGCAAAGTGAGCAGGTAATCTCTTCTTAAAATTTGACCAACTCAAGAATGATTCTTTGGACCTTTCTTCATTGTACCAATCTAATCCATCTCCCTTCTAGGCTCTCAGAGACACCAAGAAAATCTTAGCCAGTTCTGAACAATCTTTCCACTCGACAAATCCAGCCATAAGGCATAATAAAACCATCAAACTTTGGCAACTCATGTGTGTCAACTAAGAAAGCTCGCACCACCAAAAGATGACTACTCTCCGGATCATCAATTCGAAGTGGATTCGTTACCAGAAAATGAGGATCAGAAGATTTAGAAACTCCTTGGCTTTGCAATTTGCTCCACTGACAGACACTTTGGCAACTGTTCTAAGCCTTTCTGAATGTCTCGTTGATTCCTCGACCCACTTTGGATAGTCATTGTTACCAAACCTCAACCACAAGGATTCCTTCAGTGCTTCCCAACTATTGAACAACCACAGTGATTGTCGCCCATGACGCTTTGAGCAAGATTTTTTTCATCGTCCCTGAAATCCTCCAACCATGAAATCCATGTGCGCAAACCATCACCGGTGATCAGCTACAGCACCACCGCAATGATCTGATTTCTCTCGTTAGATTCGATCCGACCGCACCAATTGATAGAGTTTAGATACAGATTCTCTCACAATCAACTCTCTAAACTCAATCCCAAACACAAACAATGATTTATTGAATGTAAAAGAACTTAATACAACTTTGAATCACAACGGATTGAGATCTCCTCAAGAACACTGTTGTAACCCAGCTGCTCTCACTCAAGTCTCTCGACTCAGTCCAAATCCAAAGCTATCCCCCTCCGTAAACGTCAACCTTGTGCTTGATTCTTGTTCAACGGCAAAGTCTCTGAGAGTATCTCCTCAAATGCCAGCTCAGCATATGAAAGCCACAGATCATTGTACTATATCTATACACACATATATATTCTCAGACATGCAAAGGATAATCACATGATTTCGTTGTGTGAGGAGTCGTAAGGTGCTTGATTCTCTCTTGTTAATGTGTTCCTGCTTGTTTCATGTTTGCTTGATCTTGACTTTGAAACTACTTTCATATTTCAAGTTCTTGTCCAAGTGTTTAGAAATGTCTCTTACTCTAATTAATGTACCAAGTATGCATTTACAGCCTCGGTTAGTGAAGTTACCAAGAGGATCTAGGTACAGCCCAATGAAACATTGCCTCAAATATTTTGAAATTTTTTATATAAGCATATGCCTGCAACTCATAAAAAGAAATATGTTTATTTCCCCTAAAATATAGATTAGAACCTGGGAGTTACACTCGAGAGCAAGTCACAGATTTTGTTTTTTTGATATATATGGTCTGTTGCAGCAAAGACCAGCTCCACAATGGATTTCCAAAGGTAGATTTTTGTTTGGCTTCAAATTATATCAACAAGCATCTGGTGCAAACAAAACTCTTGTGCATACCATTGAAAATTTCTGTGATCTTGTTAGATGTTCTATTTTTGTGATAGTTTGTTATAAATAATCATTTTGTTGAGAAAGATTTGTAATTCGTTTCCTATACCTTTGCCTGGTCAAAGTACAGAAACGCAACTATATATTAAAGAAATATATTACATAAACAAGCTTGAATATTTAGTGTCATAGATGAAGTAAGTCTATTGCATAGAATAATGCTGGACATTCGAGTTTACGGTTCGGGTCTTTATTCGGTTTTTGGGTTATTAGGTTATTCGGGTTGGCGGTTTAGGAACCGAACAGTTTTCTGATCGGTTCGATTCGGGCAATAATGTCGGATTCATATCGGGTTTCTACTTTTTTTTTTATAAAACAAGAAGTGGAACTGAATTATAAATAATCCAGGTTTGGTTCGGGCTTAAAGCCCGCAAACCAAAAACCCGAGTTAAACACTTGAATAATCCAGGTTCAAGTAATTCGGGTAGTTCGGTTTTTTGGATATTTTTTATTTATAAATTATATTTTATATATATTAAAATTAAAAATAATTAATATTTTTAATATATTCAAAATATTCGGGCACCCGTTAGGTTCGGTTCTGTTCCGGTTCAGTTTCAGGTTTTGGATTTAGAAATATAGGAATCGTTCAAGTTTTTGTAATTTTCGGTCCGGTTGTTTCTTTTCTATTTGGGTTCGGGTTTGGGTTTCGGATAATATGCCTAGGAGTAGCGTAGAACATGTTTGAATTGGCTTTATCAATACCATTAAAAGATGATCATTTCCAAATTATACTCTTAATGAAAATAGCAGTTTTTTCAAAAAATACTCTTATTTTTACAAGGAATTAATAAAATTCATTAATGACATATAAATGTTTTGCTTTTGAGCATACGTATATACCTAAATGAATCTATAAATGATGGACCTATATATATATTTAGAAGATATACTAACTTTAAATTTAATATAAGTATAAGCATATTATGAACTATAAATAAATTAACAAACATGAAAATATTATTTTCTTAAATATACGTATCAATATTCAAAATATATTATTTGAATATTATACATATTTTCAATACAAACCAAAATCATATATCCTACACCATATATATATCATATACATATTTGAATATCATTTTTCCATGTATAATGTCATTTTATACATAATATTGATATGTCAATTACGAGTGTTCAAGAATATTTTAAAAACTATCTTAAAATCAAATTTTAAATCTAACATAAAAACATAAACATATAATAGGTTATTAATAACGAAAATAAACTAATATTGTCATATCAATAAATTTTTTATATTATCATTTTTTATTTGGAAACATAATAAAATTTCATCAAATTCTAAGGAATCACCAATTTATGTAATATTAAAAAATATATGAGTGATTAAATCATTTTTAAAAAAATACTATCAGATATTTTGTGTTTTATCGGATCAATGGTATCAGATCGCAGGTTAATGGTGAGTTTTTGAGTTTTTACCGGATTATATTGGATTTTTAATTCACGAATTTTTCATTAAATCTGAACCGGATTATATACAATGTATCGGGTCTATAGGTTCAACCATGAATCTAAGTCGGATATGAAAACAAATCTTAAAACTCAAACATTATTATAGAACAACTACCATATTTCGAACAAATACCATATTTTGAAGAAAAAAAAACAAATGATAAAAACCTAAAAACTCAATTGTTATGGTTCGAAACAAAAATAACAGTAGTTTGTAAATCAGTTTTCGATCAATAAATGAAAAATAAACAAATCTGCGTTTTCTAAGCACGGATCAAAATCGTGCAAAATCTAGTTTATTACTTAAATGTCGCAATCTACATTATAATAGGACAGTTGCATCACTCCTGATGCGACATGTTTGCGATATGTGGGTCCCACTTTTAAAAAGTATGAAAAAAGTGTCAAGTCTGTGATTCGAACCCGGGTTATTGAGATCTAAATAACAATATTTATACCACTGAGCTAAAGGATTCTTTGTAAATTAATGGCTGAAACAAATATATAATTATGAAGGTCGGAAACCTTTGCTTCTTCGGTTTTCTCTGTGGGACCCACACTTATTTATTTTATTTAATGATTTAATAAATACTTTATAACTCACGTTTTGAAATGGGATTCGTTAAAAAAAAACCTAATAAACCTCTTTGGTCTGTAAGCGTTCTCTTCAATGGAAGTTTAGGGCTTTCAATTTTTAATCATCGGTTCATGACTCATCTAAGAAACACAGATTGGCTCTTTGAGTTTCATGAATCAGTTTTTCTTCTTTAGTCTCTACATCTCTCCATCTTTAATAAACTCATCATCGGTTCTTTTATTTTGCCTGATAAATCATGATTGTGTGGTTTTAATTTTCTTTGGTCATCCTTAGCTTACACCCTTTGATCTAACCAAGAAGAAGAAGAAGACATTTGTCGTTCATGATGCCATCGAGGACTCAGCTGAGTCACACGGGAGACATACTATATGTTGCCTGATTGTTCAAGAAGAGTTTATGTGCTGTGAAACATATTTGTTTCTTTTCATCAGTTGCTTTGTTTAATCTTTTTTCCTGCAAATAATGATGGCTTTGACAATTCATTCACGGGAGCCAAGAAGAAAAAGAAGAAGAAGCCAGTGAGTGTTTGACATTTTCTGTCTTCCTGAGTTTTTTTTTTTTCCATTCATTTGGATTTTGAAGATTATATGCCTCACATTCTTTTTATTTTGATGGTTGTTAGGTTGAATGAAGATCATTGAATAAAGAAAATGTCGATGCTCCTGGAGATATGGAGGGTACTTTATATTTCTTTCTCTGATAATTCTAGCGACATAAATTTGAACCTTACAGAGGGTATATTGCAGAGCATCCTAATGATGAGGAAGAGGTGAAGGGAATTGATCTTCACCAGCAACGTTACCCGTGGGAGGGAAGTGACATGGATTACATATACGACGAGGTAAGCATATCATTAGATGGTTTGCGGTCCATCTTTGAGAGACGTCGATTGTAAGTGTCTATCGTTTTGAAGTTGTACGACACTAAGATGTAAAGAATTACTAATCACGATTACCTTACTAGCAGAGTTCTTTTGCACAGCTATTGTCAATGGAATTAACACTGGAAATTGATGGTGATATATTTCATGTTCCAAATGCTAACGCAAGCTCCAATGTTGATTCTCAGCTTTAACATGCAAAAATCACAATGCAGTGGGTGTTGTAAGGTAATTCAGTAGGCACAAATGTTCAGCTGAAAAAAATTCTAAACTGTATTTATGCATCAAACTTATCATCCGTAACATAATAATATACTTTTTTGGTGCTAGGAACTGTTTGTAAATAAGTGTCTAGGATGTATATGACTGCTTAGTTTGTTGCTTTTGACAGTGAAATCACTAAGCTTGCAATGTGTCAGGACAGCAAAAGCATATCAGCTGATGGTTAGCTTTACAATTTCGTTGTTTTCTTTTTCCTATTATGTTGGATGGATTATTTTAGCTAATAAATATCGCAACAGAGCGCTGGCAATAACTCTAATAGATTTATATATACATTTAGAATTGGAAGTTTGGTGATAACAAGAACAAGTACTTCTGTCACGTTATTGGACAGTTATACGCCATTTCAAGAGAATTGATTTCTTATATTTCTCATAATCAGTAAAATTTTAATTGTTTTGTCTACTTTGCATTCATACCTCATTCTCCATCTAACTTCTCGGTGCTACTATATAATGATCAAGTTATTTTCTGCACAAATAGGCAAGTGGGGATGTTACTAAAACTTTTACCTCATTTAACATTGATTCTGGTTTTTGGGAGAATTGCAGATTGTGAATGAAAGGCACAGGCAGGGAACATATGTGTAGATGCGTTCGACTCGACATGTAGCGGTATCTGCAGATCCGCTGATCCCATTGTGGAGGTTAACATGCAATGTGTTGACCTGGAAATCATTATTTGAAAGCTACATTTCGAGGCATTTCCTCAACATATAAATACACCATAGACAGAGTTTGATATTTATAATACTCAGTGATCATGGAGTCTGCAGAAAATAGTCCTTTTGCATATTCTATATGGAACCAAGAGATATGTCCTTTGTTTGATGATTGTATTATGATAGCTACTAACATAGGAGATGACTAGAGAAAGATAAATAAGTATGAAACTCTTATATGGGTAACTTTTGTAAACACATTTGAGTTTATTAACAGTTGTGACAAGCAATTATGTTTATAGTAAAGGAAATCCGCCGCAGCGTCAATAACAAATGCGTCTGTTTTTTGGTTGTTTGGGATTGAAATAGCTTATGGGTTTTCCAAATCAATATAATTGATTTGACTAAAGCTATCTTGGATGACAAAAAGAAGGATTGCAAGTTTAATAACTTCTACTTTAGACTTTAATTTCAACTAAATTATAATTAGTCTTTTATCCATATCATCTTAGTTATAATCGTAAGGATTTAGTAGAATAAATAAACAGTTTCAACAATATTTAATATGTGATTTAATAAACAAAAGAACATGTAGGATTTTTAGGATTTAAAGAGATTTGAGACAATAGTTAACGAATATGAAAAGAATACGAAGCAGATGATGAAAAATGATTCGAGCAAATTAGTGGCAACACAGAGTTAAGCGAGATAAAAATATTAATCAATAAATAATGAAAGAAGAATGAGCAGAGTTAAGTTATTACACAAGCCAAAACTAAGACAAATCAAACGACAGAACGTGAAAACAAATGTAAACAGGACAAGAGTAGATGGTGAAGATAAAATGCATTGAAAAACTGAATGTTAGATTAGAAAACAAGAGACAAAAATAGATTAAAATGCAAAAACTCTGCGACTTGGCGCGGATAACGATCCCTAGTATATTAAAAACAAGACATCGGTTGAAATTTGCTTAAATATTAAATACCCGTATGCATTTAAGAAAGAAATTACAAGCTGTAGATTTTAGAAATGAATTAATCCTAAAGAAGAAATGTAACGTGCATAAGATTCTGTTTTCAGCTTTTGACCTTGTGTTGCTTTTAAGTTTTAAGATCAAGAAAATATCAAAACAAGAAAAGTGTCAGGTCTCCAATGGCAGAGCCACAACCATACCAACGTCCTCCTCAGGTGTTCATCAGTTTCCACGGAGATGAATTGCGTGACAACTTCATCAGATATCTTGTGTGGGGACTGAGAGACGAAAGACTCAACCTTTTCATTGACAGAGGAGAAGCAAATAGGAGAGAGATACGAAACGTTTTCACAAAGATCGAGGATTCAAACATCGCGGTCGTCATCTTCTCCAAGAGGTATAGAGAGTCAGAGATGTGCTTGAACGAGCTTCAAAAGATTCACGAACACGCTGAACAAAACAGACTCTTGGTGATTCCTGTGTTCTACGATGTGAGCAAGAGGGACGTGAAGAGCCTCGAGGGTGAATTCGGCAATCATTTCAAGGAAATGAGGGAGAAATATAAAAATGACCCTCTTAAGATCCTTACTTGGGAGGATTCCTTGAGTTCAATAGCTGACAGAACCGGTTTGACCTCAGAAGAACACGGGTAATGAATTTCTTGATGAATTTATATAACAATATCTTTTTTTTTTTTTTTTTTTGTAACACTGATATAACAATATCTAATCCATCACTTGCACACATGATCAAACAGTTCTCATTCATTACTTATCAAAACAAAAACAGTACTCATCCATGCTTGTTAGGTCTAATCGAACAGTTGTTATTCATGTTTGCAGAACGGGATTAGGTCTTGTCAGAGAAATAGTTAGCACGGTTAAAAGCAAGCTACTAAACTCCGCTGGAGGAAGAAGAAGACGAAGTATGTCGATCGGACTAGTGTTTGTTTTGGCTTCAACTGCGGTTTTCCTCTTTATTCTCTTCATAGCCCGTAATTTTTGCGCTGATGTGAGAATTTACAAGGCTGTTAAGTGTTTGCTAGGTGTTCCGGTTTTGGTTGGTGTCTTGCACCAGCTTTATCGTCTATCAACACATAACAGATAAATAGATAATATCTCTTGATCGATCACCAACTCTAATTAGTCAAATGGCTTCACGCTGTTTTTGTTGTACATCTGTTTAGTTGTATTTACAATCTCAAAGAACAAAATGTTTCCTTTATTAGGCTGCTTCTGTCTGTGAGCTTATAATTTTCTGGTTCTGAATATGGTGTCTTTAGTTGAGATGAAAAATATGGAAAAGGCTATTTCAGTGTATATATATATATATTAGTTTATTATTTAAAAATTTATTTGTAATGCGTATATTGTTTTGTATTACCATTTGAATTTCACTTTTGTATAATTTTTTTTTTTTCAAGTTGTTCAAAAAAAAAAAGTATAATATTTTTTCTAAAATATATAAAAGTAACCTATTTTCATATGTTAGTTGTTTTTTCTATCTAGTTATCCAGTCATCCCATATTTGAGTATTAGAATAGTTAATTGATGTCAAGAGAAAGTCAACGTAGACCTTATAATAAAATTATACATAAAGTAGAGTTATATTGTGATTTGACTGTGGAAGATTTACCACCCGTGATAGACTCTGAATTAAAAAAAACCCACCAATCCACCATGAGATGTTCATTCAACCACCCGTGAGATCTAGAAGTAGAGAAGAGTGATGTAGTTTCTCTCGTCGTTCCTAAATATTAAACAAACACTGAGAAACGCGTTCTTTATTTAAAAACAAAAACCCTGAGAAACGCGTAGAGACGTTGACCCTGAATATAAGATTAATCTCTAATTATGTCATCAACAGCTATATCATCTTTTGTCTCTCAGACGACTAACAGACCATTCCAATGGGTGTAAAGGCCAAGTCCAAAGTACATGTGCGTCCCCCTCAGGTGTTCGTCAACTTCCGTGGCGATGAGCTCAGAGAAAACTTTGTGAATCAACTCGTAAGGGCCTTAAGAAAGGGTGAGATCAATGTCTTTATAGACGTCCATGAGTTGAAGGGGAGAACACTTAAAACTCGCTTCACAAGGATCCAGAACTCGAGAATCGCGCTTGCCATATTCTCCAAGAGGTACTGTGAGTCTGAGTGGTGTTTGGATGAGCTTGCAATGATGTACAAACAAATGAACGAAGGTAAACTCGTGGTGATCCCAATATTCTACAATGTAACCGCAAATGATGTTAAAAGAGCATGCAATCCTGGTAGAGTAGCTGATGTCAATGGAGAAGAAAAAGAGTTCACTACTCTTTTCAAGAAAATGAAGGAGAAACATGCAAATGATCCCCAGAAGATCAATAGATGGGAGGTTGCCCTGAAGTCTGTCACCGAAAGAATAGGCCTTTCCACAGAAGTATACGGGTATATATACTTATGATTCTTCTTATATCAAGAGCACAGGGAAACACTAAAGGCTTCTCTTCTTTAACTCATGAATCATGTCTTTTCCGCAGAAAAACTCTGGTTAAGACTATAGTTGTGGAGGTTAGGAGACATCTAGGCATATGCCCCTGAGGAAACCAATGTCTAATGTAGAAGTTGCTTTTACTGCTCTTTGGACAAGTTCAGTCTTTAGCTTTATCATAGCTCCTATGCTTTTCCCAAATGTGAAATTTTTCACGACTGGTAAGTGGGTCTTAGGTTTTCCATTTTTGGTTCTTGTTTGTCACATTTAGAACGGTGAAAACAACACTGGCTTACATCAGCCAACTGAGTCATATCACCATTTGGGACGATAAGGAAAACCATAACAAACAACCCGGTCCACTTTCGTCGGGAAATGTAAACGTCGTCGCACCGCTTGATATAGAGAAGAAAAGCAGAAAAAACCATACCGTCTTCCATCCGCCAAACCTGTCCTGTGACAGCTGTAATTAGACTTGCAAAGATATGAAGCAAATCGTAAATTATTTGTCATTATTTTTCTTAGTAATGGTCTTCAATTTTATTCAAACAAGTGTTTGGTTTTATATTTGTTATTTATCATTGAAACATTAGTTCTTAATAAATGAACATTTCTATTATTAAAACTGAAGTACATTTTGATATTGTTTGGAAACATATATAGCAGTATAAATGAGAATTGTTTGAAAATATAGATAGTAGTATAAAAAAAAAAGTATAATGTCTTTTTAGTTTCATTAATATAATTACATTAATTGTCTTTCTATATTTCACTCAGTTTAACAATTTCACTAATTAATTACGTTAATAATACATCACATCATTAATTATATTACCATAATAATAACAGTTCAGATTTTTATTTATTAGTTAATCAACATTAACTTTGTGCCAATTATAAATAAAAATGTAAAATAACTGAGTTTTGCATATGGTTAAATGTTCGGTTTAGTTTGTTTTACTAAAACTTTTTTAAAAATTTTAGTATCAATCGATGAAAAATTACTTAGCCAAAAATATAATTTAAAAACATGTTTTGTGAATAAAATAATAACTTAAATCAAAATAATAAAAATGTATTACATATATTGTTACTTAATTTTTCACTCCATATAATTATTTTACTGAATAAAAAAACTCTTTCTAATTCACTTAATTTAGATAAACACATAGAAAGATCATGTCTATTAGTTTATAAAATCAGTTAGGCATAAATACTAGCTATCCATTTAGGTACATGTTCTTTTCGGGTATCGTTTTTTGTTTTGTTTTAAAATTAGGCACCGCTTGGATATTATAAATTTATGTGTGGGTCTTGAGTTGGGTCCTTCTGGGTCTGGATGAATTCGGTTCTGATGTATAGGAACCTAAAAATATCTAAATAACAATGTATCTGAAACGAGTTCAGATATTTGTACCAAATATAAGCATATTACCCGATTCAGTCCAGGTCTTTTGAATACAATTAGTCATATTACGACTCATCTAAATTATATAACACTAATTATGAAAAACAAATATCAATGTATAAAAATGTAAAAACCAATATCCGCGCAGGTACGCAGATCAATCTCTAGTAAATCTTTAAAACAGAACGAGCCACCGGCTTACAGTGTGTATTTCTATGTTCAGCTTTTACCAGCAATATCTCTTTTGCTGTCACGCCGACCAGATTGTCCCTCAATTTAAAGTTTTCAGCCTGCTAAGTGCTTACTACTAGCTAGCTTTCCTTTACTTGTTGCTATTTTAGCATTTAGTTCTAGAGAGTCTCGAAACAACCAAAGGGTTTGGGGGTTCTTTGTTTGTTCATGTGTCATCTCCATCTAGATAATATATTTAAATGACTTATTCATATGTTGTTTGGAATTGCTGGTTTGTCCATTCAATTGATCATTTGGATAGAACATCTAAATAGACATTTTGTTTGTTTGCATAGTTGTTGTACATCTAAACCTCCATTTAAATGATCTAAGAAAAAAAAGATTAAAATACCCCCTTTTTTATTTAATCTTAATTTTAACCATATTAAATTTTATTAGGAAAAATATAATTTTACGGTTTGACGAAAAATATGTTTTTACAGTTTTGGTAGAAATGTGTCCTTAGGGTCTTGGCGATAATTGTGATTTACGATTAAACCCAAGAAATGCAATTTTGTGTATATTGTGCGAAAATGCGATTTATCAGATTTGGAGGAAAAATGCGAATGAAAAAATGTGATTTGCGGTTTTGGTGCAAATTCAATTTTATGCTTTTGACGGAAAAATACGATTTTTTTGTTTTGACGGGAAAATGCAGTTTTACAAATTTGGTGGAAAAGGTGATATTTTGGTTTAGCGTAAAATGTGATTCTTGGTTTGGTGAGAAAATGTGAGGTAACAGATTTTACGGGCACATTTAATTTTAGGGTTTTGACGGAAACACACAATTTTTGGATTTAACGAGAAAATACACTTTAGTTGTTTTAGTGAGAAAATATAATTTTACAGATTTAAAAAAAGATGTTTTTACAGTTTTGGTGAAAATACAAATTAAATATTTTTGTGGAAAAGTATGATTTTAGTAGAAAATCTTATTTTAAAAATTTGGTAGGAAGATCTTATATTGGATGAAAGTTTGAAACTATTTGGATAAAGATAAATTCGTTATTTGCTTTTCTGGACAAAATGTGTATTAATCCAGATGATCTATTTAAATGAGTCTCAGTTTAACTTAAATTTTAAAATTTGTCTAGATAGACCATTTGGATGATGTTCAAACAAACATCAATTTTTATCTCCATTCAGATAATTGATCCGGATAGACAAACAAACCTGCCTTCGGAGCTTTATTTTGTTATGTGGCTTCTAAAGAACTCTAGTCACTTGTTATCTGTGTTTATCTCCTTTACCGAAGTCTTTCTACACTTCAGATAACAAATAGTTTCTATTAGCAACTGATAGTGTGATGGGAATTTATGAATTGGAGGAATGTTATGTCTTCCCATATCTTTCGTCAATTTACAAATCATACATATATAAAGCATATAAACTTTATGCTTATTACTAGTTATTAGTTACAAAGAACATAACCGAGTAATGATTTTATTTGTGATCTTAGTCTTTAACAA
The DNA here is from genome assembly GCF_020379485.1 of Brassica napus. Lineage (NCBI taxonomy): Eukaryota > Viridiplantae > Streptophyta > Magnoliopsida > Brassicales > Brassicaceae > Brassica > Brassica napus. Next base: position 42,940,582 of record NC_063445.1, read on the forward strand.
TGGGGTTCTGAGTTTTGTAGTTCAGATACAACTCTTAACATCAACTAATCTTCCTTTGTTTACAGACAGCTAGACAAACAAAGGAGAGAAAAAGCCGACCAGCTTCATAAGTACAAATTAGGTTTAGTGGTTGCTAACGTGCCCCTTTACTACTAGAAAGACGCGCGCGCCTTATTGATCGGTTTAAAGAAATGGTTTGGTGCTGTGTTGTGGCATGTGCCTCCTAGATTATGCTTGTGTCTCGTTACCTCGGTATGTTGTGTTTATCCTTTTTGAACAAAGTATTAATGATTCTTTAAAGGCAATCTCTTTGTTCTTGATAGTGTCCCGGTCGCTTGCAATTGACTCTCTTGCTAAGCTATCTTTCACGGGTTCCAAGAGACCTGACCAAGTACTTATAATGCATGATACACAGAGTGGTTCTTGATTTTACATTCATTACGCAAACATTCAAGTTTAAGCTACTAAACACCATGGATGATCCTGGTTTGGTTTGAGCATAAACAAGAACACTCCGGCTCAACTGATTCTCTCTCTTAATCATTCGCTTTTCACGATTGATCATAAGTTTGATTAGCGGTACCTTCTGAGTCACTTGTCTCCAAATCTCGTTCACACTTCCATTTGGATGCGTATAATCAAAGTATCGTGTCACCTACACAAAATCAAAGTTTTACACTTGACATATTGGACGCACAAATAAACATTTGAAAAAGACAGAACAGGAGAACTCTCTGTACCTCTTTCACAGCCTTTTGGTACTTTAAAATCTTTCCTGGTTTCACTTTTCTCAACTTTTTAACCAAAAAACCTGGTTTCAAAGCCGAATCACTCCTCAAAAACACAGAGAAACTTCTGTAATCTATAACATCCTCGAAAGGCAGCTCAATGCCATCACTTACAATCACCGGGATACAGAGAATCGCAATGAAATCAAACAATCTGCAAGCAGAAGGAGTATCACCAGCTGGAAGTAGACAAAACTTAGACGTATGCATGCCTTGTTTCGCCGCACGCCTATTCTCTCTTGATTGTGTTCCATGTTTGATGATCACAACATCATCTTCATTCTCAAACAGCTTGAGAAGCAAGTCTCTGACTCTACCTCCCTGTCAAACAAAGACACAACGGAGCACATTGGGACATACATTACAAATTTACAACAGATCAAGATCATTTAGAATAATAATAAAAAGATCATTTAGAATCTTACATCTTTGCGGTTTCCCATGAAGATAAACAAAGTGTTCCTCTTCGTTACACCAAGCACGCCTTCGAAAGCATCAGTCCTATGAGAACAAGGTATGCTTACGTCCTTCACAAGCGACCCTTGGTCAGCTCTTAACCGGTCCAAATCCGCCACAAGCAAAACCGCGTTCTTGACCCGATCCATGACCCGTTTCAACGCATTCGGCGACAATCACATGATCCCTCCCGTTGTTCCTCCTCCACCATTCTTGACCTTCCAACCAAGCCACTAATCTCTCCTGCGTGTAACCCAACCCGGTTCGACCCGAATTCACAGTCAAGCTTAGAGAAGAGAGCGCCGGAACATAGAACAAATCCGCCTCGGCCGGGTTGAAAACTCTGACGATAGGAGACGCGACCCGTTCGGTATCGGGTCGAGTAAGATCCGAGAAGACATACCACTCGTGCTTATGGTGATGCCGCGGATATTTCAACCCCGTGACATCATCAGATTTCTCTCCGCCTCGAACTACGCGGTGCTGCTCGATCACTCCGTAAGTGAAATTTCGAGATGGGCTTAGCACAGGCCCATTAAGAGCTGAGCCCAAAATCAGGTTCGGCCCGTTAAGCAACAATTGATGATTTTGCTAGAAGATAAAACGTACGTCACTATAAATAGAAGACGTCAGACTCATTGAAAGGACTTTTAGAAAAGTACAGAAAGTACAGAAAAGGAGAGCATCGCCTATTCATCACAGACAAAGTCTCGGACGACCTCAACCACTAGACGAGCTCGGCCCATACGACCTCAGACCATAAAATAGAAAGATACTTGTTTAGACGAACTGTTTAGACGAGCATCTTTAGTTTTTGTAATTGACCGAGTTTGTTTATTCTTGACTATTAATACGAAAATCTCCACCCCTTTACATCATTTATAAATATTACATCACCGACCGGATATGGAAACAACAATTGGCGCCCACCGTGGGGCAGGAGATTCTTCTTCACCTCAAGACAGCTCGGCAGTCACAGAACCCACAGCGCAACCAGACGCCCTGATTTCTGCAACCACCGACCATCCTGGAATGACAACACACAATTAGCTGCAATGACAATCTCAGACCACCTAGCCAACACCTCGACGCCAGTGGTGACGACCTCGGATGAACAATCAATGGTGGCAACCTCGGACCATCCAGCCAACACCTCGACAATAGTGGCGACGACCTCAACCCAGCCATCAATGGTGACCACCTCGGCCCTACCAGCAACAGTTACGATCTCGCGTCATCCAGCCGACACCACGTCTCTCATACCGACGACCTCAGTACCTAACACAAGAACGACGTACTCCACTCAGCCGGACATCTCCCTGATCTTTCAGACACTTCTCGGTAGGATAGACGAGCTCGCTCGAGGAACGACCTCTCGCTTGGACGACCTCGTGCATTCTCAGATTATTTGCAACAACCGCATCAACGAACTCCAGTCTGTCGAAATTGGCGCATCAAAATCACAACAAGTTGATATCACTCCACGACTCCAGCGTGTTCTGTTCAGCGATTTACCAACACCAGTGACTGGTTCAGGACAGCAGCAATCAATCCAAGCCAACGATCTATGTGCACCAATCACAAATTCCGGACAACAACATCAGAATCATGTGAACGAATCTTCAGCACTAATCATCGACTCCAGGCAGCAGCGCCCAAGTTATCTAAATGAACAACACCTTCAGAACACCAGTTTCCCGCATATCACCAACAGGGAGACCCAACAGAGAGACAACGACATTGAAGAAATTAGGATTCAGTTGCAAAGCATGAACTCGAAGGTCCATCAGGCAACCAGCGCAGCACCAGAGATCGATTGCGTACTCCGTGAAACCCAAAATACACCTTTTACAACTCGCCTCATCAGTATCCCTGTCCGACATCAGAAGAACAAAATCAAACTCCCGACTTACAATGGAACATCCGATCCAAGAGAATATCTCACCGCCTTCAGTATCGTAACCGGGAGAGCCAATTTCTCACCAGAAGAACGCGACGCCGGTCTCTGTCAATTGTTTGTGGAAAATTTGAGCGGACTCGCCCTCGGTTGGTTTTCACGCTTTGAAGCTCATTCTATTGACAACTACAATCAACTCTCGACGGCCTTCCTCAAACACTACACGCTGTTTATCCAACAGAGTGCAAATAATGCCGACTTATGGACTCTAGCTCAAGAACCTACGGAGACACTACGCTCGTACATCGAAAAATTCAGAGCCATCGTTTCTCGCATCACCGTGCTTGACGAAGTAGCAGTCCTCGCACTCCGAAACGGTCTTTGGCACGAATCACCATTCCGAGAAGAGCTCATGAAGTATAAACCACAGACTCTGGAAGATGCACTCCATCGGGGTATAACTTTCATCGAAATCGAAGAAGATAAAGCTGCATTCAGCAAAAAACACACAGCCACCAAAAAATCATCTTCAAAGGATAAAGAGCCTGACGAATACAACGAACCTAGACAACATTATGAAAAAGCATACAGAGATGGAAAGAGCAG